>NC_092818.1:99819212-100171712 GCF_023375885.2 Dermacentor andersoni | reverse complement strand
CCTTCCCTTTCGGCGCCCGAGTAACCCCGCCGCGACAGTCGCGCCATCTCTCGCACCGCGCTTGTACCACGCCGCGGGCGCCGCGTGTGCGGCGAAGCCGCACTACAGGAGACGCGCTATGCGGGAAAAACATCAGGGGAGGCGCGAGGGTCGCGCAACCCCACATCCCCCCAACCTTAAATCACTTCTTATTCCGGCGAAACATGTCACACGGTCTAACATTAACCCGTGCTTCGCGAACAAGATAGTACATGCAACAGTGGCCGCGCTGAGGAAATGTCCGCACGCTGTCCATAACATGCGAGCCGACTGTCCTTGGGGTACACCGCTGGCGTCCGCCGGTCACAGCAGCAGCTTTGCAGACTCGACGGCATCATTCCAGGCCAGGACTCCGGAGACGACGACGCAGTAGTCGGTACGAGCAAGCGTCGCTCGCGCCGACGCGCCCTGCTGGCAAGAGCCGCCGTAGCTGTTGGTGACCGCTGGCTCCTTTGTCCGCCGCCGAGGGTTGTGAGCTGGATGCAGGAGGCCGCCGAAGTCGCTGCGCCGAACTGGCCACAGCATCACCATCGCCCGGGGTGACTCGATCGTAGTCCGGGGCAGCCGCGCAGACGATGTGCAGGTGACAGCCAGCCAGGGGTGACTCCAATCACGCTGCGTACACTCAAAACACTCGGCAAACACTAAAGTAGTGCAAGGGAGAGGAATTCTGCATGCGCATCGCCCACGTGGTACGATGTTCAACTCGGCTAGCAAAAGATCGGGCAGCTACTCAGATGCTAAGTTCACGTGAACGAAGCTCGCTTTCTTGAGTCGAACGAGTAATTTCAATTCGTGCGAGGCTAACTAGAATGAGGGAAGCAACTTGCAACACCTCAACGCCACGGTCCACCAGGTTGTGTCCCTCCACGTGCGACAGGCAGCTTCGTAAAGCCTTAGGCCTAAAGCGTCGCTACCCTGACAACAACCGGCATCCAAAAACAACACTCAAAATGAGCGCAAAACAGGCAGCCGCGAGGAGACGTTAGCTCTGTGAGGTGGTCCTACTCCGCTCGGTGCACACAGCATCCGAGTTGACGGCGCCCACCGTCCCAGACGGTGTCGGAGCGCCCGGTGCCAGGCCGCAATACCAGTCAGCCCGTCGTGGCACCCGTGGCCCGCGGCCACCCGGCTCCCAGAGCCGCGACTTCATCCGAGTCAAAGAGATAGAAGAAGCTATTTACATAAGAAATTCGGACCACCCACGAGGCTTCCGTACTCACTCGCTTCAGGCTTGCCACTGCTCCGCGGGCACTCAGCCTCGCTCTCCCAGGATGCAGACCACGTGGCTCTCGTACTGACGAATGTCATTAAAAAAAAACACTTGCGAAAAGGCTTAGCATGTTGACAAGTCCAAACACACTACCGCCACCGTCGCCTCTCTCAAGAAAGCACGCCGCCGACGCTAGCGATCAAAATCCACGCTAGGCCTACGCTTCGGTTCAAACAAAGCTCTCGAACGAAGCAAAACTGTTTAACTCTATCGTCCGATGTCCCAAGAGGTCCACGTTGGGCAGCCAGATGTGGGAGATACGGGTGGTTCTCCTCCGTACTCTTGGGACAAAGGAACGACAACACAGTAGTACAAACAGTCACAAGGGCATTTATTGCACCTTTCATGGATCAATGCCTGCTAGCCGAGTTCATATCCCCAAAACATGCCGATAGGCGCGCGACAAATCTAGAAGTCAGACTCACCGCGTCCTCGCGAGCGAATATGTTCGCTCCATGCTGGATCCCAACGCCTGGTCGTTCGCGTGTATAGTCACGCGAATCGTGGCGCGTTCCAAGGCGGCCACGCGAGGCGGTCTCGCAGATGCATCGGTCGCCGCGCGCTCGCGGGAGACGTCCTCCGCCGCGCGCCGACCCGCCGGGAAAGAGCGGGTCGCTCCACCCGCGGCACGGCACGTCCGTCGCGCTCGCTTCCCGAACCCAAAGAGCCCAAGCGCCTTCCCTTTCGGCGCCCGAGTAACCCCGCCGCGACAGTCGCGCCATCTCTCGCACCGCGCTTGTACCACGCCGCGGGCGCCGCGTGTGCGGCGAAGCCGCACTACAGGAGACGCGCTATGCGGGAAAAACATCAGGGGAGGCGCGAGGGTCGCGCAACCCCACAGTGTGTGAAGTTGGGAAGCCGGTCACGTGTTATGGGTATGTGTGTGCGTGTGTGTACATGTGTACGCACGCATATATACATATACACACACACATGCAGTTGTGTTTCGCTCCTTGGAGAGGCAAGACGTGTGTTGAAGTGAGCCCCATAAAATACTTTGTAATTTGGTGAACACTGTTTCAATCGTGGATCCAGGAACTAAACAAGATTCGACGTAATGCTAATGGCATTTCTCTTGAATTTACGACTAAATCGCCACTGAATTTTTTTCTGCTTTGCCTGCATCACAAATTCATTTTATCTTTGGCACAGGCAGCCAGTAGTCAGACTGAATTGTTATAGCCAATAATGCGGCATGGGAACATTGTACTAAGCGATTTATTTTACCGTAGAACACACAACAAAAGTTCACAGTGCATCAACTGCACATTGCTACATCTGAGTATTGTTAAAACCAATAATGCTATAAGTGGGCTCAGCTGTACTTCTTTTTGTTTAGTTAAAATATTTAGGCGTTTCTGCCCTCTGCTTTTTGCATGCAATCTTGTTATAACAATTATTGGTTATAACTAGAATTTTCTTGGCACTTGAATATTGTTGTTCGTATGCAGACAAATATATTTACAGCAGGAATACATTTTTTTTTGTTTAGTTAAGTACCACACTTGTACTGACTAGTGAAGAAAAGACAGGTAACTATCAGGGACAATTCAGACCAGTCTGAAGCACAAGATCACTAATTGTTAAAAACACAACATGAATAGCCTCTCAACAGCTTTATAGTTTCTTTGCAAACAAGTTTTCCAAGACTGAATGGCTGCTGTCGACTAGTTTTCAGAAATGCTAAATAGATAATTGCCACAAGAAAGATCGGAAGTTGTGAAAAAAGAAAAGAAAAAGCAGGTCAAGGGCTTGTGTGCCGTGTACATGTTAAAGAGCCCCTCACACAAAAAAAAAAAGGTTGTAGCATAAAAGATAAAACTGCTACATGATTAAGCTCACAAAGATACTAAATGACTACAAGTGAATATTGCAGGTTATCGCACGGACTTTTGCTACAACACCTAAACCAAAGTTGGCGTTAACCATTTTGTTTCTGCGTTGCTTCAAAAACTTCTGTTGTTTCACTTCTAATAATGTGCAATAGTTTGTTCAGCAGATAGCATTATTCAAAAATGCCAAATAGTTAATTTCCAAATATGAATATGAATAGTCTTTGTGTAATATTTGATTTGTAGTTGAAACTTGGAATATTTGCCCACCTCTATAGTTACTCTGTTGTAATGTGTCCTTTGATGTTAATGCTGTGTGAATTATGGAAACTGATAACTGGCATATGCAAAGGTGCGATGGTGATTTGTTCTTACTTAGTAAAAAAAAGAACATTTATTGCATCCAAGCTACAATGGACCGGGCATGCCTCATTGTTGCTTGAAAGAGTGTAGGTTAGGGCGTGTTGGTAATCCATAACTGAGGTTTTTTAGCGCACGAAAAGGGACGAGAGACAGAGGAAAGACGCGGACACATTACTATGTGTCCATGTCCTGCGTCTGTCTCTCGTCCCTTTTCGTGCGCTAAAAAACCTCAGTCATTGTTGCTGTCGGAGGCCTGATTATCACTGTCAACAGTCCATAGCATCCAATCTTCAGATCTGTCTTTGGCATTTGAGATATTGCATTTCTTGAACACATTGCTGAGCCTAATGAACTTAAGGAGCGGTCACAAAGCTACCACAGCTCCTACAGCAGCCGTAATATGTAAATTATAGAAATTTTATTGCCAATGGCAATAGCCTGTCACTATTGCAGTTTTGGCTTCATACTCGAATCTAGACCGTGCATTATTTCTGAGTAAATTTTTTCCGAAAAAAAAAAGTGGATGTTAGAATAGCGTAAAACTTTGGAACAAGATACTCCACAAAACAGGCGAGCACAAGAAGCTTGAGAGTCCATGTCACTATCTTCTCGTGCTCATCTATTTTGCGAAGTATCTTTTTCCTAAGCTTATCAGCCAGCTAGTGCAGCAACAAGTTTTATAGGATCAAGTAATTATGATAATTACTGTGCTGCATGTATACCTGAGGGTGAGTTAAAATATTGCCCACGCTCTGACGGTAAAAAATGTTTTCGTCAATTGTAAACAAGAGTGTTGGTTTCGACAATGACTACTCAACTTTTCCATAGACTTTATTTATCTGTTAGTATGTACAACATGACATTCAGCTTGTGTGATTGCATTCTGATAACTAATGGGTACATGTGACAGATATTATAAAATGTGACTGCAGAGACATCAGCACAAGTGGAAAAGCTTCTTGTCTGCAGTACAAATCAGTGTACTGGTTTTGACATCTGGCCTACCCTCTGGCCCTACTTTCCAGAGTAACTCTTTTAGCATACCCATAGGGGTGGTCCGATGAGTGCCAAATCTGGAGCAGGAAGGGATGGAAAGGAAAATGCAGGCATGCAGTAGCAAGCTGTAATGTCATGTCACGGTATGGGCAGTGGGACGTGCAGCGCAACAAACCCAGAATGTGTAGCTGCTCAGAGTCCGTGGAGATCCGTCATGGTAGAGTTTGCAAAGAACATGTTGGTCAAAGCAAAGTGGCAACAATTAGTGCCTCGCAATGAATTAGATGCATAAAAAAGACTTGGAGCGTAGTGTGTGCACCTAACTGTCGGCAATGGGCAATGTCAGGTCCTTGCATGTTTCAAATGGTTGTCAAGGTGTTGACATACATAACCAAGCAGAAGTGTAGTGTTTGAATAAATAGGCCTAGGACCAAACAGTGGCACCAGTACCTTCTTTCACAGGCCATGTGAAGAACTGCGTAATATTTTTCATCTCCATTTTCTTGACACTATCATTGGTGGCTACCAAAGGCAAAATTTCTTGTCTTGCAGCACTTAAGATCATGAGGTAGTTCGTGCAGCGCTCAAAATTGGACGAAGGGAGAGGAAGGCGCACGCAGGACATGTGCCGATTCTGAACTGACTTTTTATTTTGGAAAACATGAAGAAGGAAAGCAATCCGTATATCTTATAACATGTGAAGACTCCCCCCCCCCCCCCATTCCGGTGTGTTGCTGTCTTCCGGGCACATTATCAAAGGTGAAGCATGTCAGCGGCACCTATCTTATGCTGCCGCACGTGCTGATCAAATATTCAAATTCTTTGTCCAATAGCCGAATTCATGATCAACTGACATAGCCTTCCCTTTTTTCTTCTAATGCGAAAGGCTTCAATTACCTCACGTGCAGACTATGCTGGGTGCCTTGATAAGACCACGGTGTCGCTGAAATGTGGTCTACAACCATATTCTCGCCAATGAACTGCTAGGTGAGATGGCTTGGTTTCGGCCAGCGACCGTTCGTGCTCGCTCAGCCTCTCATTAATGCAATATTTGATCAGCACATGCAGCAATGTAAGATAGGTGTCGCTTACGCACTTCAAATTTGATAACGTGCCCAAAAGACAGCAACGCACTGGAGGGTTCTTCACATGATATATACAGATTGCTTTCTTTCTTCATGTTTTCTAAAATAAAAAGTCAGTTGAGAGTCAGCGCATGTCCTGTGTGCACCTTCTTCGTCCTTTGTCCACTTGTATGAGCGCTGCACAAACTACATCGTGAATGCATACCAATTCACTCGGTTTCTTATCCTAAAGCACTTGAGAGTTCGAAGCACCTGTAGTTGCCAACAACAAATTAACAATTGTTAACGATTTGTCTTATCATTTGAACTGTTGCCACAATTGATTTTAATGCATGTGTTGCACATCTAATGCCAATTTATGTAACCATTTCAGCTGATTTTTTTTTTGCATGCATTAAAAAAAATTAAATCAGGATACAGGCCACTGCAAATCAAAGTGTCTAAAGACATTGCAAGCTTGAGATTAGAGCATTCTATCAAATGTTGGGCATCAGTGTTATGCTAATGCTGTCATCACCACCTCCTCAATGTTGATGTAATGGTCAAGAGTATAGGTTTCAAGAAAATGCTTGCCTGTCTAACAGAGAACTGTCTTCAGGAGTAAGGTACTCGTTTCTCTGCCTGACCGTACAGCTTTCAGCTTATTGATTTTGGAGCACTGTTGAAGCACAATCGGGGCTGTGAATAACTTTACTTCCATCCAGTCCAGCTAGTGACAATTCGTCCCGCAGGGAATGTTGATTTCCAAGATGCCGATAGCACTGTGTGGTAGGGATGCAATGCTTTCTGCTTCTCTTTTGCCCTGTCAACATATATGCTCTCCTGGCTTTCTTACTTACTGGTTGTGTCATTTCCATCGGCAACACCTTTCAACTTTTCAAAAAAAAACTTTTTTTTTTCAATTATACAAATAATAAAAAAGTATGTTCTCATCCCAAAGCATGCTGCAACCTGATGTAAATGTATTTGTCAGCAAGTTAACCTCAAAAGGGACACGTAACAGTAAACATGGTTGAGGTGTATTAGTAATTAATACCTGTACAATACTAGGAACACCACATTTACCATCATAGGTGGAATGGGTAGCCAGAAAAGATGCAAAAATGAAAGATTGGTGGTGATGCCTTCTTGATGTTCCCGTGGACCAGCCCACCATGACGTCGTGAATCTTGATGGCACATGCTTAGGCGTATTCAATTTTCTATTGGCCAAGGTGGACTACATCACGTTCTACAGGTGATAAATACTAAACTGGCCAAAATTTGAGAACTACCACATTCACCCAAATAGAAGATACCTTGAAATCTATGACATCGCATTGACATACCACTACTGGAGTTTCAGTACGGAATTCAAGAAATGGAACTGTGATTTTTTTCTTCTAGTAATCAACCTGTTACCAAGAAATTAATGAAAACAGAGCTTTAAAACAGGCTTTGTGAGTCTAAACATTTAGTGTTTATCTTTAGTTTCCTTTCAGAGCAATATAACTGGTTGGAATCTCTTTCAATTTCGGCATAATTACTGGCTATTGTAATGTGAGGGCCTAACTAAGGAAGTAATGATGGTTTAACGTATTGTAGCCATAGACTTCACTTTTGACTTTGAGAAGATCACATCAAGCAAAGGCTAAGCTGTAAAAATACTAATTTCGCTTATTTCTGTTTTACCTTTTTCCGCTGCTGATTTTCACTTTTCAAGCCTATAACCATCTTGCATTCACTGTATTACCTAGTGTCCTGTTGTTCATACTGATTTAATATTGAAGCTGCTTTTTATTTAGCAAGTACGGCTAATTTTAAAATTCGATGCTGTGCAAATAAATATGGCAGTGTAGTTTTACATTGTGACTCATTTTGTTTTCTTTCGTTTTTGTCCCTTTATGTTCCCATTGGGCAGCAGAACACATTTAGCATGTTTTTTTCATGTGGGCACAAGAAAACATGGCAACTACAAGAACAATTACCTGGGTTACCATTACAATCACAGGACCATGCTTTCAGCAACATTATAGCAGGGACAATGCATCAATATGGAGCGCATAGTGCAAATCTGCTCTGTTCTAAAATCGGCAAGCAATTTTTTAAAATTGGCTATTACATTACATCCTTGTTATCTCATTGCCTTTACACAGATGATAACATCATGCCCAAGATGAATGAGCATTGCCCCCAGACAAATGGATCTCTCAGCGTAAACAATCAACCTTGTGCACCAACAACGTAAGTGAAGTGATACAACTGCTGCTTCACAATGTGTTGGCTACATCAACGATGTACAGTGCTCACGGAAATAAACTCTTCAATTTAGAGCTAACTAATGCTCATACTTTTGTTTTCACCGACTGCAGTTCGTGTCACATCGGCATAATTTTGGTGCGTACACTTAGATCGGAGTCCATGTCACCTTTAGTGACCAGCATCCTAGCGACATGACATGGCGCTCTGTCCCGTCTCCTTCCTTGTGTCTTGTGTGTGTTTGTGCCTAGTACCCAAGATGACATGGCGCTCTTGTGTACTTTGCACATATGCAGGGTTCTACTAAATGCTCCCTGTCGCGTTTCGTTCTGTGAGCACTGTACATTGCGTGGTTTTGAGTTGGTATTACGTGGCAATGCGTGGTTTCGCATTCAGGTATTACTAGGAGTTGCACGACGTGTTGGCACTAGTGAATGTAAATATGTACCTGTGAAGAGTCAGAAATAACACTGAATTTGTTTTCAAGCAGTGCATTTACTACTTGTGACATGTATTTGAAGCAGACGTGTCAATATGTACAAAGTAGCTTTACATTGAGCCTAGTTGCCAAGCCCCGTGGCCACTTCAACACAAATTTGGGGTGTTTCCAATCATATTGGTAATGGAAGCATACGCTGTGTCATGGTTGCATTAGTGCCTAGCTATAGTGTTTAGGGTTGACTCTATCGTTCACAAACGTACAGATTCACCACGAGTCTGCTCGGAACATTTCTTCTGCATCGAGTAGGGTGTGTGGACACTGCTGCCTGATTGATTGAAGTAGTCTTTTAGCTTCAATGTTGCTTCTTGGCAACCCCTGAAATATCTTCTATAGTTGTCTGCGATGAACCCCTTCGCTAATGCGACTTTCTATAGATGCTGCAAAATTGCAACTCGTGGATCACCCAGGACCTTTATTGATGTGCAGCGATTATTTCAATATCGGGCAGCACCGCCTTCCATATAGTAGTCAAAGGAAGGGAGGCCAGTGAGTGGATACTGCTACAAGTGCATTGCAGCACAGCTGGTGTTGGAATACGTCTGTTGGCCTCAAGCAGTGCACATAGCTGCTAGTGTTTGTGACTAGCTTTTATTGTCAGTTGGTCTTGTAGCTCCCATTTTGTTTTACTTGTTGCTGACAGCAGGCAGTAGCAGCTCGATGATGATCTTGTTGGTGCATATTGATAGTTATCGATAAATTGTGTGTGGAACATATGCTTCAGCGAGGCTGGTCAAATGTAGAAGTAGAGTGAATTTCATTTTTATTCCAGTGCAGGTGTGCATTCCACAAAGAAGTAAGCATGGCCCAGTGCCACATGACTTATGTGCGTGACAAGTAATCGAATAAATGCATTGTGAAACATATGCTGGAACTTTGTGCTGTGTTGTGCTTGATGTTGACACAGCACGAGCTGTCAGCACGTCACAAACAGTTGATCTCTAAGAACCATCTAGGACTGTTTACAGCACGAGGGGTGGCAGGAATTCACTTAACTCTTTCATTGAGGAGGCTGAACGTTACAGAAAAGAAAGGGGGAACTAAAGAAATGCTATTGAATAAATAATCAGATTAATTTAATTTACTCTTCTCGGAGAAGGAAGCTTTTGCGTAACTTTTTCGTACCCACAATTCTTTTGATGATCATTATTTTTTTTTCAGCATTTTCCACATCATGTTGATATTAAAATGCTTGAAGGTTTCATGGCTGTTGTCGAAATGTCAAATAATGTTCACAGTGCAGCTGTCAGGGAAGAAGTTTAGAATTACTTCTGTCTAGACTAAAGAGTGCAGTGAGGCCCAGGAATACATTTGGATCTTGACAAGATCACATTTGTTCAGAATTTTGAAGCGATATGAATTTTGAAAGAAGTTTTGACCAGAACATGTTACATACAATGCAATCCATTTTGGTATGATTCAAATACTCCCCCTGTTACTGCTGATAAGAATTTTTGGGGTGGGAACCTGATAATGACAGCAGGGATGGAAATGCTGCACCAATTGCGTCATTGTGCGCGAAACCACCGCGGCAACTTGTGCCAAAACACTAACTTCAAATGAAGTCGCTAAATTTTGCTGGATGTCCATGTTCAGTGGCAATCGCACAGCCATGTGTTGGTTAGTGTTTAGTCCTAGAGGCCAATCTATAGTAATCTGTTTCAGCGTCAACGTCTTTGGAGTGAGGCTGTGTTTGGTGGCACATTGTAACTTAGGCGAAGGAAAACGAAAACAGTTTTGCTATACAATGCGTTACAAATGTTTTATATAAGTCTGATGCGTTTGCATACTATGCGAACTAAAGATGATTTGAACTGGCACTCTTTTTATGGCACAATTGGGAACGAAAGCCGCATTCTCAGCTGAATGAATAAGTTGTATGGTCTGTTGTCATACATTTTAACGCTTGCTTGTATGCTCTATTGGTAAATCTGCAATGGCAGCCATAATCATCACTGATATTTGCTCTCTGGGTACTCTATATTCTGGCAACCACACCATACAAAATCAGACTTTTGCGGCCGCAAAACGCAGGCCGAGTATGTAAAGTTTTGGTTTTAGTCTGCCATGGCAGCCGAATGGCTGTTGTAAAGGGGTCAGAGAATATGCAAATGACAGAAATTGCGTTTGCAACAAAGGTGCTCATGACGCGACTTGTGCAGGTTGAGTCCGAAAATTCTAGGAAACCATTGTTTGGCATTCAAAATATTGGTTGCCATTTTACATTGACTTTATAGGGCAGCCCTAATAATTGAGCTTGTGCAAAATATTGGTCAGTGACGCTAATCGCGAAGCCACTCAACACTTTTTTCCCTTTATTTTTTTCATAAATGTCAGTTGTTTCTTTTTTCTTTCTTCTTGCCAAGTTATGTGGAATACTGGCAAGCATGCTATGACCAAGAATGTAACTTTGCATTTATTCTGTGGTACTCTGCTAGCCAACTGAATGCCACCAAGAATTACAAAAATAACTGAGGGCATTACTCGAAAGGCGGTAACTGTATCTTGATGGGTGTTGGTCATGGTTGTCTCAGTCAGTATTTTTTGTTCATTGTGCATGAATGCACCTAATTAGCTAACTTTATAAACTTACCTTACCAACGAGATGTCAATGAAAAAATTGTGGAGGATGTTGAAACATGAGCGGTAACGGAATTTAAAGTAACCTAGAATTTGCTATATTCAATACCCTTATCCAATAAGCGAGGTAATTAACGCTAGCTAATTAAACTGAAATATTAGTTGCTTGTGCACAGTGAAAAAAAAAAAAAAGAAATCTCTTGACTAGCATTAACAACAAAATACAATGGGTACTGTCTATGTAAATCCCTTGGTTTTTCTTTTCTTGGCCACGTTTAGTTTGCACGCCCGGTATGTAACTTAATAGTGATTTCAGAGGGATGCAAATGGGTTTCCTTTGTCGGGTGTACGAAATTTTTTTTTCTTTAATGAACTTTCCTCCACCTTGACTTAATAGTTCTGTGGAAACCCGCAAGGTGGAGGGAAGTAATTAATGAAGGGAAAATTAGACATCCACCCAATCGTTGCAATTGCTACAAAGGAAACCCATATGGGTTCCTTGAAAGAAAAGCCTCGCAGTTGAAGAAAAATTCGTCCTGGTCTGGGACTCGAAACCGGGACCAACACCTGCTACAAAGGAAGCCCAAACAGGTTCCTCAAATGGGTTTCCTTTGAAGCAATTGCTACGATTGGGTGGATGCCTTATTTTCCCTTTATTAATTGCTTCCCTACACCTTGCGGGCTTCCACAGAAAAATTATGTCAAACTCTTGCCTTTGCTTCAAGTTGTCGATAAATTTGACTTCGCCCTGCCATATGCTAGCCACCTGATTAGTCCAGATGGTAGAGCGGCTGCCCAGGAAAGGCATTGGTCCTGGGCTCGAGTCCCAGACAAGGACAAAATTTTCCTTCAACTGCAAGGCTTTTCTTTGTATGGGTTTCCTTTGCAGCAATTTCTATGATTGGGCCATTGTCCCTTTATTAATTCCTCCACCTTGCGGCTTTCTGCAAAACTGATTCTCCATGACCTAATAGTGTTCTGCAAAGTGTGCTAAATTTGCTGCCCCTAGAGCTGCTCCAAAACTACCTTGGCCGCTTCCATCCCTGTGACAGTGAAAGTACAGATGTGCACGAAGACAAGAAACCATCAGCAGCCAAGATGATAAAAGCCTTCAACATCCTGCGACATGCAGTGAATCAGAATCAGAATTTTATTATTAATTATTATTAGAAGTTTGGTCACATTACAAGTATTTAGTATACAGAAGGAGGTCCCATAGTCAAAGACTGTATCGGGACCTCCTGTACAAAAACAGTTATTATAGTTAACATCTCAAAGCAACAGTAGCATATAATAAGGAAATATACAAGCAATAAGAAAAGAATGGTTACAGAACAAAATACAGAATTGATTACAAATAATAACATGGTTTAGCATATCTCATGGTAGCAGGAAAAATTGTGCGGGAATAAAATATCAACAGTTTATTTACAACAACAAAAGAAAAAAAAGAAGAAAAAGACGTGAACAAGGACCGACTACAGTAATCCTTGTTGTTAATCTGGCAAAAAATGCATTTTTAGTTCTCTTTTAAATTGTGATAAAGATCTTGCGTTTTTCATTATGAGAGGAAGAGTGTTCCATATAGATATGGAAGTGAATTCTACAGTCTGTTTACCATAGTTAGTGCGGATTCTTGGTAGAAGAAAATTGTTATTCAACGCAAATCTGGTGGTACTATGAACCATCAGGTTAGGCGGTGAAAATGGGATCGATGGTAGCTCATTATTTACAGATCTGTAGAAAAAAATACCTAGGTTGTATTTAGTAAGTCCAGAAATGGTGAGGATGTTATTCTCGTGTAGTAGGGAAGTGACATTAGAAAAGCGTGGACTGTAAGTAATTATTCTTATGGCTCGGTTCTGAACTGTCTGGAGAGATGCAATATGAGTATTATATGTGTTTCCCCAACACATTATGCCATAAGTAATGTGAGAGTGGACAAAAGATAGCGAAAACATAGGTGAAGAAAGGAGTGCCAAGTTTTATGCATTCCAAATGGGTCTAAGAACATCTGACTTCTTCAACTGAAAGTCAGCACCACAATCATTAATCCCTTAGCTTCACTTTGGTGCTCTAATTGGGGGTTTGTTTATGGGTCATACAAATTTTACATATTTTCCAAGATCCTCAGAAATTTGTACGATTGACATTTTACTGTAGTGCCAATTGATGACGAGGAGGAAAAAACTATTGTGGATCTAAGAGAAAAAGTTCCGGTATGGTGGTTATATCTTGGAGTCGCCATTCGTGTTTCAGAGAGTAAATAAGTGCACTGGCCCTAGTGCTTACTCATTTGTACGGGGCACCAGTCAAATGTAGTGAACTTGTTCATTTGGTGTTCCTTAATATTATTTCAGTGCAAGCAGTCCTGAGGACACGGCCTTGCGGGACCCCCCTTTCTCACCTTCGGATTCTTCAAATAGCATGTCTGAAACTGCAAAAGATGGGTAATAATGTCATTCCTGTATGTTATCTCTTGTCAGTTTGCTTTGACACTGTTTCCTTACATGCTATCTCTTTGTATTTTGGCCATCATCACTACAACTAAAGTGGAAAGTACTACTGCTTGTTCAATGCACTGTAGTGATAGTTGTTTTGCTCAGTAATTGGAATCCTCGCTACTACTACATTGAGCCTAATGTTAGACCATATTACTTTCACTCATCGGTGACTGCTTGCAAAGATTGCTTGCTGTTTGCTGAAGGTGCAGTCCTTTGATGCGACATTCAGTTCTATATGAAATTGCTATTCACAAACTTGGCTTATGGGAGCTTGAAGTAACACTCTGGAAAGTCCTATATTTAGGCTATGACGACATCTCTTCATAATTATTGTATGTACCTGCTCACCCTGATGTTTTACAGATTACGGAAGCACATGTTTGAGGTTAGTTAATTTAATGCATAAATTCCTAATCTGGAAACAATTACAACAGTAATAATACATAATTATGCAAAAATGTCATGCAATATTTTACATCAAAATTGTCATCTGGGCAGTAGTCAGGATGCCAGTTACAGTGCAAAATTCTCTTAAGGAAAGAAGTTTGGTATGTAATATTTAAAATAGCAAGCTTTTCATTGAACTATAGTATACTGGGTGTTCAAAATTAAGTTTTATGGTTTTCTTAAAATTAGGCATTGGGAGGCACATGAGGACCACCCGTGCAAATAAGTTATGTGGCCACAGGGACACGAAGTGAGGTGATAATTATCGCTGTCAGCAGCCCAATGAACTAAAATTGAATCATTAATTTTTATTGACTGCAGTAAGTGTGTACGTTGGTGTGGAAAAGTTAGAGGCTGTCGTGTTTCTACACAGTTTCACGTGGAAGAATTCTTCTAGCGTGTTCTGTGCTCCGAGATATCAGACTCCAAATTTTAATTGTTGTTTGCATGGTTATGCATGCAAGAGAGTGAGGATTGGTGCAAAGCTCCTCCCTGATGTGACGCTGCTGTTGCATGCAGCGTTTAGTCTGACAACGGGGCGGAGGCATAGGCAAAGATGATAACTGACCCTTTCCCTCTCGGCTGGCAAAATCAAGATATGACAGTGCGGTGTGCCGTGCAGTTATTGCTCTTGATTTCAATAAAATTTGCAGTACTTGGAAATCAGCAGTCACTTTATTTGCGTAGCCCAAGCAAGGACCATGCCATTATGCATGGTCTTTAGTCAGCATTATACTCTGGCTTCTTCGCTCACACCATTATCTTGGCATGGCAGCTGCCGCAATCGTTACAGGCTGCGCGGTCGCCTGTTACAACAGTGGTTCCAGGTTCTTGAATATAATATTTCGCCGGCCGAGAGGGGAAGGGGGACAGTTATCATCTTTGCCGATGCCCCACCCTGTTGCCAGACTAAATGCTGCATGTAACAGCCGTGTTACATCAGGGAGGAGCTTTGCGCCATTCCTAACTCTCTTGCAAGTTTAATCATGCGAATGACAATTAAAATTTGGAGCAGGATATCTCGGAGCGTAGACACGCTAGAAGAATTCTTCCAACTGATACTGTCTACAAACACGACTGCCTCTAACTTTTCAATACAAACATACCCACTTACTGCGGTCAACAAAGGGTTAGTTATTCAATTTTAGTCTAGTGGGCTGCTTACAGCAATATTTATCATCTCACTTTGTGACCCCCTGGCCACATAACTTATTTGCAAAGGTGGTCTTCGCGTGCCTCCCATTGCCTAACTTTAGGAAAACCATAAAGCTTAATTTTGAACAACCTTTAGAAGATGATGTTGCAAAAGCTTATGTACTAGTTTTAACAGGATCTGGTGTTTTGATTTGGTGCCTCTGTAAGTGTAGAACATGCTTGAATTGGGTCGGTGCCGAGTTGGGCTGAAAATAAATGTTATGGAAAAGGTGATAGTCAAACTGGGTTAAGGACTAAGAATGTTGGTTTCCCACTTGAATTTCCTACATGTTGCAATACACTGTTACCTGCATGGTTTAGTAGTCTTCGTTTAGTAGCTGACAAACAGCAGGGTTTCTTGCAGAGGCACAGAAAAGGTGAATGACGAAAGCTTCGATGCAGCAGTCGATGCTGATGCACCGAGTCAAGCTGCCTTCCTCTACCGAGCCCAGACGGTGGACTTTCCTGACAGCCCACACCTGAGGTCTGCACAGAGGAAAACTGTGAGCACACTCCCCACTTTGTTTATTTATTTATTTATTTATTTATTTATTTATTTATTTATTTATATTTTTATTTATTTGAATACCTTCAAGGCCCATAGGGCGTTACAGAAGAGAGTGGGAAAATTAAAAAATAAACAATTACAAATATCAGGTAACATGTTCAAGTGCATTTTTAAGATTACTGGGATCCGTAATAGATATGTAGCAGCAGCAGCATCAGTGTCGCATGAGAATTACGTAGACACTCACGTCCACACGAGGCACGAGCGGCTGGCACGCTCCGGCCTGGGCTGGCGTTCCGAAAAGGGTTCGAAAAATGCTACGCTAAGAGATCGAGTGTCGGTTCTTCTTCTCCCGCAAGAGCCAGAGACCTTACTGGTCTAAGTGGTCACTCGTCACCACAGTTAGGTGACCCAGGTGTGATAGTGCCATAGGTTCCTGTGGACCACATGCTAGCTCCTGCGAGCAAACCCTTCCCTACCATGGACCAGACCAATGCTATGAGAGCTCAAGGCCAGAACCCTTTCGAGGAATGCGGTGAGCCCTCCTGTTTGGCCATCGCTGTCTGCCTCCCACAGTACTGGGACCAGCATCCCCTGGCGTGGTTTCTTCAGGCCGAATTGCAATTTCAAATCGCTGGTATCCGCTCTCAAGCCTCAAATTTTCATTATGCCATTCTAGCCGCCATTGACGAAGTAGCAGATATGTTGAACTCTCCATTGTCTACTGCCGCCTATGACGATCTCAAGGCAGCCCTGCTACAGCGCACAGCAGCTTCACGGCGTTCTCGCATCCAGCAGCTTCTGTCCACTGAAGAAATCTGTGACTGACGCCCTAGTCAACTTCTTTGCCGAATGAGGCAACTGTTCGGAAACAACGCAAGATCCATCGATGACGTGCTGTTGCGTGAACTGTTTTTGCAAAGACTCCCGGCTAATGTGCAGATGGTCCTGGCGACAGCATCTACCATGGACCTTACCAGACTTGCTGCTTTGGCCGACAAAGTCATGGAAGTAGCCACCCCAACCATCGCAGCCACGGCATCATCTCTGGGTGACAATACAACCGCCCTGCAAACCCTTCCCTACTTTTTAGCAGTGCAATCTCCGCTCTACTCCTTGTGTGAGTGCCTAGAATGTATCATCTGTGGAGCGGAACATCGCCACACGTCATCTCGTCGCCTGCGCAGTTGTAGTTCCAGCAAATCAAGATGCACGGACACCCGCAATGAAACATCAACTACAATGTCTGGCAGTTGCTACTACCACCGCCGTTTTGGAAACGACACTCGTCACTGTCGGCGTCTCTGCGCTTGGCAGGGAAACAGGCCGGCCGACCTCTAACGGCGACAAGTGGTCCGGCCCAACTCGCAAGTCATCTTTTCTATGTGGCGGACAGAGTTACGGGACAATGAGTCTTAGTCGACATAGGAGCTAGCATCAGCATTCTCCCCGCCCGCCACTCCGACCGAAAAGCGATGCCTGTGTCGTTTTTGCAAGCCGTCAACGGCACCAGGATAACAGTTTTCTCATCACGCTCCATCATGCTAAACCTTGGCCTTCAACAAGCGTTCCGCTGGATTTTCGTGGTTGCAGACATCCGTTGTGCAGTCATTGGAGCAGACTTCTTGCACAACTACGAACTCCTTGTTGGCAACCAATGATGCCGTTTCATCGGCTCCGTGACCCAGCTATTCATTCCCAGCGTCCCATCAGCAGGCACATCGCCGATTGCACCTATTTCTGTCACGTTGGACGAACCTTTCGCCGCGCTCCTACGCGAGTTTCCCAGTTTGACGGGCCAGCCAGACTCGACGCAACCTGTGCAACATGATGTGTGCCATCGCATTGTCACCTCCGGCCCACCAGTCTAATTCCGACCCCGGTGTTTGTCCCAGGAAAAACTCAAGTTCGCTCGCGCGGAGTTCGAACATATGCTTCAACTTGGCATCATCCACCTTTCCTCCAGTAATTGGGCATCACCACTTCACATGGTGCTTAAGAAGATGGGAGACGCGCCCATGCAGCGATTACCGGGCACTAAACAATGTTACAGTTCCTAATTGCTACCCTCTACCGAACATTCAGGACTTAACGGTGTGACGATCTTCTCTAAGATTGATCTCGTTTGCGCCTATCATCAACTGCCAGTTGCTGAAGAAGACATTCCCAAGACCGCCATCACCACAGCCTTCGGTCTTTTTGAATTTCTCCACATGCCTTTCGGCTTACGGAACGCGGGCCAATCCTTTCAGCGTTTCATCGATTCTGTCATCCGAGGCTTGCTTTTCGTTTTTGCATACATTGACGAACTTCTCATCGCAAGCTCTTCCGCAGAAGAACATCTTCACCACTTGCGGTTGCGGGTTTTCACGCCTTGCCAGTAAAGGAATTGTCATCAACGCCGCCAAGAGCGAACTCGGTCAACCTGAACTCGATTTCCTCTGTCATATCATCGTCGCTACCGGCATTCGATGACTGCCGTCCAAGATTCGTGTTATCGAAAACCTTCCCCGACCGACCACACTCACCAAGCTTCGCCAATTTCTCAGATTCATCAATTTCTGCCGTCGATTCATTCCCTATCGCGCACGACATATGGCTCCGCTAGATGCTCTGCTGGTAAACAAACGTAAACAAGTGGTTCAGTGGACTGAAGAGGCCACCAATGCTTTCGCAAGAGTCAAGTCTGCCCTTGCCGACGATATGCTGCTTAGACACCAAAAGCCAGATGCGCCCACTGCCATCATGACCGACGCTTCAAACAGTGCCGTTGGTGCCGTTCTGCAGCAATTCACTGACAATGCGTGGCATCCACTCGTCTTTTTTTTCCAAGAAACTGAAGCCCGCGCAGTCCCGCTACAGCGTATCCGGCCGTGAATTACTTGGCCGTTTACCTGGCTATCAGACATTTTCGCCATTTCCTAGAAGGCCGTGCATTTACTGTCTTGACTGACCATAAGCCTCTTGTGCATGCTATGAACCGTTCGGCGTCCTGTTACTCGCCCTGTGAGAGTCGACACCTTTCCAACATGTCCAAGTTTATCACAACGTTCCGCCACGTCAAGGGCACCGACAACATCCCAGCCAACGTTCTGAGTCGGGTCAATGCCATTTCCACGTTGACGTCGGAACCTTTCATCATTGATGTCGATTTACTCGCCAGTCAACAGCGTGACGACATCGAACTTTGTACACTCCAGAATTCGTCAACGTCCCTGAAATTGGAAGACGTCGTTGTGACCCCAGATGGTACTTCCGTCGTCTGCGACACTTCTACCGACACACCATACATTCCGGCATCCCTTCGCAGACGTCTATTCGAAATTGTGCCCGACCTGTCGCATCCTGACATTCGCGCGCCACAGCAGCTTCTTTCCAGTCGTTTCGTTTGATCTCGGCTAAACGCGCAAGTTCGCGATTGGGTTCGCTGCTGTTTGTCATGTCAACGCTCTAAGATCTAACATCACGCCATTTCGCCTGCCAAGTCTTTTCTTCCAAGGGATGCTTGTTTTGACACCATACACCTGGACCTCGTCAGCCCTCTCGCACCTTTGAAAGGTTACTGCTACATACTGACATGCATGGACCGCTATACACGGTGGCCAGAAGCTACACCTATATCTGACATCTCAGCGCCCACTGTTGCAGCAGCTTTCGTGTCTACATGTATGGTACGGTTCGGCTGCCCATCCACAATACTAGTCACCGATTGCAGTCGGCAGTTTGACTCAGCACTCTTCAACGAACTACTCAAACTACTCGGAACGACACGTATTTGCATGACTGTTTACCACCCGCAATCCAATGGACTAGTTGAACGTTTTCACCGGCATCTCAAAGCCTCCTTTATGGTGCATGAATCGCTGGAGAAGTGGGTTCTACATTTGCCTCTCGTCTTACTTGGCATCAGAGCTGTCCTCAAGAGCGACCTAGGTTTCTGCTGTGCTGAGCTAGGCTACGGCACTCACCTACGCCTTCCGTGCGATTTTTTTTTGTCGCCACCACCAAATCACCTGTGCCATCACCTGCCGACTACGTTGCCGAACTGCAAGCTTTCTTCAGCCAGATACGCCCCATGCCTACACGTTCGCGAGAAACAAGATCTCCGTACGTTTCTCCCGCACTCACCTCTGCTACCCAGGTTTTCGTGCTTGACTGTGCCGTGCGGAAGGCTTTGCAGCCACACTACTCTGGGCCATATTGTGTTCTCGAGCATCGTCCGACGATTTTTGTCGTAAATGTCAACGGCTGCTCAGACACAATTGCCCTGGAACGTCTCAAACCCACCTACATTGAAGCACCCGCGCCATCGGCCCCACCAATGTGCAACGCAACCCTGCTGCATCCTTCGACGCCACCTCTGTACGTGGTACCCAAGACTAATGCCAAGACACACCGTGTCACGTGGACTTTCCATTGTTGAATTTCATTGAATTTTCCTCCTCTCTAGGGGGGGAGCCCTCTGTAGCGGCAGCAGCATTGGCGTCACATGCGAATTGCATAGACGCTCACATCCACACGAGGCATGAGCGGCTGGCACACTCCGGCACGAGCTAGCGTTGCGAAAGGGATTAAAAAAATGCTACGCCAAGAGATCGAGTGTCGGTTTTTCCTCTCCCATGAGAGCCTGAGCCTTTACTGGTCTACATGGTCACTTGTCCCCATAGATACAATGGAGGTGGGCAAGTGGTTCCAATCATTACAAGTTTGAGGAATGAAGAATGAAAGTGGTGGTTACTATGACAGTGAGGAACAAACACTTTATAACAAAGATTAACGAGATATGAATGAAGGATTGAAAAGTAACTCTTGCTTAAGACAAAGGTTATGGTAATAAATCTTATAAAATAAGGTGATATGGGCTATTTTTCTGCGTTAATAAAATGATGGAAGCCAAACGCTCACAATTCCTTTTTTTGGGGGGGGGGGGGGAGGGGCTTGCAAAGGAGGCTATTCAAATACGTTGCCAAAAAAAATTCTGCTAGACAGAAGGCATTTCCTTGAAGACAAAATCGCTGTACACTTGGATCTGGTGGGATTTATTTTATCATAGTATACTTGTGTGGTGCCTATTTATGCCTAGTGGTACCTATTTTATAGCATAAGATATAGTGACACCTACAGAAGTGCTGATTTTGGTATCTTTGAAAAAGAAATGTCGCAGTTGGAGAAAATTCATCCTGATTTGTCGATCGAACTTGGGACCACTGCCTTTTCGCTGTTGTCTACCATCCAAGCTAACAAAGAAGCTGGCAGATCTGCTTTGAACAATTTGAAATAAGTGAGACAGGTTTGCATGGCCTGGGTTTTACACTAACGCCACTCTGTACTGAAGGTTAATTTGGATAATTGCGTCAGACAGAATATGACTAACTTCAGGGACTGGAACAATCTCCACGAGTTACAACAGATATTTCCATGCATGAGGTTAGTGTTAAGCTTGCATGCTGTAAGGGCATTCCAATTTAATGCAATGTTGATGGCAGCATACATTGTGAAGACATTCACCAATTACAGATCATTTAGGAGCTGTGTTAAACAGCTGATAAGCTGAAGTGTTAGATGGTGGAAACATATAATTTTGCATTGTTTTATGTCTATAGGTATGCCTTGCAATGCTAAAGATAAATGTGTTAAGGTCAGAGTGAGCAATAGTTAAATCATTTGTGCAAAATATGACACATGACTAATATAGATTACATAAAGAATAGGGTCGAAGTCTGACCTCTGTGGTACCTTAGAATATGCAGAACTTTGTCTCGATCTTGTACATAGTGGGAATGAATTGGTGACATTTCAGAAAGAATTCAGTTCGTTTTGGAAGTTTAGCCTCAAGACTTATCTGGTTTAACATGTGTAATAAAAATTTTGTGACGCATTTAGTCAAAACTTTATGTGTGGCTGTGCTATCGCAAACACTAGAGACCAGTGGAGCTGGGGGAAGGCCAGTAAAGTAGTGCCATACCGCACACAATAGACACGAGCACCGGCAATGTGTCGCTACGGCGTCTGCCAAAGGCGTCTACTACAGCGTCCGCGATTTGCGTGGCCAATGCCATAGTAGACGCCGCGGTTGTCTCCACTCTGTACGGAGCAGCGGGTGAAGAGGACATCGAGGCACCCTAGCAGCTGCTGGAGAAGAACGGAACGCCCCTCCTCCCTTGCCTGATCCCCCACTTTGTGTGCCACAGGAGAGGGCACACATCAGGCCACGATCCTCGCCCATGTAGGCAGCGCTCCTTCTCCCCCGCTAGGCTCCACCCACCCTCGCTGCATCGCTACGCTGCGCGATACTATTTTATACTCTGCTTTCACTCTCTCTCAGCTCTCCCTCAGCTCTCCCTCCCCCAGCTAGCTGTGAACGTCAAGAGAAAGCCAGCAAGCGTCTAACAGCTCCACTGTAAAATTCCACATGAGTCTCAAAGTATGGTCTGCAGCAGGATACCTGGGCCTCCTGGTGTGTGAACAGGGCAGTTTGTGAAAACCGTTGTTGTGATATGAATTTGACAACTTTTGTCTGTAAAGTGGGCAAAAAGGTGTTTGCTAATGCAGTTCCGACAATTTGTTTTGAAGTTGTGCTCTCCACGTTGACCTAGGCATAATTGAAAGCAGGAGACGAGGATGTTGGTGAGCAGTTGTTGCGGTCGCAATTTAAAATGTCCTCATTTAAATAATCATCCTTGCATCTGACATGTAGCATTGCATGCTTCATTGGTTGTAGAGTGGGAGTGACATGTAAAGCTTTTGATATGGAGCACTGAAGTCATAATGACCAACCTCTGGTTGAGGGTGGTATACCAAGATGCTTGCGTACTTGAATTTAAGTACGCATTAATCTCCAGACTGATCAAAATTAAACCGTAGCCCTCTGCTGTGGTGTCCTCCATAGACCACAGCGTTAATTAGGATGTTCATCCTGCTAATCAGTAATTATTGATATAATTATAACTTCCCTATATATGGTATCTATTAATAATAATGAAAATTTTATCCAAGCATCAGCTAATATTGTATAATAGAAAGCATTAGCGCGAAGTAATGTTAGTTGTTTTTATGCTACTTATTTTCTCTCTCTTCTTTTTTTTCGCTTGGTTTGCCACGTGGCATAACGTCATAATGGAGCTAAAGATAACCATGCAGACCCTCAGCCAACCTTGTATAATTAGCAAATAATCTCACACTTTCTTTTGTAATTCACTCCGCTCTCTAGTGCCGAAAGCCCCCGAGGGTAAAAGAAATAGATAAATTCTTCCATGGTACATACTTGGCAGCTGAAAATATTGAAGCAATAAAAATCTTCAATCTTTCATATCTTGCAATAATAATTACGTATAATTCTGATCAACTAGATAGTCACAAAATCGTGTTGCCATTATGAATTTTTCAGCTACGAACTTTTTACATTTGCTTTGCAAGATATACGTTTTCATAGCAAAAACCTGGCATCATCTATTATTTTGCTGTGCTGTTCGTAACGAAATGTCTTTTTTGCATTGCAGGGTTCAACCTGCGGTGAAGATGAAACAGATGATGAAGTTTTGTCTCGGGGAGACCACATGTCAGTTTCTGAAACTCGAAGAGGTACTGGCCCATTTCCTCATTTCATATTTTGCCGTTGACGCTCATACCAAGTTGTCGTAGCTTCTGTCACACGTACCTCTATCCATTGGGTCTAGAATTTCCAAACATGTTTTGTGGAAATCACATTTGCTTTCACAACTCACAATTTGGGTCATTTCAACAGCTTATCTTTAGAAAGTTAAATGTTAAAAAGAAAAAGTAAAAAAAAAAAGAAGTATGCAGAGTGTCAGTATTTAATTGGAGCATCTGTGTTTAACATGTTCGAGCATTATTTTTTTACCTATGACACGTGTCTTCGCTTGTATTCCCACGAGATATGAAATTTTATGTTAATAATGATTGGCAGCACTTGTGTTTTGAGCAGTGAAGGTTATGACGACACAAAGCATTTATTTTTGTACCAGCACTGAGAGTAATGCTGTTCATTGTTTTGTGATGATACAGCTTCGTCTTCCCCATTACTGGCTCAAGTCAGCAACCTTCAGTTGAGCCAGCCTTTGAGCCTGGCTTCGGAGCTGGAAGAATACTACGAGGACAGTCTCCTAAGCGGCAGACTGGCTGTTCCCAATTTGGAAAAATCATCTTTGTCAGTGCCCCTCACAATTTCATCCTCCAGCCCTGAGTTTGAGTCTGAGAATGAAGAGGCTGAACCGACATCACTGCCCAGCTTTGGTTTTTCCTCACAGAATGATGACTCCTATGCCCAAGTCAAACACTCGACACCCAATGCGAGCAAGACTTCGTTAGACCCTGCAATCGAACTGTATTCTGATGACGTGGCTCGCATTAATCTGCACAACTTGCCTCCTACCTTGGACAACGGCAACTCTTTTCTTTTTGAAGAGAAGGCCTCTGGAGAACTACCAGACGAAGAACTCGTTGTGAAGATCAGAAGGTGCTTTGACGAGACGAAAATTAAGGATGGCTACGTTCTGACTGGGCGGCTTCAGGACCTGTTGACCCCGAAGGAAGTGGATGAAATTGTCAACAACTATGTCTCGTACGCCAGCTTTATTGACGACAACATCCTAGAGGCTGTCGTAGAATTGGCAGGAGGGAGCCAGAGCCTGAAGAATGGCAACAGTCATCAAAGTCGGGAGAAGAAAGTGATTGTACCTAACTTAGAGCCATTCACAGATGACTCAAGTGACATCGTAGTGGTTGCTTATGAGGAGGACGACATTAGCTCTAGCCTTTGCAGCAATGGGAACAAGACGGCAAGCCTTGAAAAGAAGGGTACAGCTCACTGCGGCGATGGTGATGGCCATGGCGTTCTGGAGACTGAGACCTTTCACTCTTTGAAAAGAATAGATGTCGAGGAGTCAGTCCTAAAGAAACTGCATATGCTTCCTGGTACTGGAATTGCAAGCAGATTTATGGCTGACTCATCTCGTAGTTTGTCATCGCTGCCAGCCGACCTCTCCCAGCAGGAGCAAGAGGTTAAGATGAACACTGCCCGTTCAGATCCAGAACTGCCTGTAATGGCCCATGCAGAACGACCCTTGAACAGCAGTGTTTCCACTGCTACTGCTGCTGATGCTCCACCCGAGCTTGTTTCAGAAGAAAGGCTACAGGAAAATGACTCCAGTACCCCTGCAGGTTTGTGGGACACCGCTTTACATCGGCCATCACTAACACGCTATCTTTGCTGCGCAGCTACTAACACTTTTACTTTTTCTCTGCCTGCACTAGTTTGTGTGCAACAGTCCAGTTTGCAGTTTCTGGTCGTCTTGTAACTAGGGCTGGTGTTCGACTACCGCTTATCTGCAGCCTTGTGGTGTTGTGCATGGTTCCTATGGATAAACCTTTGTCAAGGCTTTTGCTTTCGCATACCCTTGAGTTAATTTCTCGCTCTATGTGTGTTGGATTTAGTTTGCAGTATCTGGGTAACTAAATGCTATGCTCTTGTGTAACGTGTTAAAAAGCAACCTTTGCACTAGTTGACGTCACGCAAAGAATGCCCTTTTGCACACAGTAAAGGCAAACAACAAGCCTGGCTTATACTGGCACATTACTCTTCTCATATGTGTGAAAAGGTCGTTTGCACGAAGTGAGAGCTGTGGTAAGTGCGAAAATGATGAAATTATAAATGACAGTGTTGCAATCAGTCTACAGGTTAGGAACCAGCTTCTGCATACATACATGCCTCTGGTCGTGGAGGCAGGTCCTTGCCAGGGTGTCTACCAGCCGGGAAAACCAGGAATTCTCAGGAATGTTTAATAGTCTGGAAATACTCAGGGAAAACTCTGAATTTGTGCTTCTATCAGAGAAAATTAGCTGTAATATTATTGAAAGGGAACAAAAGTCGTTGCTCGCTTAAGTAACAGAGAGGAATCGTAACGAATCGTCTTTGACGCCGTGTCATCGGCTTGAGGAGTTGCCAGTGTACAGTCAACGACCGACTTGTCGGACGCCCGATAATTCGGACGGCTTCGCGGCACCAGCACATACCCCATAGAGCATATATATAGGAACGTCTGAAATTTTGTGCAAGAATCCTTTGCCGTCCGATTTTCCGGACTTCTTTGCCGTAACCGCAGGTCCTAAACGGAATTAATCAAAGCCACCACCGCTGTCATTTTGATTACCTTACCGCCTGGAACCGGCGCTCTCGCATGCAAATCCGCTGGCAGCCGTAGCCACCACCGCAGCAACGCTTGGCCTTGCTGCTTAGACGTTCGCTGTTAAGCTTCTTACCGTTCTGTGGCGTGTTTTTCATTGAAAGAATTTGCCGCTGTCAGCAATGGCACCGAATTCACCTTTATGGTCCTCTTGATTGGCTTCGAAGCTCGGAAAGCCCGGCGCGTTGCATAATGCCGGTTCCCGAGACTCAGCTTCGCCTCAATACAGTAATGTTACGCGGTGAAGCATACGCGAAAGTATTGCGGTGAAGCATAACAAGCGTGGGAAGAGGCAATTGTCGCGGTAAACAGTATGTATTCCTTCACTATTACACGCGTGCACCTGCCATCTCCTACCACAGTACGAGCACCGATATGCCTAATATGTGTACTGGCAGGCCTTCAGAGCATTTTCTGATGTGCCTGCGGCGAGTTTAGCCCTTTAAGGCAATAAAAGACACGCATTAATTTTTTCTGACAGCCTGATTTTTCGGACTTTTTCGCAGGGAGGCCGAAAAATCGGACGTTGACTGTGCAACTGATGAGTATGCTTCAAATGGTACGCGGGGCGAATGCGCGGTGGAAAGAGGACGAGAACAGAAAGGACCTACACATTGACGAATGAACGGGAAAGGAAGTGTGCTGCCGTTTCTTTGAAGGAGCTTGAGTCCAAAAAACAAAGTGTTGGCTGATGCCGAGATGCAGGTGTCCCTAATACAAAGCAAAATAAACTCTTTAAAGCAGTGAAATGCAACACTGAGGTGTTGTGCGCGGGCTGGGAGTATGTCAGGACAGTTGTGGTTACCAGCTGTTAGAGAGAATCTCACTCGTGACAAAGTTCGGGTCTCACACCAATGAGCTTGCTATCAGATGATAGAAATAGCTCATGTTCGAAAATATTTGCTTCTATATGTATATATGAGGCAGAATCATATGGGGCAGAGACTTGGAGACTGACAAAGAAGCTTGAGAACAAGTTAAGGACCGCGCAAAGAGCAATGGAACGAAGATTGGTAGGCATAACGTTAAGAGACAGAAAGAGAGCAGTTTGGATCAGAGAGTAAACGGGTATAGACTATATTCTAATTGACATCAAGAGAAAGAAACTGAGCTGGGCAGGTCATGTAATGCGCTGTTTAGATAACAGTTGGACCATTAGGATTACAGAATGGGTACCAAGAGAAGGGAAATGCAATCAAGGACGACGGAGGACTCGGTGGAGCGATGAAATTAGGAAATTCGCGGGTGCTAGTTGGAATTGGTTGGTGCAGGACAGGAGTAATTGGACATCGCAGGGAGAGGCCTTCGTTCTGCAGTGGACATAAAACAGGCTGATGATGATAATGATGATGTATCTCCTTTTTATTCTTATTTGGAAATTCTTGACAATCGGTTTTACCTTTTTCGAATGTATTTTATTTTGCTGTGTATTTTACGAACCCTTCCCTTCTGTTTTCTTTTTTAATAAAATAAACTCTGCTCCTTACTACTCAAACTGGATTAAGTAATTTTTTATTTTTTAGCATGCTTACTAGAGAGTGGCACCATAGAGCAACATGGTGTCAACCCACCTTGACATAAAACAAAGTTCTGTGTCACTCAGGAAATCTTGCAAAGCCACTCAGGGAAAACCTGAAAAACTCGGGGAATTTGAAAATGTGAACTTGGTAGACACCCTGCAAGTTTCTCTTTGAATTCATGTCCTTTTTATAACACTCTTTTTATAACACTCCCTTTGATTTTCCTCTTGACTGCGAGGTAGTTCAGGTGCCCACATTACTGCAAGGCAGTCGCAGGTATAAAGGCCACTTCCTTTCTGTTACCGTCTATAATTATGTCTTTTAGTGTAGATAATAAATCAATCATGGATGTCTTCTCATAAAGACAATTCAAGCTGCAACAGTGGGTGATCAGTGAAATAGTGTTTCCGATATTTGCTCTACAGTGACCTGCATTTTATTTTGATGACTTGAAATAAGATTTTGCATTGACCATGCTTTGTTCCCGCTCAGATTTTTTTCTTTCAGCACGATCGCATTTGTTTGTTCGCACCATTCAATAAAATGCTTGGCTTTGTTATTTACTCGGTTGGTTCTGACGCTTAAGTTCTGAAAGCTGGTGAAACTAGTCCATATATCTGCAGCAGCTCACTCCTCCGTTGGTGAGTGTATGCTTACAATGGTAGTTGTTCATTTCTTGTCTGGAGAAATCAGGCAAGCTGAGATGCTGAGCCTTTCATTGAATGATGTAAACCAAGAAAATATGATCTTGCTGTGAAATTAAAAGAGAAAGAAACAGAACAACAAAAAAATCATCTAAGCACAGGACATAAGTTTAAAAATTTTAGAAAAAAAAAATCAGTTATTGTACGGACCTGCTAGCTGTCACTGCTTTGCCTGCGTTTTCGGCCTTTGTCTTTCCTGTCTTACTGTATCTGACAGTCCACCTACACTGCACTGGTGCAACACTTCACCAAGGGGTACACTGTTCCTTCTTTCAGAGAGACCCTCAAGCCTGAGTGGTGCTAACAGGAGCAGGCGCAAGATTAAAGTGAACCCAGACATTCTTCGTGCCCAGATTGGTCTTGACGATGACCAGAAAAGCCTCTCATCAATGAGCAACAAGAGCGATGGAGATGTCTTCTCACCTGCGGACGACCTGGCAACGCCAGATATCGAGACTCCTGATGAACTGGGTGACTCTGTACTTGGAAGTGAGTGCTGCTAGTGTGTGTTAGAGAAAAGTGAGAAAAAACAAACAAACAAACGTCTTGCAGACTGTGTACGGGTTAGGCCTTAGTGGTAATCGGTTAAGGACTGTTTGGAAGTGTACACTAGCTTAGCACGAGGTCACAGGTTCGGCTCCCTACCATGACCGCCGCATTCAATGGGGAATCCGCCGTTGCCCTTGTGCTTAGATTCAGGTGCAGATGACAAGATCTTAGGTAGTCTGAACAAATTCGCTGCCTCCACTCGCTGCCCCCCCCCCTTGACGTCTCTCGCACTCCCAGTGTTGCCCTAGAATGTTGGACCCTGCAAATCGGTCAGAGTGAAGGTAAATTTATTAAAGGAGGCTGTAAGTACTGCAGTCAGAGTTTAGAGATCAGTATGCATGTAGATCAGTCAGATCAGCGTGCAAATCAGTTTGTGTGTGTGTGTGTGTGCAGTTCAAAATGTGTGTAGAAGCACTGATAAGAAAAAAACAAAAAAATACATTTCCTTTTGCTTATGGTCAAAAGTTGTTCCACGGAGTGAAGATGTTATTGCGTTCGCAGCATTCTTTGGAGAGTACCTCAACAAAATCTGTCGGTCATGTGAAAAGTGTAATACCTTGGTGTCTGCACAAGAACGCGTAATTTGCGAAGTTGACATTTAGTCATTACAGTAGTGTAAATGTAGATTATTGGTAGCTTTATAAGCGATAAGGAACAATTGAAACCAAGCAAAAATAAAAACTGATCAGATAAAGAACTGTTCTCGTCAGGCCACCTTGAAAGCTTACTTACCCACATTACGGATGAGTGTGCAAAGAAGCCTGCTGTGGGGCTGCTGAGTATAAAAATAATAATAACTGATTGGTGGCATTAAAGAAACAAGAAAAGACTGGTGATGTCGCTGTCACCGCATCATGGTCGTAACAAAAAATGGAAAATATAAAATAAAATTCAAAAAAGGGCAACACAGCTGCGGTGAAACCAGTTGTGGTTTCACCGCAGTTGATACAGTCGCTTTGAAGAGACCATGCAGCTTCCTGGCAACTGATCTCCACCATGCTCAGTACGCGAATTTCATTTCTTTGGCACTGGAAAAGTGATTGGTGGACGTGCATAAGTTAGGAAAGGCAAGTAAGCAAAAGTGACGTAACGACCGAGCCAAAAAATGCTTACATCTTAGAAAACAATTCCCAGGGTTTCTGTAGCAGTCTTTTTTTTTGCTTTCAATTATGAACTTGCAGTGCATGGAAACAGAAGAGGGGACATGCGTGTACATGGGGCTTTAACTGGCAACTAAATGCTTTATTTGAGAATGGGCTTTTTGTTTTTGTAACGAAATGACAAGTTTTATTGTCATCCATTACAGTGCTATCCGATCCGAAAATATCCTATTTGTTTTTGAGAGATGTACCAAAGGGTTGATGACAATCCTTCTTACATTGTTCTATATTGAAAACTTCTACTATTTCCATAGGTTGGCTTCTGTCTATTCTCGTAGTATTGCTTTGTTTTGTTGAGCTTCCTTTGATGCATCCAGTGTTTCATACACTGACGGTTTCTGCCCTGAATAGGAGATGACTCAACCCTGAGTGACTCAATTCCTGAGATGTCTGCTCGAGAAGAGTACGCAGAAGAGAGAAGCTGGAAGACTTGCAACGTGGGGGGTGTTGAGCGCAAGATTGACATGAGGGTGATCGAGCCCTACAAGAAGGTGCTGTCGCATGGAGGTATGGATGCATCTTGTGTGAAGCACTGCGGCGCCAATGCCTTAGATGTGGTGTGCGTCGCTGCCACAATTAATGTTAGAGCCAGCTGTGTGCTTCTGGAGCACAGAAACAATTTCTTCCTGCTGTCTGCTGGGTGTGAGGTAGTCTTGCTGGGAGGTAGTGAGCAAACCACTTTCTGCATAGCAGCAGATGCTAAGATGGCAAGGCGTTTTGTTGATAATCATCTTTTTACCCTGAAGAGCACCTTTTGTGAATTGCAGACTCATGTCACAAGGGCTGTACACCTGACTGCAGGGCTTTTCATAATGTAGAAGCCCTGAAAAAGTAAGATTTCCCCATAGTTCGCTTGCTCAGCTTTGAATTAGAGGCTTCACAGTGGTGGTCATGTACCAGGTGTACCGGCTTTGCTTGTGGCTTTCTGTGCATGCATTGGTTGTAGGGAAAGTACTTTCTAGCGCGAAGCTCTTCAGCGCCCGTTCCTGCGTTGAGCGTTGGAGTGCCTCGGCATCGGCATAACTGAGCAAACGAGCAGAGCGAACGATGAAAGAGTGAACGTGGAGCGCAGTGGGGAATGAAAAGTGAGGAGAGCGCGAGGAGGAAAGTGGAGGAGGAGGCTGCGGTAAAAGCATGAGGTGGAAAGTGAAGGAGCAGGGTATGGCGAAAGCGTGAGAAGAAAATCTGAGTGCAGCTCTGTGGTGACAATGGCTATGAGATGGTATCAGAGTATCATGCATTGTTTATTCACCAATGGCATGTGGCGAGCATGTTGAACGATACTGTATATGAAAACAAAGCACTGTATTAGTGGAGGTCTGTTTGCAGTGGATGCTGTGAATTGCGCCCACGCGTCACCCACGTGCTGTCTCTCGCTATCTCCCAATTAGTGATGCAGTTGCACCGCACTTCGCTCCTTTTGCAATGTGCTGCATGAGACAGATTGTCCGTGCCAGCCAATGTATTGTGAAATGGAAACACGTATAGAGCTGCGCTCAAATGTCGCATTAGGGAGTATCGTAATTGTCATGTGAACTTTTTCTTATGGTTGACAGATTTCACCTACTTTTTCAATAAAGACAACTGCACCGTTTGCTTAATTGGAGGCCTGTAGTGAGCGTTAGACAAAAGTGCAAAAATAAAGGTAGGCTTGTAACTCTATACACCCTTACATAATTGTTGCACCATATACATTCACCTTTTGCGCTATGCCAGCTGTGTGTTGAAATCTCATGCAGCTATTGCATTAAGCTTGTTTTGCCTGCCATGGCAGGTGCCCGCCATAGTCCAGTCTTCAACATGGCAGTGCCCGTTGGGCCTGCTGATGTATGTTACGCAGTTGTGTCTCATCCACTGCCCACTTATAGTACAGGCATTGTGTTTCATTGTTTTTGTCAGGCTACTTTGCAGAGGATCGTCAAGCCATCATTGTGTTCAGCGCATGCCACCTGCCTGATCGGTGCCGAAGAGACTATGACTATGTCATGGATAATCTGTTTTTGTAAGTGCTTATCAAGGCTTTCTTGATCAGTCATGGACAACTTTTCACTATTGCTGCATGCTGTCATGGTTTCTAACAGATCTGGAACATCCACTGACATAAGGACTGCTAATTCGATGTTGTTTTCTTTATTTCTCTTGAGTGCAAATGCAATTGTAATATGAGAATTAGTTGCTTGCCCAATATTTCTTCTTAGCACTCCGCTTCTGAAATAAAACCATTGGATATGACAAATCGGTTGTGTGGAAATATGCAAGGTGGAGGCAATGTTATGAAAAGTAAAGATTGAAGCTAGCACGAAGCTACGAAAAATTGTCTTTGCTGTTCACGAACATTCCTTCACCTTTCAAGCTTCCGGCAGAACTTATTTGCCACATTAAGTGTTCCTCTGCTTCAAGTTGATTAATCCGGCCTCACTCTGCGATCTGCTAGCCTCCTGGTTAGCTCAGATGATAAGAGTGACTGCCCTGGAAAGGTGTTCATCCCTGGTTCAAACCCTGGAGCAGTGCGAATTCTTTGAACTGCAATGCTTTCTTTCTGAGAAACTCCTATGGGATTCAATTGTGACTTTGTGTTACAGTTCAGTTGGATGGCAAGCTTTCCCTTTCAACTAACGGATGTGAAACATGAGCATGAAGACTGTGCATTCAAGTTATGCATGCTGATATGTTATAAACATAAGCTGTTGCAGCTATAGAATTTAGTTATTCGAAGTGCTTTTGTTGAATATAACTAAAAAAAAACACTAGGAGTGGTTGGAATGACACATTATATTTTGGGCTGCCTTTGTTAGTTGCTACTAAATTTGCATACAATACTCGTGTTGCAGCTTTATCCTTGAAATTACCTAGCCCTATTGAAAATACCAAGAAGAAGACAGACAGTGCTATAGTATGCAAGCTGTTGTGGTTGAGGTGATGCAGTATTTTCTAGGGTAAAACTGAGCTGCCCTGTCTTTAGCCAAACCTGTAAATTTTTCCTTGTGTCAGTGTTCCTGTGTGTCACTGGTCCTGAATGGCATTGTTAGATTACTGGTTGTGACCACTCTGTTCTAGATACGTTTTGTCAACGTTAGACCAACTGGTGGTTGAGAGCTACGTCTTGATTTACCTTCATGGGGCCACTGAGCGCAGCAAGATGCCCAGCTTTGGGTGGCTTAAGCGCTGCTACCAGATGATTGACAGAAGGCAAGCACCTGCTTTATTTCCTTTGTTTGCTGCTTTCAGCTTAAATTTGTAATTTACTCGAACACTGTGGACATAGATGGAACATAGAAAGTGAATGAGTGCAGAGATGGCTTTAATTACACTGATCTGACTGTAAAGTCAAAGGAATTTGCTGACCAGAGTTGCAGAGTGGAGCCCTCCCTTTCATTCCCACTCCATTGAAGAGAGTGAAGATCCTCGTAATTCCACTCGTTTGAACTCCTCAGAATGGTGATTGTTCGACCATTCCCACTCCTGGAGTGCCTGAGCTGGTTCATTCCATTTCTACAACTCCAGTAAATGGAATGCTTTAGATGCAATTGTTTACTACAGTCGACTTCTGTTAATTCAACCCTCGCAGAAATTACAAAATTGGTTTAATTATCCGGCAGGTCAAATTAAACAAAATGTTGAAAAAACGCCAAACACACCACTGATTCATTTGGCAGTATTTGCCCATTCGAACATGCCCCAAATCAAACACGATAAATATATAGATAGATAGATAAATGAAGGAAAAGGAAGGGAAGGAAAATTGCTACTGACCGCAGTAACTGTCTAGTGCAGTCTGCTGACACCTGAACCGCGGTCAGCAGTGGAGGAGTAGACAGGGGGTGAGGGGAGCAAAAGGATAGGGAAAGAGGATTGAGTAAAGGCGAACTATTTACATATATACAATATGGTGCTGCAAAGGCAGTTTTGGTTTCGTTCATTGCACTGCACAGCCAATTTCTTGCCCAACTTCCCTGCAAAAAAAGAAAAGGGGGGGGGGATGGCTCAGGTTAGAATTGGATAAATATTGTAATCAGACATTGTGGACTACAGTTGTTGCTTGAAAATTCTGGCCGAAAATAGGCGTTTTCGATAGAACATATGTTCAACACATTCACTTTCCCTAAGCTCCACCAAGACAGACGCTGTCATTAAAAGGGTTGCTGTTTTCACCATAGGTGTCAGGCGAGTGCGTGCTCACTGGTCAAGTTCAAATTATCCGGCGAAGGCCAATTTTACAATCGAAATAACACAAGGTTGTGCCCATAGAAATGCATGGGTGCCAGTTGAGATGTTCAGTCGGGATTGAATTAACTAAAAAATCGAATTAACTGGAGTTCAATTAATGGAAGTTTACTGCGCTTGAGCGCCTAGCGACAAACTAATTTTTTGTGGACTCTTAATGTAACAAATGATGTTACATATTATTTTTTCACATAAGAACAAACACGCTTTATGGCCTCTTATCTCTTTAGGGCAATGTAGCCTGTAATCTCTCTAATTATGCTCATTTGAGTAAAACAAAGTAGAAAATAATCCTGCACCATATCCCCTGTGGTGGGCGTGTGCTATTTATTTCAGGAAAAAGCAGGCAAGCAAAACTAAGATGGTGGTATTTATGGAGAAAGGTGCTTTTGCACTAAATGAGTTCACAGTCAAAAGAAACGTTGATGTCTGCTGCCTTTTTTTGTTTCACATTTACTGGCATTGAACAGACACAATTTTCTAGCGCACCTATCTGACCGCCTGGAATGACTCTTTCTAGTTACTCGACAGTATGCGAAAAAATGCAGCATGCTTTCCAAATCACTGTGGACATGGACATTTTTAGCCTTGCATTCCTTTGTCATAGTTGAAGCATGCTCTTGCTAAATCGAATAATTCTTGACAACTCCTTAACTAAATGTTCCCTAAAACTAAGGAGTTAACTCTAACTAAAAGTTGTTGTCTTTAAGTGCACTTCATCATTGTAATGTAGGAAAGCTTCTGAATCGTCAGAAATGTAGAATGTATAGTATACCGTGTTGTTTATAATTACAGCAGCAGAGGTAGTTGCCAATAGGTTGATACTGAAAAAGCTGTATTGAGTAAAATTCTAGAAATGTAATAAGTTGGGCAAGTCTTGTTTTACCGATTTTGTGGTCGCACACAAAATCAACATTTAACGCTCCGTGACTATGTGCTCATTCCATTCCGACTCCGTTCTGGAATCGGCATTCCCGGTGCTTTAAAATGTGGAATGATTCCAGAAACATTGCAATTCTGGAGTTGCCACTCCTCAACTCTTGTGCTGACCATTGTGAATGGCATCTAAACTACTTGCTTCCTTATAGTCCTGTATGAATTATCTTTGTAACTGACTAGTAATTACATAATCATGAAATACAAACTCCAGTCCTCTGTAGCGTATACTATAGCACTGAGGTAATACCAAAGTCAACACAAGCCTTAACATAAGAGACACAGTGCTCACACTTAAACTTACGAAACATATCCGAAGTACATGATTTTTGCTGGAGAATGTTTGCTAAGAGATTGCCTTGTAGGCTGCTGCTGCTGCAAGATAAATTCTTGTGCTTTCAGTGGTTGAGGACCCTTTTACGAGACAACATAATTCATGTTATGCTATGCCAGTCTGTGGTGGAAATGCTTACTTTATGTCATGGGGAAAACACGGGAAAGGCGGGAGATAGAAATTCAAGATGACGTGCGAAACGAGAACAAGGTAAAAGCAGGAGCCGATGTTTTGACAAGTGGACTTGTCTTTTTCAAAGTGACATATGCTTTCCTAGGCACAGTATATATAGGTAGGGTTTCAAGTAGAAGAACCCTACCTATATATACTGTGCTGAAGAAAGCACATATCGCCTTGAAAAAGACAAGTCCACTTGCCGAAACATTGGCTCCCGCTTTTACCTTGTTCTCATTTTGCGCATTACCTTATATCGTGAAATACATAATTTTTTTATTAGTGTCTAATTTTCATTTTAGTTTCTTAAATCTGTATCTCAGTATCTGTGCTACGATGCTCTGTTGTTTGCATTTTGTCCGTTTCTAGAGGTAGGGTATATTATGTAGTTGAGACAAACTGCAGCATATTGTAATGCAGTGCTAGCACTTGCTTTCTGCCAGGGGCTTGCTCTGCGAGTTCTTAACCCTGCAACATTGATGTTCTATCAAGGTTAGTGCATTTAAATAATAAAAAAAGTCTTTTATTCCATGCTTGTCAAAAACTCTTTGCAGCGCTGTGTTGACAATGAACTGTGACTATCCATTTCTTGCAGGTTGCGGAAAAATCTGAAAGGGCTTTATCTAGTGCACCCCACGTTCTGGCTCAAGACTATTGTCATTATGACCAGGCCTTTCATCAGGTCAGTCCAGGCACTCATTCCTTCTTACTTGTGTCCACTGACCTGGCTCACGTGTCATACTGTTTGCAAGCATGTTATAAATACTGGGTATTTATTTAGGCTGGATGTGAGCTGGATTATTTGAAGAGGTGGACATTGAAAATTGAATTGGGTAATTGACTAATTGACATTTCTTGGTAATTAAGTTCTTATTATTCTAAGGCACATATTGCAATTTGCAAACTGTAGCTGGTGAATTCACAAGGCATATCCACTTGGAATGAATTCTTAGGATGATACCAGTTTCCAGTCATTCATTCCCAAAGGAAGTGCGTAATGAAATATGCGGCATTCCAGTTACAGTGTAGATCGCTTATAAGTTGCCAAAGTGGCAAATAGTATCCACACTATAAGCGGTAGCACACTACCAAGAAAGCAACAATTTTACAAAGCCTGCACATGTGCATGACATGTAGACCAAGCAGCCCTGCATACCTGACAATTGAAACATTGTGATTGGGTTGTTTGCAGCCTTTTAAATTTGCGAATGTTGAAATTTTACACGTCTGAGTACTGGCCTCAGTCTTCACACGAAGCAGACAAAATAACACATCAAAATATGCGAAAGAGGAAAGTATGCACTCTCCGCACACAAACTCGCACAGACTGAAAAGTCAGAAGAGTGACGACATGTTTGGCACGGAGTTTAGGGTGGAACACATGCCGCTGACAAGCGGTCGGAGCAGAGCATGCCTCTGAGATGAGGTGGCATGGGTGGTTCGACCTTAGAGGCCATTAGTAGCAGCGGCAGGGTGCTCTGTCACCTAGGCAACCTCCGTGTGTGCGCAGCTTGCATTATGCTTTTGCAGCACACTGCTGTGGAGGCAGGTGCACATTTTTTTCTTCTGCTGCTTGTTCATTCACACCGTGCGTCTTCCTCCTCTGCATTGCCCTCATCACACACCCCTCCCCTGCTAGTGCGCCCCGTTGAGAAGCCTACCCCGCTGTGTCACTCACTTCTCTACAAGGTTTTCCGGCAGCCGCATTAGAACCAGTATTTTGTCTCGTGCGGCTACACTATAAGCAGTACGCATATATACATTGAGTTCTGTGGAAGGGTAGGATTGGAGACGGGGAAGACCTGATCAGGTCCTGTCCTGCGCTATAAGCAGTTACATTTTAGGTGGTCCGAGCTGTATTTCTTGGGCTTCTATGTATAAAAGCATAAAGTAGCGTGTTAAAAAAGTAAGTGGAACATCAGTGCATTTTTACCCTGAGTTTAATGCAGCTATATCTCAAAACTGGTGTCATCCTCAGAATTTGTTCCAAAAGGACATGCCTTGAAATCTCGCCGGCTTCAATTGTAAATATCAGTAGTATGTGCCGTAAAGCAATACTTGAAAAACTTAATTTGCGAAACCTGCATTTTGATTTCTCATGCAAATGATGTCTGCCTCTTTGAGCAATCCAGTTCAAGGAATAATATTGGTTATCTGCTAAAAGAAAGAAAGAAAAAAAGAAAGACACATGATGCATGCGTGCATGCACACACACAAAAGCAGTACTAGTGGCTGATCGACTTAAGGTGCTAAATAGGCAGATACGTTAAGATACATAAAAAAATTGCTCTAACATTGCTAAGAGAACATAATAGCTGAACGTATCACAGATTGGAATTGAGCAACAATTAATAGATAGAGAAATACATAAAAGCATTAAAAAGAAAGGAAAAGAAAAATCAGTTATGAGGTGACCAGGTCTTTTCCACACAAGTCTTTTCTGCATTAGTAAGATGGCTTGTGAGCACGTTGCAAAATTTGTAGTCATTGCAAGATGCAATGATATCGGGCAGTGAATTCGTGATAGTCAAACTATCCGTCTTCAGTGTTCATTTTTTTAGGTGTGCTTTGGGTTGACTGCAAGATAATCGCTAGTAAGATTCTTTCAGGGAAGGGCTTAGGAGTGCATGTCATGATTCAGCGGAATAACAAAATGAGTAAGAAAGGCACAGATAGGAGATTAATTAGTGCGACTTGAGTACCATTAGAGAGAAAGAGTGTGTTTTAGAGTGCTAACACTGGCTTGCCTAGAGTACTGTGGCACCTCATTTTTTTAATACTTTCTTTCAGCTCAAAGTTTAGCAGGAAGCTACGTTTTGTATATAGCCTCGAAGAGTTGTCTTGGGTGGTGCCACTTGACCACGTGTGCATACCAGACAAAGTGAAGCAGTAAGTGAGGTTGCATCACTTGGCTGGCCCATGCATGCCATATTTGTATTAACTGCATGACAACCTCATATACCGTAGTCACATTGAGACTTCGCTCTTGATTGCAACTTGCCAGTCTTTCAACTTGCCCATGCATAGATAGTGCTCATTTAGTGTAGAAAGCTTCTGCAACACAGAGCTCAGCCTGTTCTAATGGAGATAGGGTTGCTACCTTTGTCCCAAAGAAAGAAGACTTGGCAGGGTGTCAGATAGGTGTTGTAAGCAGCTATCAATATGCTGAACCAGCCGTTATCAGAAGATACTAAAGATTTGGATAAAAGAAAAGGAAAGATTAAGTTGGGGTAAGCTGTATCAACGGAACCCAGACTTTTATGAAAATAATTTTATTTAACAGCACAGTAAACTTGGAACCAACAAATACATAAAAGGACATCTGAAATGTGCCGTGTCCATGGCAATTAACTGGCACTACAAATTATGGAGTCACTGCTAGGCGTTTAACAAAATTATTCTCAAAATCTCAGAAGTTTAATTAGGTCAATTTACGTTACCTAATTCTGTTTCTATATAACAGATGTATATTATTTGATAGTGTTTTTATATGACATGTATTTTTGACATAAGTGCTAAATCTCTTCCTTTTTGAAAACCGGAAAGCCAGCTGAGGGGTTCAGGAAGTTAAATTTGCGACCAACACTACCCACAAAAATCCAACAATGCTAGTTGGAAACCAATCTGGTGGCAACCCTGTATCAGAGTGCTAGTTAATGTCTTGTCATCACAAATGTTCCAGTCTTGTCTTTGAAATGTTCTGTTCATGTTGTGGGCACGGAATTAACGATGTTCTGTGCTTGTTATGATTGTGCTAAAACTTGTTTGTGCTAACTCTTTGTAGTCATTAGCAGTGTGTGTCATTGCCTGCGCACAGTAAAGCACATTTATTGACTCGTGTAGTGCTGCCTGTGTTCATCTTGAGGCCTAACCCTTGCATTCAGCAATCAATAGCCAAGCTTTGCATTAGGCGAAGCAACCACATTGCAAAGGGGTCTTGTATAAAGGTGACAAAATATGGTGCTCCCCTTTGCGAAGTAATACATCTTGCTTGACCAGTGCTTCCTGTTTATTGCTGAAACTAACTGCATTGTTTTTGTCCCTAACACTCAAAAGATTCGACGCTGAGCGCGTCCTTGAAGGATAGGAGAGCTTCACTCCTCTTCATGGAGGTAATGCTTTTGCTTCTACTAGCCTAACCTAACATGCTTTTGTGTTCATTGTGCATGATTTGACGTATCTCGTTGGTCTATGTCAGTGTCGCTCTTGTGTCGCCAGCTTTTCTTTTCAGTTTGATTCACTTGCATAACATAGTGGTTGTTCAAAAAATGGCTACTGAATGTAACACCCTACTAAAGGGAGGTGAACTTTGCCGCCAGCTTTAGTTGGAAAACCAGGATCAGCAAGCATAATCAGTCTAGCTTTAGCACTCTTTCATGGTGAACTTCACTAGTCATTCTGGAGGAGCTACCTGAATCGTCAAACGGGCGCTCAGGTTGTGCTGGGATGTTGCAAATTTAGATCTCCCAGAGAATGACATAATGCTGTGTGCCGCACCCAAGTGGTGGCTGTCGTGTACAGCCAGCACATAAAGTAGAACCTTGTCAATATGATCCCATTCTTGCAGTTTCTCGGCGCCAGCATTCGCAATCGAGAACACAAAAAGGTGCCCCAATACAGTTGTGCTTCTTTCTTTTACCGGTTGATATGTTCCCTGAAAACAAAATCTTTCAGCACTTACATTCAGTACATCGCCAAACTGCGATCGTATATGTTTTCTGGCCACTAGATTCCATGTAAACCACGTATCCATGTAGATCCCACGCAAACTGTGGGCAGCTCGCAGGCACGAGCCCCGCACTGCAGCAGCAGCTTTCCTGCTGTACTTACCCACGCATGTCACGTGAAAATGGCGGTGCACACTTGCACCGGCATTCCGGTACCAGGAAATCTCCTCATGGGCCGTCATGGGCCGCATTCACACCTGTCGCCGTGAACCGTATTGTGATAAGCATCTTCACCCTATCTCTGTCACAGAGCATGTGGCGTATTGCCATTGGAAGCGTATTGCAGGCGTTTAATAGGCGATAATGCAAACCCACTGCCATTCTGCACAGCAGGCGGCGCAAAGCGAGTGTCATGTTTCGCTCTGGCATCATCATATTCTGGTGCTGTCAACAAGCTCGATTTTGTTTTGGTTTCCCGTCAGAGATTTAAAACACTACTACGCAATAGAACAACAGTTACGCAGGTTACAGGCTGCTAGGGCCTCACCAGCTTTATGTGAGTCAGTATCTCATGCCGTAACGATTCGCGCCAAGTGAGCATGTGAAAACTTCTTGCCAAAGAGCCCCACCAGAAGAAGCTGTTGACCCAGGCCGAATTCGAGAAGTGCAAATGAAAGCTTGCCAAAGTTGCAAAACCAACAGTTCACATTACGATTCACATTACATAAGTGCCAACTACAGTCGAGTATGCCAAATGTTTTAGTTACTTTTGATTGTACGTTTTCCCGATTAAAATATCTTTTATTTTTTGTGCAAAACATGTGAACAAAGTTCTACTGTTGTCTGGATCTGCTTACTGCTTGAATTTGTGCTTCAGTAATGGAGCAGCAGGCGAGAGGGATTGGTTGTAGACTAAGTTTATCCAAATCAATAAGTGAAAAATGTAAATCTCTTTCGATCTGCGGAAATCAAATCTCTCTTACTCTGGAGTAAAAAAAAAACACAACTTACTTGTGAATATGATTTCCTGGACTCGGTGTAATCATAAGCCCCCAATGTCTCAATACGTTCGAGAGACTGGCTCGTGGTCTTGAGAGAAACCCCCTGATACTTCTGGAAAACTTATTAAGAATTTCAGTGCCACCTGGAAACTGGAAAATCCTGGATTATGCTAATAGGCTCCACTGAACTCTGAAGCATACAGCTTGAATAAAAAAATTGACATGATGCATGCTGAGTCTGCAGCGTCATAGATAGTAAGGAGGAAGCTTTAGCTCAGGAGCTCCTATCTAAATACATGGGAGTGCAATTTTTTTTTTTCTCTGTGACCACTGCACTGAGGTTAATGAGGTTTGTTACATTTCAAATAAAGAGTTCAAATCTAGTGAACATAGGAAGCAGATTTTTTTTATTCAGGCCGTCGATTTAAAAAAAAAACGAAGAAAAAAAACCCGTTGAAATGTGAGAAATGTCAAAATACAAACTATCAATTTTAGAACTCTTAACTTGTCAATAAAAAACGATATTACAATTGTGTAAACTAAACATCTAAAGCGGACAATATTGATGTATTATGCACCGCTCTAAAATATACTACTAATATGCGAGTAGGACGTCTGCAAAACCCTCTTGAACATTGTCACAAATTTATGTAAGTTGGAAATTCATGTAACGAATGTGTCCACTTTAAATGCTCTAATGGATGCAGTTTACGGAAATCTGGCGTCTTTTTTTGGTACACAGACACGCCGTGGTTGCTCAGTGGCTATGGTGTTAGGCTGCTGAGCACAAGGTCGCGGGATCGAATCCCGGCCACGGCGGCCGCATTTCGATGGGGGCGAAATGCGAAAACACCCGTGTACTTAGATTTAGGTGCACGTTAAAGAACCCCAGGTGGTTGAAATTTCCGGAGTCCTCCACTACGGCGTGCCTCATAATCAGAAAGTGGTTTTGGCACGTAAAACCCCATAATTTAACCCTTTCGCTGTCGGACGTTTCTGGCCGTGACGCACCCCCAGTGTCGGCTTGGTTTCAGGGAACGAGCATAACAGGGAATGAACATAGCAATTAATTTTTGATTATGATTGGTATACAAATAACATAGTCAATGCAATATGCACATTTCAGTGTTCTGCAGCTGTTGTTAGTAAACATCATCATCATCATCAGCCTGACTATAAAATCTGTTCAACATCCGAATCTGACGATGCGGAACCCTCTTCGTCTCAAGCGACTTTGTCCGAGTCCGAATCCGAACTCTGCTCGTATTCTGAATCGGAATTCAGCCACCGCTCCCATGAGCAGACGAAGGTCCCGCGCGCCGAGCCATCCGAAAGTAACCGCGCGCAGGGAGGATGCGCTTTCAGTCGCCCGCGCAACGGAGAGAAATGGGACGTTGCGTGATCAAGAAGACAGACGGAGATGAAAAAAGGCTAAAAAAAGTTCGAAGGGCTTTACGTTTACTGCTGCAAGTCGGAAGCGAGGGTGCGGCGAGAGAGCGAAAGCAGCAATCGAGTCACCCCTTTTGGAGAGGCAACGGCACGTGCGCCTGAACTTGACGCGCCGTAGCAGGCACACCAACAGAAGAAAAATAAAAACCTTCAAACCAGCGGAGATTACAGAACAACCCTTGAACCCATAACCACACGCGCGCGACGCATGATCCAGCGAACGCGGAGCCACCGCGCCACTCAGCAAACAGAAAGTGGGGAGTGGCAGTCGCACCGTACTCTTCAATACATGGGTTAACACAGGTCGGAACGAATATACGAACTTGTAGAAAGAGTCAACAGATGGCGTGGCCAATCCAATCCAGGAGCGCCTGTTTTTGCGCTCAGGCGCGAAATTTTGAACGCACGATAGAGAACGTACCGGTACGTCAGTGACACCGTGGGGGGGAAGCGCGATGACGTACCGGTACGTCAGTGACAGCGAAAGGGTTAATTTAGTTTTTGGTACACAGTTACACATTTGTAAACTACGTGCTTAGTAAAAGATTCCAGACTTTAAATTAAAATTCTGCTTCCTACAATCATTAAAACCTAACTTCCCCTCTCAAGTACAATAAATTTAATGCAAATCTGTCTAAGGGTTGTCTCACAAAAGCATTTCTATGTTTTATATGTTTGATTAGGAAACATCAGAGTGGGCCCCGAGATAAAGCTTCCGCTTAAGGAGGACATGCAAGAACACACCCGGTGACGGTACCCTCTGTGAGGTGGCCTTTAACCCTTGCGTGCAATTTTGCAAATTTGCTTCATGTATTCGTGAAGCTTGCGGGCAACACCTGCATTGCAAAGCAAATGCCAGTGGACCGAAGGAATGATGTGCTGCAGTGATCTGCACTAACATTGCGGGCAATTGGAAGTACAATGCTGTTGGACAGGATAGGTGGTTGCTGGATTCCTGATTTGTTTTACCAGTGCAAAATAAAATGGGACACAAAGACAAGACATGCGCACCACATACACTGGGATGGTAGCATATGCGGTGCTGTCACCCCTATTTGTGCCCCGTTTTACTTGGCACAAACGTACGTTGTATCTGTATCTTCTTCTTGTGTCCTACTTTAGTTTGTGCTGGCAACATGGATCAAGAAACATTGCAGGCATCACATCATGAACAGAGCTGTAGTACGGCAAATAAAAATGAGCATTTCAGAAAACTGTCGGCATTTGACAACACCTGGTGCAAGTATGTTATATGCTTGCTCCGCTTGAAAGGCGCAGTGTAAATGGCTTGATCCGAGATATGCCTCCGTGGACATTATTATGTGGTTGCCTGGGCCAAAATGTGACGAACAAGCAAACAGGATCAGCCCCATTTGTAAAAAAAAACACAGTAAAAAAAAAGTGCCGTTTTCGGGAACTGTAGAAATTACATTTAGATATTTCTGAGGTAGAGATATATAGCTTCAATTAGACAGTGCATTCTTAAAGATGCCATGGACTTAAAAAAAAAATGCAAATAAAGAAATTACACTGAAATTTGACTTGTCGGGTTTACATAGGCCACTATAGAGTGGATAAAGTGCCTAGGAATGACTGCTGTGTGTGTTGGTGATTGACCTTTTTTTTTAAAGGGGTATCAACATGACATTTACATACAACTTGACATTTCTTTTACATTAAATGAAAATGTAAAACCTTCCAAATCCTAGAAAAATACTGGCAGGTGCCAGAGCACTCTACCCATTTTAATAGAATGCTTATTTCTACGACCCACTTTCAGTTTCAATGCATAGGAGGTGGAAGTGATGTGACATCATGATGCATTGGTTTGCTCTGTGACTGTCATTGCTGCAAGGGCAGCCAGAGAGCACATGTGAAGCACTCGTGACTATCTTTATTTTATGACCACCGTTAGTCATGCGTGACATTGTTGCTATACAATGCCAGCAAATTTTTCTGTGTCATGACATCGTGATGATGCCAGGTCCAGCATTTCAAGTCTAACTGTCCTGTCAAATGAAATATCTCATCAGTGTTTGCCAAGTCTCATCATTTAACATGTGCTAAACATGTACAGTTTCTGAAACTTTGAAAGTTCTCCTTTATGACTCAACTTCTGCACGTGAAGATGGCAAAAAATTACATTTTGTTTTTGCTTAATAGTGAATGTGACCCCACATGTTTCAGGTTGGAGTTTGAGAACATGATCAAGGAGAAGAAAAAAAAACTGGGAAGCAGAAAGGTTCTTCCAGGACCAAGGCAGGTCACGGATGATGCTTCCTAGCGGCTCTGTTACTCGCAGCACCTGGACTGATGATGCAGGTGCTTCATCAAAACTGTTGTCGTTTATGAGTGTTGTTGCGACTTTTAGCATCTCAGCAGTGTACAGAGAGTAGAGACCCTTGGCATTCGCATTCAGTTGACATATTTGTACAGCTAATGTGTTTATTGGCTCATATATATAGTTCAAGAAAGAGCCAAGAATGGTATCTTAGGTGAAGAGAGAGTAGGTTGTGAGCAGGCGATGTCAAGACCTGGGAATGCTTGTATTTATATTCTGTGTGTGGAAAGAATTGTCTTTCTTGGATGTTGTTTTACGTGCCTTTCTTTCGTAACTTCCGCAGAAAGCTGCACCTTCAAATATGTGCCGGCTTGCAAGAATGCTTCATTGACATCGGATCTTATCTTTCTTTATTTTAAGTGCACGAAATTGTGCAGTTACTAACTTTTATGAGAGAAGGTCACATGCGCAATCTTGTGATGAATGGGGTGTCAAAAAAATGATGGGGTATGTGAGGGGTACAGACAGATTTTGAGCAGTGTTGCTCTGCTACGCTTCCTAAACATATCATGGTTTCCTGTACATCCATTTTGTAGAAGTGTAGCACCAAATACATTCGTCATTCAGAGAGCACCTTATGAGATTTCGACAATTTGTTGTGGCTTTTGTAGCTAGCCAACTAAGCTTCTGATCAGCCAGAGTGGCGTAGACGGTAGGAGCGAGCATTAGTGATGTCAGTCGACTTGCATAGTAGCTATATTTCTACTGTATGAGCGGTGGCTGTTGTACATCATAACTGAAAGGTCTTGGCGTTGGTGTTGTATTTGGAAAATCAATGTTGCTGTTACAAGAGCTTGTTTCTAGTTGCAGAGTCTATAGAGTAGTTGACTGTTACACCTAGAGCCGTTTGCACCCAGTATTTGAAAGCACCGACTTGCCAACATGCCTCCATGTGCATGTTTGTTTGCTCTTAACCATTGTAGCCATGCCAGCGCAATGTGTTGTCAATGTCCCTGGCTTCATTGTGCTGCAATGTAATAAGCATTGAAGCCCATTGCGCTGGGTACGGCGGTGAACATAGGCCCTCAAGTATTGTGCACATATATAGCCTGTTTCAATCTTCATAGCCCACTACACTCTGTTGTGTTTGCTGTAGTTATGATAATAGTCAAGACAGACATATATTTTGTATGTGCACTTACATGTTGGAACAGCACCCATTAGGGCATGTACTATCATTGACCAGAATCCAAGAGTATTGGTGTTTATGTGATGATCAATGTGTTCAGAATACCTTTAGGCAGCACTGTGCGATAATGTTGGAAACTTGTGGCCAGGCATCCAGGAAGAATGTTTGTTCAATTAAGCGAATGGAATTGCTCATTGAGCTAGACTCAAAATTCTGCTGCTAGTAGGTTTCCCCACATGACTGGGAAGCCATGAGTACTTTGCCGCAGCTTGTGCCAGTCGAGGCTTGCTACTAGCTTGCTACGAGTAGCATGTATGCAAACCCTCTTGTAACTGCTTTGAGCATGCATGACAGCACAATACTGGCCACGTTTCAACTATGTGCAGAAGCCTGTCTGTGAAATTTAGTGTGCTGTGTGTCAATAACTGCAGCCCGCATAGTTACCAGTTTGTAACTGCCTGAAATTGGCTTGAAACGAGAAGCTGTTGTGTGATAATCTTCGTGGCTCTTGTATGCTAAACCGCTTGCACATTGGTTGCCCATACTGCGGGTTAACAAGTCAAAGGAGCCAACGCATTCCTCTTTGCGAAATGCCCGAGTGTTGGGGCTTCCACATGCCCCATTTGAGCTCGGCGGCATGAACAGCGAGAGCTCTGCTTACAGTACAATAATGCACTGTTGATTGCTGCGTTTCAGTTATTTTTAAAGTGTTGTTAGCTCAGTACTTAAAAAGCCAGTGAGGGCCTGATCAAACTATAGGCGAGTTGTTGACCATTTCCTGTACTCAGAAAACTGTAACCTATAGACAGCCCAATAAAGAAAAGATGGAGTGCATGTGACTGTGGTTTTAATCTGCTTTTGTAGTGAAACATAACTCTGATTGTTACTTCTGTAAACATGACACACACAAAGTGACATGAAACTGTGAGGTGGGCTTTAATCAAAGCCCTTTTGAGCAACGCTTCCACTTTCATGGGGTCAGCCTCTTAGGGTCGCGTGGAAACATTGATGTTTTCCTGATGTTGTCCAGACCCAAGTACAGCATTGTAACTCGTTCCAGGCCTGCAAAGCATGACAGTGGATCTTATACTCGAGTGTGTGATGCAGATGGAAGGTGCAGCTCCAATTAAAGGTTAATGATATGCACTTGCACTGTTACCAAAAATGTAAACTATAACTTCCAACACTGCAGCTGACGCAACCAAGAACAATGAAATGCAAATTTAAAATTATTTTCACGCAACTTTTAAAGGGATATAAATAATTTGCTAACCACTATTGAGTTTAATCTTCAATAATAGCAAAAATGATTTGCTGAATGAACAAACAGTTGCTCACCTATTCCACCCCCTGCATGTGGGGGTGCGCCATACCGGAAGGAGTCTATGTAGGCCTTGATTTTGCTAATATCTGCAACAGTAGGATATTGTAAAAGTTGTCATTTCGTTCTTAGAATGACCGATTCACTGCAGAGTACTACAGAGATGAGGGCCTCTTGAAGCAGAGAAGTGTGAGCAAGCAGCATGCAGTGTAAAACACACATGCGAGAATTTGGCAACTACAACATCACCGACTATTTAAATAGCCTACCATAACCCCTTCACGCTCAAATTATGTCCATTGAAAGTTTAGTTTAACCACATTTCTTGCACCTTCTAAATCATAAAAAGTGCACTCCTGCAGACGAGATTAAGAATATTTAATTCTTCTGGTAGATTTCTCAAGTTTACAGAATGTGAACTCCATGCAAGAACCTTCTACGGGGAACAACTATTTCACATCCAGCATACTTGAGAAAGCACCTATCCAGCCATTTAAAATATATGCTGGTCATAAACCGTAGCGAAAAACAATGAAGCTGAACTGCTGCTGAGCGCCTTCCAACCTGATTTACTAAAACAGCTTAGTGCGCATGTCCAATCGGAAGTTTCATCAGGACGTTTGTAACACATCATTATTCTCATCAGTGCTATTGGCTTTGATGCAGCCTACTGTCGTGCACAACTGTGCACACGGCATATGAAGAGGATAAACCAGCAAGGCTGACAGCTACTATTAAATGTTGCTTTGCGACTACTGCACAGCAAGTCCTCACATACTCAAACATATGCAAAACGAGAGAACATGCGAAAGAGGCTACTGACCGACTCCATGTTCTTTGGCTCTTTCCGTTAGGAAATCTGGATCGTGAATTCGCTGGGCTCCAGACAGAATCTCTTCCCCACGCATGAACATGTCATAGGAGTTTGACACTTTCTGGAATCAGAGTGAGACTTGTCAGGATAAGCATGCCAGCAACGACTCTAACCAAGTCTAACTATTTTAAATAATAAGAGTCAACAGGTGAGAGTGCTTCCACGTGTGAAAACTTGTGGTGTGATCAGGACAGCATCAGCTTAGAGATTCCTTAATAATATATAGTAAATAAAAGATCAAAAAGTCCACTGTGCCCACATTTTAATAATAACAGGCATAAGTTATTGGGTAGCACATTGTGTGGAGTAGTATGTTAATATATTCTAGATATCTATTCAGAATAGGGCTGTGCGCTCTATTTCACGTTGTTATGACTATAACAAAAGCATAACACAAATTAAACTTGACCTCTCACTACAGCCCTTGCATGATTGTCGTGATATAGCCCTGCTATCATTATTTCATAAATATGTCAATAATACAGCACCATCAGTCCTGCCTCTTGAAGCTCCTCATTACAGGTCACACCGGCTGTACAATCAGTTCAATTTCATGCGCATCTATGTAAAGACTAATTCATTTAACTACTCCGCTCTTCCAAGAGCCCTTCGCCTTTGGAACAATCTTCCTAACACCATGGCTTATGGGAGTGACCAGGAAAAATTCCGGCATCTTCTAACAATGAAATTTTCAAGCTTTACATAACCTAACGTGTTATTTTTTCTTGAGTTTCCCGTTATTACTGTGCTACTACCCCCTAAATACTGTTATATTATTGCCAAATATTGTCCCGCTCGCTCTGTAATTCTATTGGTTATATTTTACTTTGTGAAAATTTCTTCTTGAAATTTCCTCTCGCGTTCAAAAGCACTCGGTTTGTCTCGTTTACAATTTTTAACACCACATTACTGCATGTTAGCGCATTTCTTACACTGCATCTTTTGTATATGTATTCACATATGTATTCTAATTATTGTATAATCTTTGAGTGTACTCTCCCCCCCTTACAAAATGCCTCTAGGGGCCTGTAAGGTATCTTTAAGTAAACAAATAAATAAACTACAACAGGGCCCACTCCCCACTGCTGCTACCAATCATGCAAAATACAAATTCAGCTTGGAATTCCACCAAAACATGTATGTACACTACATTCACTACACTGCATGTAGCAAATCTTGTCTACAAAAATTTTTAAATAGCTGTACAAGCAACAGGTGTGGCAGCAACAGAACATACCGGCTCATGAGGGTCAGGCATGGTGTAGAATGGCCTCACTTTGAGCGGGTATTTGTCCAGGATGTAGAAATCAGTGTCATACTGCAAATACATCAGACAGTTTGGAAATATGTCATACTTCACTGCTAAAAATGAAGCAGCAAAAGCAAATTTCAAAATTCTTGGTCATTTACTTCCAGTAAATCTCTAATGTGCATAAGTGAAAGTCATTATGATGATGCACTCTGTTGAGCCAGCATAGTTCACTGTGCAAAAGAATGACAGTGGGTTTCAAAGCACGGTCGCTCATGCCACTACGAACCTGAGAAAACCTCGATTCGCACAGGCTTGGGTATGGGTTGTGTAAACATATGAAAACATATTTGTATTCTCTCCTTGAGTCGACATAAATTTCAGCAAAATCCCAGGCAAGAATGGAAGTATATTGAGCCACGGTGTTTGGGAGGAATGCAAATGACGATGTTTTCCGGTGCATTTGTGACAGTACTGCGTGCACCAAGCAGCTTAGTTCCTCAATGTTCATCAGTCTACTCCACTTGCCATGCTGTGCCGTGCTGAGATGAGCTAATTTTTAGCATGCCTTTATTTATGGGGGAACTTCTTCAGCAACAGTGGCTGCTCAATCAAAACAACTGCCAGTAACACTTACACACACATTGCAGCACAGCACTATAGTACTCGGTGCCGTGTCATTATCCCAGTGCTTTAGTATACCAACATCTTTGCGGCTCTACTGGATTAAATGCTGACTCATCCTCTGTAAATGAGGCTCTTGACACACAAGCATTGACACACAAGCAGTCTTCTGAGAAACTAACTAATCAAATTGTGGGGTTTAATGTGCCGAAGAAGCATATGGGCTTATAAGAGATATTGTAGTAGGGGTGGTTCTGGATTAATCTCAGCCAGCCAAGTTTTTAAATAATGTGCCTAAATGCAAGTACATGAATGTTTGTGCATTCCACTTACACTGAAATGCAACCACTGTAGCCAATAATTCAACAAGCAAAATCTTGTTTTGAGCTAGTTGGTCATTCATCTCGAAGGGGGATAAGCAGAAAAAAATGACTAGGACAGGAATTGGCAGACAGGAATTGGCGTATGGCCTGTCCTGTTTTCTGACGTTTGCTCCCCTTAGAGAGTAAATGAAACCACAGCTTCAAGCATAGCAGCAGAAACGAAATTACTACGGCTTATTTTAAGGGATGAGTTATAATGAAATGCATGCGTATGAAACACTAAGCAGAACCTACCTTTGCCTTGACCAGCCGTCCCAGAAGCTTCTCATTTGGAGTGCTCAAATCATCTTCATCATCCATTTCAACTCCAGCTTCACGAAGCATCGCAACAGCCTCAGGAAATTCCAGCCGCAGGCTTCAGGGATAGGGGAATGAATGAAAATGCACTTAGAATAAAGAAGTTGGGTTACACAATTGATTCTTAGCACCAAAAGAGGGTGGTAGGAGGAAGCCCAATGCCAATGAGTGTGATGAAATGAGTTGTCTCTCTCTCTTTTTTTTTTAATCTAAAGAATCGACTCTGTTAAGTACCAAGGTTGCAACAAGCAGAATGACAAACACGACACACTAAGGTACTAATTTCACAGCACTCATACTGCACTCAAAGCTGTTGTGACAGGTGTCACATTTATTTTGGTTGTCATGCCACATGTTTCACTCAATTGCAAGAAGCATTTACTTTTATTTGCAGCCACTTACATCAAAACAGAGGGGAGTAATCATCTATAGATTAAAAATATGGGGTACATGTGTCATTTGATTGAGGCTATCGAAGCTAACAGACGCGGAAGGGATAAACGTGGTTTAAGGTGGGCAGCTGTGCTCATTCACGAGGGTACACCTCAGTTCATACTCAATTTTGTCAGTGCACCATACTCGTATATAGAAAGACCAAATTGTTTGTCAAGAGAAGTATGAGCATGTCAAGGGTTGTGGGGAGGGGATGGTTGCCACCACCTCTGGATTTACCAGTGGTTATGTGAGGCACTTATGAAAATCAATGTATCATTACCACGAAGAGCAGCAAGAACCACCATATCTGGACGAATACGTGTGACCAGGAATGCAACGAAAGGAGAAAATTTTGATGACTTGGGGGAAAAAAAGAAAAGACCGTAATGTGATCCAACAATGCATAATGCAACTGTAGCAGTGGGCTTCCAGTAAAACACTAAGGACGAGCTGTGCTTGGTGGAAGACATTCTTGTGAACACACATTCTTGTGAACAGGCATTAGAGACATCACCCATCATGCGGTGCTAAAATATAACAGGACATAACAACAACAACACAACAACAACATAAACATAACAGGCTCACGCCAAGGGCCCAAATGCATGCATGCAGGGGCAGCTGCACTTATGCAGGTGATGAGGTCACGCACGCAAGCACTGTGGTATGTACCAGGTTGAACAGTTCAAAATTTTAATGCGATAGCATTAAGGAGCCCGTGTCGCAGAAAAATTGGCGTCTGCATCCCACGTCGGCGTCCCGCGTTGTTTCGGCAAAAACATTTTTGAACCACGCATACCCAGGCCCTCCATGTGACGCAGGAAATTTACTGAACTAATTGAATTTCTCAAGCTAAAATGCATGGAAAAATTGTAAACTAAACTATGACTTACATACAACCTACAGACATGATGGCTCTCGGATTGTATTTTGACAATACGAGTAAACATAATTCTGTTATGGGAAAACTCAAAGAAACCCCTTTTCCAGCATTTCTACCATTCACAGAGCAGCCGTGGCGTCTGCCATTTGCGCGCGCCGGCGTGCGAGTGTCTTGGGGCCACAGGACGGCGCGCCCGGTTCTTTGCAATACCTCCAGCTAGCGCTCACCTCCGTCACATCGGAGGCGAGTGTAAATGTGGCAAGAGGCCGCATTTCTACCACAAAGCCCGTCTTCGTGCATAGCGTTTGTGGCCACCGGTTCCCAGTAAGCATTACGGTTACATACGCTCCAGTTGCCGGGAAGCGTGAGAAGCAGTCGGGGATCTTTTAATGCTATTGCATTCCACTCCTAAAGGCGATGCTTAATCATCCTCCAAATTTTGCACTGCTGTCTTGTTTGCTCTTCTTTACACTCTCGCTTCCTCAGAAACCCACATCTGTTTTTTTTTTTTAAACTGCATGCAGATCTGTACTGACATGAGGACAATGAAAGTCTGGTAAATTTTGAGATGCAAAATTGGAGAAGAAAGATAATGCAACCTGTTTATAAGGCTCGTATTTATATTTAAGAAAAGTGATGTATTCATGGTACTGTGGTAACTATTCACAGCAACATTTTAAATAGCATGAACACTGCAATTTGCATCTTGAGCGTTCTTTTTACAAATCGAAGCAAAGTAAAAAGACTTGCCTAGGCTCCAGAAACTTGAATGGAGGAGCTGGAAACTGCCGGTTGACTGCAGCGATTTCGTCGGCAAACCTGGTATTAGAAAGCATGTAATTTTCTTGGTGAGCACGCACTTATTGGCATTCAATATGGCATAACAGCAGTCTACTGCTGTTATGCCATCTACAAAGCTAGAACTTGACTTTTAAGTTTTGCATGGTGTCATCTTTCTGCTTGAGTCTTGGTATGACTAAGTTGAAGGTACTATGTACAATCTACTGTTTTGGCACTCTCACCAGCAGCACATCTTGCATTAGACATGTCAAGCAAGGAGTCAAATAATTAAAGGACGCATTATTATATTTATTTAAATTGGAGGCAATTGTTTTTTCTTTAAATATAGTTCATATGAAACTGGTAAGTCAGCTCCAATATGAGGACAGGGTGCAGCCTGCAAAACCAGTGCCACTCATGTCACTGATCAGTGCCTAGAATAACAGTTTCGTTTTCAACAGTCTATTTTATGTCCACCACAGGATGCAGACCTCTCCCAGTGGTTTCCAAATACCCCTTGTCTTTCACCAAGCTCTATCCTACACTTGCAAGTTTCTCAATATCAACACACCACTTGGCTCTCTTGAAATTCTTGGCTGTGTTTACCTTCCGTTTGGCACCGATTCTGTCAACTTATTCATCAATGGTTACCAGGTCTATGTGTCACATGACCTGCCCAACTCCTCTCTTAATCGCAACCAGGATTTCAGCTATACAACCATTAGCTGAATTCACAGAAGGGTTATTTGGCCTTCACTTTCTTTATGAATAATTGTTTTCCTGCCAAAAAAAAAGAGAAATATTTTGAAAGCATACTTTACCAGTCAAAACTGATCTAGTGATGCTCTTTAGGTGTCCGTTCAAGCTGCACCCCACTTTTATGGTGAGTGACACGCAGTGAACTTTGATAACATAACATAAATGCAAGATAACAATGCATTAAAATGAATGTATGTAGGTTGTAGGGCACAGATTTCAGTGTTACGGATGTTCGAGTACAAGCTGCAGTGTGTGCATTTTGAAATTGATACTACATCTGAAAGGTACCTGTAGCTCCAGTGTACAGTAGGCTTCACTGTTAAAGGGAACACACAGTTTTCATTCTGCCATTGGTTATCGCTGAGAAATGGCATAAAGGCCCACAGACAAACTTTTTTATGCATGAATGTGCATTTGATGGATCACATCAGCCACTTTTTACTGATTAAAAAGGAAAAGAAATGTTCCTGTTATATTGACTTTATTGATAGTAGTTAGGCGTTTTCTTCATTAATGGACAGTACTGTACATTCCATCTCGTGCAACAGCACACAGTGCAAGATTGTTTGCAGTCCAATCCATGGCTGATTCTTACTAGTCTACAGGGCTGCTTTGGGACTTAAGATTATGTGACAGCAATAGGGGATGAGAGCACACACCTATCGCGAAGGCCCTTAAAGATGTCGACAAACATTTGCCCTATGACGTCCAGCACTTCATGGTAGTGATAGTTGAAGGCCATTTCCAAATCCAAACCCACGAATTCACAGAGGTGGCGGTGAGTGTTTGAGTCTTCTGCCCTAAACACTGAAATCAAGCATAGGAGAAGAGACAGAACAATAATAGTAAAGTCGGTAAGACAACCTTGATGTCCTAAGTGTACAGACTTTGTCAAAGCTTACAGAGATCAATTGTGTACAGAACCAAAGGTGTTTCTGGGCTCTGTGATGGGGCTTCTGCGCTACTCCTAATTATTCTTACCAGCTATGTTGGGAATTATAAAAGAACGCTAGGCTTCCACTTGACCTCGGTGGGACAGTATAATGTCTCACATTAGGATGTAGCTAAAGTGATTATTTACAAGCAGGTCCAGCATAAAAGGAACACGTGGCTTGAATTATTACATGCCCTTGCTTCAGCATTGTAAATGAGAAAATGAAGCGGGCCAAATTTTTACAGCAGGAGAACTACATCATGTGAGGTCTAACAGGACTTAATGGAACATGGTCATAATGGCGCGTTTTGAGGACAGGACACTGTCCTGTGTGCATTCTTTCTGTGTCCTGTCCTCAAAACGCGCCGTTATAACCATGTTCCGTCAAGCCAGCAACCAACTAGCCCATCCAAGTCTGTTAAAGTCTAACAGGACACTTCTACGGTAATCTTTACCTGAATAACAATTACGCACTTTCTTTCATTTTAGGCTGACCTGTACAACTTGCATTTCTTAGGATAGCACATAAAATAACTTTACTGGAGTGCACTATGGCTTATACCCGTCAGATGGAAGGGTTGAGCGACACTTGCTGCGGACAGCACTTGCCAGCGTGTGTGTTCGATGGACTCATTTCACTGTGGTGAAACGTGCAGTCTAGCCTTGATAGTAGTGCTTGTAGGATAAATGAAAAAAAAAAGTTCATTGTGGAGTCAGCAATAATTGTAAGACCACTTTTTTTGTGATTTAAAATGTTATGAGCATCCTTGCGACATCAGTGAAGCTAAAACAAGCTTGAAATGTTCACCTTCGTTACCTGTCAAATCGGCCTTGGAGTTGGTCATTTTGACTGACTGGATTCTGGATATGTTCCTTGCTTGTATTGGCTCAAAACAAATAAAAGTGATAGCGTTGTTGTTTCTATTTTTTATGCAAAGCTTTTTTCGTTTTCGTAATAAAACAGGAACTGCTTCTAAAGCACAAAACGCTGAGAATCATATCAAGTCCTATGGCTGCACAAGCTTGTAATTGTCATCAACCCCAAATGAAACTTAGTTTTGTCATCTAGCATCCTGCTGCCAAAGTGACGCTCAGCGAGGTAAAGTGCACTTGCTCGAAGTGTCGCTAAATTTGCCCGCCTGACTGTGGTATTATTTTACAACACTGTCACAGCTCCCGACTTGTGCCATATAACGTAAACAGCAAATAATGAAAGAAAACAACACACAAAGGATTTCACATCTTCCAAGTAAGCAGCAGTTCGAAAAATCTAGACTGCTTGAAAAAAAATCAGCATTTGCCCGCTGAAAAAAAAAAATGTACAGTGAAAAAGTTGGTTATGCTGTGCTTGTAAGCCTAAGCTTGTGCAGGTGCCCTAGTCAATTAGTACTGACATTGTTCATTCATGACAGTTTCAACTCACCTGCTCCAACAGTGTAGACTTTATCAAAATCGGCTGCAATTGCCATTTGCTTGTACAGCTGTGGCGACTGTGCCAAGTAAGCACTCCCCTTGAAGTAGGAGACCTCAAAGACGTTGGCACCTCCTTCGCTTGCAGCTGCAACAAACAGTTGAGCCAATGAGATGTTTATCAGAGAACTACAACCCTTATTTTATTAAAAAGAAAAAAAAAAACTGCAGCTCTCTCAAACTTTTACCAGCGACAGAGAAGGAGCCTAACTTGTACTTGCGTGTTACACAAAAAAAAAGGGGGGTATGGCATGTGTGGTGTTCACCATTTAGTCCATACAGAAAGCAGCATCTTTAGCCTCGGCAAATGTTTTGCCAAGAGGTGTGGCACTACTGTGCAGGCAAAATGGTTGCTGGTCAGATATGCCAATTACACATTAACGTGGCAAACGTGGCTTGCCACCATTTTCCAACAATTTTTTTTATACCGAATATTTTGACTTGCCTAGATTACACACGCAGAGGATTTCCGCACCCACAAAGCAATCATGTAGCAAACAACATAATCTCCGAGATCCTGCCATGGTGCAGGACTGTAGCGCTGTGCCAGGATCTCGGAAGCCGTGTCCTACTGGGTACTAATATATTTCCTACATATAGCAGGTAGTGTGCCGCAGTCCCATAACAGTGCCCACAGAAAAATTTGAAGGCCAAGGGAAATCGCCAAGCCTTGCAGAAAAATTAAATAAAATTGGCCAAACTGCATTTTCTCCCTTACTGATGTGCTATGTTCTATACATTATCTTTTATTGTTAGATTGACTACTGTTCACCCGTCCTAAATGAGGCATATGACAAACTGGGAGTGGCTTCATATTTCTGCAGTGCTGGCAGCGCAAATCCAGTTATGTTCACTTCATCTTGCTCATGAAAGCCCCATTCTCTGTAAATATGATGCTTTGGGCAGTCTGATATATGACTAGAGCTTGAGTTTGGAGATGGAATGGATTTGCACAGTCACAGAGATGCAATCACAGAGATGCTAGACCTTTCCGCCACCTTCAGCTCCAGCACTTTCCTGCCAGATATGTACACCTTCCAATAACAGGGTTAATGTTATTTAACTACACTTTTTTTTTACTGAATGGTTTGTCATATGGCATGCTATTGTTAAATATAAATGCATGCAGTCCTTTTTCGTGAAGAAGATGCATAAGTGGGCTGTGGCACTTATTGCCCATAATTTGGCAACTTTAAACACTATCTTTCTCTGGTGGCCTTTGTCCTCGGACACAGTTACAGCAGTAGGCAAGTATCCGCTGTGGATGCAAGGGCAGACCACTTTTTGCACACTTATCGCTTAAGTATCTGTATTGCTAGCTTTTTGTCGACATTCTCCAATGGACCGCACGATGGACAGCAAAACCATCCAGCCTACCTGAAATAATCTTAGGCGTGTGTATCTCCACAAAGCCACGGCTGGTCAGGGACTCTCTGAAGAGGGCACAGACACCAGCCTGCAGCCTGTATATCGCCTGGTTTGCTGGGGTTCTCAGGTCAAGGACGCGATTGTCCAGCCGAGTGTCCTGATTCACTCTGATGTTTAGGCCTTCTGGGTCCTGGAAAGTGAGACAGAGCTCAGTACAGTGTACTGGTGCATGTAACCTATGGAGTGCAAAACCTTAATAATAATAATAATAATAATAATAATAATAATAATAATAATAATAATAATAATAATAATAGCAAAACATAAAAAGTAAATTTTTAAGTTTAGCAGTTCAAAAGAGCCCTTGCTTTCAAACTTCAGCACACAATGGTCTGTACGCAGATTTTTTGTGCTTTCCCACAGAAAAATATATTGCATTGCTAAATGTCTAATACAACTACATTTATGCTGCAGCACAATCTAATACAATAAAGCAGTATGTAGAAAGTCTTGTTCAACTGCACGCATAATAGTGGAACTACTGAAGAACTATTCTAAGAAATAACAATAAGGACTATCCTATGGAGTAGGGAATACCATCCTTTATTCCTTATTCTGTCAAAATTAAAAGGACACAGACCACAAAAAATTACAGCACTCTGGAACAAGGGCTTGCTGGATATACAGGAAAGGGTTTAGAAATGAACTTTACCATGCAATTTCTGCAATGATAGTCACAAAACCTGAAAAAATTATTTTCATAGCCATATCTTGTACGAAGAAATGCTGATATAAGGCTACATATTCGCAGGCTTTTACCAAACTTGTGAGAGCTCATATTGTCATCAACTTTGCAGACAGGACTAGCCCTCTTTTTACTGAATTGTACTACTCCATAGCAATATATGTATTGTATCTGGGCTCATTTTGTACATCATAAAATATGATGTAACAGAATATTGTTGTAAATGTTCATTGCTGTGAGTGGTATTGTTACTACACGTGAACTGCACTCCATTGAGAAACTGAAAACAAAAATGTTTTTAGCTTGCCTCCTCAGCATCAGGCCTTGCAGCATCCTCTACTTGAAGGGGGAGGCGTGGCTCAGCAGAACTGACAACAAAAAACTGAAACATGAAAAAGAATGTACAGGACATCATTTAATGCATGGCAGCAATACAACATATTCACTTCTCAAAGATTTGAACAGAAGAGAGAAATAGGTTAATGGGACACTTAAGACAAATATTAGGGCAGGTAGGGCAGGTAGTGACCGCGGATCCGGATCATGAGACTGAAATAATCAGAAGAATAAAAATGGGCTGGGGTGCGTTTGGCAGGCATTCTCAGATCATGAATAGCAGGTTTCCGTTATCCCTCAAAAGAAAAGTGTATAACAGCTGTGTCTTACCAGTACTCGCGTACGGGGCAGAAACCTGGAGGCTTACGAAAAGGGTTCTACTTAAGTTGAGGACGACTCAACGAGCTATGGAAAGAAGAATGATGGGCGTAACGTTAAGGGATAAGAAAAGAGCAGATTGGGTGAGGGAACAAACTCGAGTTAATGACATCTTAGCTGAAATCAAGAAAAAGAAATGGGCATGGGCAGGACATGTAATGAGGAGGGAAGATAACCGATGGTCATTAAGGGTTACGGACTGGATTCCAAGGGACGGGAGGCATAGCAGGGGATGGCAGAAGGTTAGGTGGGCAGATGAGATTAAGAAGTTTGCAGGGACGACATGGCCATTATTAGTACATGACTGGGGTAGTTGGAGAAGTATGGGAGAGGCCTTTGCCCTGCAGTGGGCGTAACCAGGCTGCTGATGATGATGATGAAGACAAATATTAGGTCAAGCTAAAGTGATAGATTAGTGTTCGAGAATCTGTAAGGCACCAATAATATCGTGAACAGAGTCTTAATGCTTGAGAAATCGGTGAAATGCAGGACATGATTAGAGACTCCTCCGGGGCTTTCAAGCACTTGCCCGATAACAAAAGCACTCCTCAGTTAAATTTTGTCACTATTACTCGATCACTTGTTGTAAAAAACATCTTTGTATTGTATTATAATATGAAATAAAATGCTACTTGTCCAGTTCTATTTCGCTTTTAGAAAATGAACTCGTTGAAATTACCCTTGACAATGACGTGGGTGGTTGAAAGGTTTCGTTTTTGCTCGACTCTGCACTGCCCACGCTTTTGCATTTCAGTAGTTTCATTGTCGTGTAGTGCTGCACTGGTTTTGCTGGCTCGCAAAACTCGTACAAACTGCAAGTAGCAGAGAATTCAACTTCCATGTGATGTTGCAGGTTGCCTGAACGGTCTACGCCACTTGACCAAAAAGCAGCTGCAGTGGCGAATCCACCGCTCTGTTGCTCTGTCTTGGCTCAGTACCGCCGTCTGTCGGGCGCTGTTTTACTCACCGACAGCATCAAACAGTGTATGCAACGTCACCACTCACTCGGTTGGGTGGTGGGAGATTTAAATTTCAAAAATGGTATTCGGACCCTTCAGATGCAATTTTCTTGTAAATAAAATCTTTTCTTGCCACGAAAGCAGCGTTGTGAGGTTTCTGGATGGTATTTAAACAGTTCAAGTCGACTTAGTATCTGCCTTTAGTGTCCCTTGTTAGGATCGGCCTGCAGCTATTTCAGCCCGCTGCACGTGTTCCAATCCCACCGCTGCCACCAGTTGTAGGAGTTGGAGTGCTCGTTGTCATGCTCGAAATGTACCCGTGAGCTGTGTGCTCGTAAGCTGTTTGCTGTATGTTAGTCTTGCGGGCTCCATATGGGAGTCACGCTAGACTGTCGATGTATGTCTTGTTCAAAATGTTAATATGAAAATAAACCCTGCTCGCCTAGCCCTGTCGTCCCAAGGTCCTCCAAACGACTACGACCGCTCCAACTCCTACACCCTTTAAATACTGACAAAGCTTTTTGTAGAGCGGGTTGATCTTAGATGCCATGGTATATAATCGGCATGAAGAAAACAGATAACATTGTGGGCGACCACATCACATCATGTCCTTGTTCCATGAATTTGTTCCAGCGCTTTTTGTATGTAAGATGCGCATACACTCACAATTTGTAGAAATATTAGGGATGAGCAAATATTCGAAGTTTTCAATACAAATCCAATATTACACATGAACTATCTGTATTCGAAAGGAGACTATATTTAGTATTTTCAAATACTTGAATGTAACATTAACAAACCTGACCACCGCATTTTCTTCTAGTAACATACACTGTAGTTATTCGTACATAAAAGGTAATGTTTCCACATTAATCTAACATTTGCCTGATGTGCGTCATACAGTGTAAATGTTTGCTTTTCACACTGTTCAAGATCGCTCACTACTTGAAATTCCTAGCCTCACCTCTTCAACATGGAGCTCAACGTCCTGTTGTGTGCAGCCTTCAACTTTCTGTGGAGATGTTTGCACACGCCCATGTACATCCACTATTGACTCTTTGTTGACTCTATGAGGGAAAAGCAAGCATGACTGTGAAATATAGCAAACTTAGGACTGTACAGAACAGACAGCTGCATTAAGTAATGCATATGGTAGTCGCATTGACGATTTAAGTGAGAAACCCTTTACCACATGGATAAAGGGTAAACCATCCTGCTGTTATCCTCCTTTTGTATGATTTCAACAGTGACCTGCTCAGTTAACCACAACAAAGTTAGTATCCTGCAAAGAACATTTAGATTTTGATTCTTTTTCTGTCCAAGTTATTTATAGAATCCTTAGGCTGCGTGCAACCAATGCCTTTAGTGCTAGAACTGTGGCACATGATAGAAGCAGAAGCACTGCATAGTTGACAGTAGTGAAAATCCTGCACATACATAATTAGTTTATTTACACATGATGCTGCCAATATTGAATAGGATTAAAGCAGGTGGGCACATATATTACCGACACGTAGTGGATACAATATTCAAAAACACATGGTAAATACGCATTCAGAACAGTTATTAACTTATTACCATATACAGCGTGTCCCAACTACCATGCAGCGAGTTTTTAAAGAAATGCATCATTCTATATGAATCAGATTAAGGGCATGTTGTATAGCGTCTTCTTAAGCAAGCTCCAGTAATTTTATAGTCCCTTGACATCCAATTACTTAAATAAAAAACTTACTTAACGTTTCAACGCTGTTCTGTCAATTTGGCGGTTGTAGAAAATCATAAGACAAGTGAAATTGAGGTGTTTCCAGTAAGGTGCACGTCACGTGTTTACTTTTGCCGGCAAATAGAGAAAGCCCGGGAAAGATTAAACATACCATGCAACTACGTACCTGCATGCACGGAATAGCAGTGCCATCAAACAGTGTCAGCGAGAATGCAAGCTATTGAGTGTTTGCTCTCGGTACCAGTGTGCCTTCATGTAGTTTGTTCACCTTTTTAATTGTTTTTCATAATGTTTTACATCCAGCATATGTTTCATTGGTTGCTATGGTTGCATTGGTGCTCTTAAAGTACGCTAAGCATTAAGTAAGATATAATATCTGACGTTCCTGGAGACAATTCTCGCATGGAGTCCACATTCTGCAAACTTGACAAAACTCAGTGAAGTATTGGAAATTCTTGATTTATTCCAAAGCAGTACACTTTTCATGATTCTGAAGATGCAAGAAATGTGGTGATACTAAATTTTCAATGAACAGAATTAGTTGCGGCATGAGAGGGGGTTAAAACTCAATGTACGATAGTTGGAACACCCTGTATGGCCTAAGTAGCAACAAAACTGTGCAATGATATCTATACAAACAAAAACAAATGTGTACCTAAATATAATAAGATAAACAACTATGGTACGTTAAAACGGAAAAAAAGGGGGCAATTGCCATGAATACAACACAACTACAAGAGTGTTTGAGTTTGGCCATATATGTCAAAAAAAAGAAGAGAACAATGTACAAAGCCCACGACAAATTTAGCACCTATACATACCATGAGAAACAACTCTGTTGTGCCAATATTCAGAACAAGCCATCATATTACATGCAGGAATTTACACTGATTAATGCAATTAGTCTTCACTTACACAGCACAGAACTTGACCATGGCTTTGCTCACTTTTTCTGACACAGCCACAAGGCATTGGACAGTGTACTGTTGCTGCCGCAGCACGAAAAAGCACTGCTTCCCTGTCAAAGACAGCAAAAAGCACAGAAATAGTTTGACATGGTCACCAAAGCACCATATGGAAAGTTCTACATGGTCATAACTGCAAATATCTGAGCCGGCCAGTATGACATATATGTAATACAGTTACCACACTGCTGTGATAACGAAGACATACTATTGGAAACACCATCATTGGTGCTGACATGTTGTGACACGGCGTTCAAAGCAGGGAGAAATATCATTAAATAATCAAGTGACTGCCGTGAAAACCCACAAGATGAAGGAAGCTCACGAAAGAGAGAGTCTGCATCCAACAGGGCTACAAGGAAAACACACACACACACACACACACACACACACACACACACACACACACACACACACACACACACACACACACACACACACACACACACACACACACACACACACACACACACACACACACACACACACACACACACACGCACACACAACAACAACAACAAAAACAAACAGCATCTAAATCTGAGCCAGTGGGTCTGTGATAGTCAATTGATAGTGGTGTGTCATCTTTCCATTTTGCCACATGTTCCGTGATCCTGCTGAAAGTTTATTACAGAAGCCATATGGATTTTTTTAAAAGACAAAGCTTTCCTGCTGAAAAAAGAAGTCTATCCTGGTTCGTGGATTAAACATGGCAATGTTGTGCTTCTGGGGCACTTGCTGTATGAAATAAGCTTACCCTACTACTTGCTAGCCTCCTGGCTCGCTCAGTTTGGGAAAGAATGCTTCCCTGGAGTAACCTTTTATTGTTTTTTACTAATGAAGTATAACAAGTCTGGTAAGAGATGAAAGCATTTATTGTTGTAATGTATACATCAACAAAAATACCCTGTTCCCTTAATAAATAGAATTGACTAAATAAAAATAGTAGAACAAAATTCTAAAATGCTGTCTAGAGAAGCAGTATTTCTCTATCCTTATATACTGACTATAAGATATTGCTCAATAAAAATCCACCAAATTTACCACAGTGCCAGCTGGTTCTTTATGAAATGTTTGAGCAGCAAAGGGCTAACTTTCTCCTCACGGATCTGTAAGGAGCTTTAAGTATACACATTTTCCTTCACATACAAAGTTGTAATTTCGTGTACACCAGCCATGTTTATGTGCGTTAGGCTGTTTGTTTTCAGCTACAACTTCATTACCCATTTAAGTAACCTTGGGAGCCATTGAAAAATTTGGTAAGGACATGCTTACTTTTTGTTGTTCACCAGGTTCACTTTGTCCTGTACTCATGAAAATTTGTTACACCAGGATGTGCAAAACACGGGTTCGCAGCACATGCTGTGCTACTACTGTTTCGTTATGTCTCGTATGGTGGACGATAGAACACTGGACTTCTGTTAACGGAGGTTAACTGGGTTTATTAAGCATGGAGTACACAGGAATGGGTGTGGTTACATGGAGGTAGAGTGAGTAGAGTGTTTTGAGACGGGGCGGCACCGACCAGCAGGAGAGCCAGACACAACTTGATAGGATATGTCGTCTGCTCAGAGTTCATAGAGGAGGAGGGCTGCCGTGATGGGACGGTGGGAGCGGAGGTTTCAGAAGGGGCGCGTGGCCAGCACATGCAGGATGGTGACGCCATCTCTTGAGGCTTCTTGTACCAACTACTATGCTGCTAATGCAACACTTTCGAATTCTTTACCAAAATTCATGTGGTGTTGATAGACGGGTGGCCTTGACATCATCCCAATGAAAAAGAAAGCTGTAATGTATTAGACGCTATGAATAAGAGCTCTAGCGTCTGCATACAACATCCATTATGAACATGCAAAGTTACCAAGTGTTAATTAACATTTGTTTCACAACTGCAGATTTCACTTTTACAATGCGCATGCGCTCAAAGTCAGTGTTTTCCCATGTGTTTGTGTGTACACGGCGTTTCTGCAGTCTCACCTTTAGATCTGCTCGTATGAAGCCGTCCCCGTACCCACACGTACTGGCCAGACAAAGGAGGCGCAAGGTCTTTAACTCGTGACAACTGACGTGATGTCTTCTCCGCGGACTGCAGCATTGGCAGCTTGCCGTAACAACCCTCCGAGTAGTCATCTTCCGCGTCACCGGACTGCTTATTTGCCTGGGGTATAGGAAGGATTTAATTATGCACCAAAAGTACAAAATGATAATATCGAACTTTCATACCTAGAGACAGATGCTTTAGAGGCCTCATAACAAGAGCAAGTCAATAAGAACAATACTTGAATGATGAGTTGTTTCACTTCTTGGGATGATCACGCGCAATACGTCTGATGCAACACACTCACGTTTTCTGACGATTGCTTCGCCGACTTCTTTGCAGCTTTTTCCTGCTCTTTGGCTTGCTTTTTCAGCGCCTTCTTCGAGAGCGGCTGGCCATCAGGACTGAAAGTTGACGAGAATGGTTCGTCAGCACCGATAACCCGGTTTAGTGGACGTCAAGAACACGTCGTGTTACTTACCACAAAGTACGGCAGGACGGGAGATAATAAAACAGTGACTCAACTAGCGCATTCTCAGTTAAATTAATTAAAATCGTCGCTTTGATTACAACACAGAGCAAAGACCGGCGAGCACAGCACACGCGTGTAAGTTCACGCGCAAGCTCTAAGCAATCACACGAAAGATTACTAACATTTCACCGCAAAATAGATGGACGTTGAAAATTACGTACCCGAGAGGAACATTTTCTTCGCCTTTCGTCATTTTTATCCTTCGTACACGACACGCAAAGCACACACTACACCAAACCCGCAACAGACCAAAGCCCACGCTGCACCAGTTAACGAAAAGCAAACTGAGCAAACCACAGTAACAAAAAAAGCCGCAAACGGAAACTTGATATACTCAATACGTTATCGAACTAAGTAGATTTATACGTGACTTCTAGTGACATGCCACTTATATTTTAAAGTAAACAGACAATTGCAGAAACTGATCACGCAAAAATGCATAAAAAAAAAAACAGTTGCGCTTGTCGTCGTGTCGGCGCACCGGCATCGACATCAATTTTTCTCGGCTGCTTTCGCTTAGCTGCGGGGCTCAGGGGGATCTCAAGTAATCCGTTCAAGTTACCGGTATCAATATGTATTTAAACCGCTGCGCCCGGTGCGTCTTAACGCACGTAAAGCGTATTCCAAAGGAACGAAGAATCTACCACCTCGATGCTGTCAGCACGATCGGGACCGCTCAAGATAAAAATTCGGCCGAGTTTCAAGTAAGCGAGCATGCCAACATCGCGTGTTGACGTATGGTCACGCCGGATCTCACACCACTCTTGCCACTGTCGCTCGTATTTCTTATTACGGACTTTTTTCTTTCCGCTGTTGTGTGTAGTCGCTTGGTAATGAAGATGTAAACTTACTTTTTTCTAAAAGGAAAATTATGGACGTATGAAAGCACTGGTTGACAAATTAAAGGGCACCGTGGAGGAGATTACGAAAGGTATGGGTCCTTTTTTTTCCTGGTCTGCTTTGTGAACGTGCAGATACTTAACTAAGATGTTCAACTCATCTCTAAGTTGAACTATGACAAGTGACGGCGTATGCGTAAAAAAAAAAAAAAAAAAAAAAAAAAAAAAAAAAAAAAACGCTCCTCAATATGTTATCGCATTTACCCACAACGTTCCCTGTATTTCTTTCTATTATTCTTCATCCGCTTCTTCCTATTTCTTACCCTTGTTTAATATGAAATGTCAGCAACGTCTCACTCGCGGATTGAGAGCAATTATGACCAACGGTATATATCGGCGTGCGACAAAAATGTAAAGAAAGTCAGCAAATTTTGTTAAAAATTTCGTCTTAAGTATAGTGCTGTTCAGAGTTTCCTTAGAGAAAAAATAAATCTTCTGTGCTTATTGTTGCTGCCCTTTCTTCCCCCCTTTCATCCCCCCTTTTTTTAAGGTGGTGATGAAAAATCTGTTCAGCGGCACACGTCAAAAGGAAAACTTATGGTTCGAGACCGAATAGATACATTACTTGACCCTGGGTGAGTAGCTCTCAGTTGAAGCCACTTAGATATGAGTTCGAACAAAAACTGGCTACCAACCTTTAAAGTATGGCCTCTCTTGTCTCATCGTTCAATACAGGAGCCCATTTTTGGAGCTTTCTCAGCTTGCAGCTTTCAACGTTTATGGGAAGGACAATGTTCCTGCTGCAGGCATTGTCACAGGCATTGGCAGGGTCTGTGGGTAAGTACCGGCTTTCTGCTCTATGATAGTGCATTTTCTTGCATGCCCAGCGAAATGTATCATTATCATTAAACAATGTACTCAACCCAACTTTGCTTAAGCTGGCATGTTATTTGCTCATAATACAGAAATAAGTATGTAAGTTACACATATGCTAAGATATATTTATATACTTTATTCAGGAAGAGACAAAATTTATGTGCAATGTGTTAAACTAGCCATTCACTTATTCAATACAAATAAATTAACATACACATTGCTAGAGATCGAGTTATTTGCTTTCTCCATGTGTTGTACAAAACTGGAATCACATTTTTTTTTAACCAAGTGAAGACAGTCCTATTGAAGTTAATGGGGCGACGTTTCAGGATATCAGATGTGGTATTCGTTTGTTACTTTAACACAAGACTGTAATTGCCTGCTTGAGTTATAAGTTATGGGACACCGAAATTTGCATTAAAAAAGTTGCAGCTGCTCAATAACTGCGCCAGACATAATAAAAGTGTTCTGCAAGGCTAAATCTTATGCAGGAAAGTTGCTTATAATATCTTCACATATCAAGTTCACAAGTAATGGTTGCTTTAAGAAAAAAAAAAAAGTATCTCCTTTTATATTGCTCATGTACTATGTGCACTACGCATGCAGGGGTGTAGTTGTTAAATATTCCACTTTTGACATTAAAAATATTCGTTTTCAGTGCTGACCAGCTGTATGACTCTAGCATGAAAGAATACAGTGAGAGGGAGAGTATTTTCGCAAGGCCATTAACCGGATGTGCTATTTTCCTTATGGAATAATGTCATATTTCCCCCAAGAGTGTGCATTATTATTTATAGCATGTCATGATTGGCATACTGTAAGCAATAAACAGAAATGAAGTTCAGGTCAATGCAAAAAGTACTTCTTCAACAAGAATAAGGTCACCTGAGTACAAAAATGTGTACGTCAAGATGGAAGGGGTTATCCCAATCCACTTTGTAAACTTGCTCACATTGAACAGCTTTGAAAGCTCTACAGGCAACAAAGTTGGTTTGTTCGAAATGGAGTGACGTCTAAAGGGGCTCGGGACCTTTCTTGGAGGGTGTGCAGTATGTGTGGCATTAACGAGCATCTCCTAACTAATCTTGTCCAACAATATAACTTTTTAGTGAGCCTTGTATGAGTGTAGTTATTGGCAATCAAATGCTGCTACTGCCATGCCTTCGTGGTGTTCCCCTCCGTTTCGCCATTTAAACTGTTTAAAACTGCTACTGCCTTGTCAACGGAAACAATACCCACAATGCTCTGCCCATCATGATGCAAAGCTTTGACATCAGCTAATGTCACAATCATGTCACACTTTCCTCTGTTGCATGCTGCCTGATCTCGTAGGTCTTAGTGTTAGTGTTTTGGAGTCATTTCCCACCACTAGAAGGCAGCACTGCCATATTAGCTGAAGTTTACTAATATAGCATAAAGACAGAGAACTGTTTAATGTATAAGTGGTATGGGAGGCGGTCCCACAGGAAAACTGTCAGGAAGACCTCCTAATAATTAGATTTCTCTGCATTTGTTTCTTCCAGAGGCATTGCTTAATCATGTTTAAAGTAAGGTACCCCGTGGATGTCATGTTTACAGCTGTGTAAGAGTAATAAAAACAAAGTTGTTGAAGCATCGAAATGCGGAGGAAAAGGGCAGACATTCAGTTGAGTCAATTTGTGTGCTCATGTGAAGGAGTAACATTTCGTTGAGATGTTCATGAAAATGTAATCTGGTGACCCTAGTGTTAAAAATATGTTGCAGGGCCTCTTAATAGGGGCTACACTACAGACAAATGCTGAATCATGAAAATGGCTAAGAATCGAACTAAATACAAATGCCAAGTCTACTGACTGATCCTGAGGGATAGTGTCAGGGCCCCTGCTCCCCTTCCTCCATTTTCCTTATGCTTTATAAAGCCCTTCCCCAGCTAGATGCTATTTTGGACTGGCCCCTGGCTGAATCAGCTTAGTTTGCTGGTCACTTAATGGTTAAAAACTCTAAATTTCTTTGGCAAAAAAGGGTTGGTTATAATAGAGAAAATTTGGACCAAGCTTTTCCTTTTCAAGCTTCATTCCCATATTATGGAATTGATGATAACATCAAGCTGATGTAGTAGATTTACGACTTTCCTGAATTTAAGCCATCTTTATGCAGTGAAACTTCCCAAAAGTTGTTAGGCTGTGCCTTTGTGTGCTTTTGAATCCAGTGTGTAATAACTTGCTATTGGTAAACAGTTAAGTAATACCGAGCAGGTGTTTCCTGAAGTTATAACATCAAAGGAAGCTAATGCAGTAATTTGAAGGCATCTTTCATTCTTGCATCCTATCTGACTTGCCATTTAAGCCTCTGCTCATATTAAGACCAGTGTGTTTACAATTCTAGAAGTTTCACCCATCAGTCTTGATTAAACTAATATATTCATTCAAGTGGGGTAGTTAGGTGAGGCAAACCTGATACAGTGCTGTACATGAAGCATTTTGAATCCAATCATTGCAAGCTATTTGCACCACTGTACAAGTGACCAGCTAGCACCTCAGTGATGAAAATGTTCTTTCTTTTTGCAAAACAGCACAGAGTGCATGATTCTTGGCAACGATGCTACTGTGAAAGGTGGTACCTACTACCCACTGACAGTCAAGAAACAGCTCCGGGCACAGGAAATTGCTCAGCAAAACAACCTCCCTTGTATATACCTTGGTAAGCTAGCATCTGATAATGGCTGATATGAGAATAATACAAGCAAGAAAGCTTATGCTGTTAAATGCCATTATGGCTGAATTTTAGTGCTAGAGCTTTGTTGGCATTGTGTGTATTAAAGCTCACTATTTACTTTTTTTGTGATGCAAGATGGAAGCGTGAACTTGACCCCTGTGATTACAGTTAGACTGAACAGCAGGGAATGAGGAACATCGTTCTGCTTAGTAATGTGGTGTGTTTAAAATAAACTATTGATATAGTCAATGGTATTAAAAATTAAACCTGATGCAGGATGTATTTTAAATGTACACAATATCTGGTTTGCTCTTATGATTTAAACTTATGTGTAGATCACATGAAAGTGAAGTAGGACGATTTTTCCTAAAGAGGCCCTGAAACATTTGTCTAACTATTTGAAAAATGACACTACTATTAAATTACGTCGCCTCACGAATCTTCTGCCGCAAAAGTTTTTCGAATCCTTTAAGCACGGGCAAAGTTATATGTAATTACCGGACCAGTTAGTGGCTTTCTGTCTTCGTTCATATCTACTAGCCTGCTGGAATGCAAGGAGAGTGCAAGGGAGCATAAGGGTGCAATGCCCCACTGGTCTTGCCCAAAGGTTGAACACGAAATGGCCTGTGGTGGCCACACTAGGTGGCCACCACAGGCTACGTACGCTTTTTATCTCGGAGGCCACACGTATCAGAGGCACCAAGCACGACTGACCTGCTTAGACTGGCATTGCAAAGATGCAATTGCCTTTCTGTATTTTTGAGATCGCACACGTGTGTATTTTTCATTTATTTAGCTAAAATGAGCATTAATTGTGTTACTTTTTCTAGGCTCTTTTCTTGTAAGTACATGTTCTGCATGTGTTCATCTGCTTCCTTGTGTATGTGATATTGTGGCACTAATTTACCGTTAAACTTGTGCAAAGCCAACCAGCACAACAGTTAGCCAACCTAACAGTCTGTCTCAACCATATTGCAGTTAGATGTCAACATAATGAACTACAACATAACGAAATTCTCTGTATAACAAAGTATTTAACTTTTTATAACTTCTCGTCCATAGAACACCATGTATTTTGAAGTTCAATATAACAAAGTGTGTTCACACACGATTTCCGTATAAACAAATTTCACTATTGCCATGAAGGAGTACCGAGACAATAAATTAAAGCTTACGAGGATGCAGATGGTAAAATTATTGAATTACACACGGCTGTGTGTGAATGCACCTCTCAAATTGCGTGAGCTGACAAGTATGATGGATTGATGGACGTCGTCTTCCTGCACAAGCAAGGGTAAAGGTGGGGAGAGGAGCGAGCTCGCGTTAACACGGTCAAGTGAGGATGGGGGGAGGCAGGTTACCACATGTCTCTTTTTCTAATGCGATTGTGGCTGCACTTGGCTCTCAGCACAGCTGAATACGTAAGCAGCCCATGAGCCCTGTTTTAGAGGTAATCTGCCATGTCTGCAAAAACTAGGTGAGTTGAGATGGCGTGGCATTGTGCGTTTAGTGCTGGAGGTTGCGTAATCTCGAATTTTGGAGATGCATTGAAGCGAGAGACAGACAGAGCAAAACAAAATTTCTTTATAACAAAGTAAATTGCAGATTTTAGCACTTCATTATATCAAAGTTTAACTGTGTATTTTTTACCTTAGGGGATTCAAGCAAAAAGCATGAGCTTTAGGCTTGCTTCTGTCGCAAACTAGCTGATGTGCCATTCTTCTCTCCTGCTTCTGGGCAGTCGACTCTGGTGGAGCCTTTCTACCAAAACAGGCTGAAGTGTTCCCAGACATAATGCACTTTGGTCGCTCCTTCTACAACCAGGCCAACATGTCTGCCAAAGGTATCCCTCAGGTACGCTCGGAAAGCTTTTGCTGCAACACAGTTAGAATATTTACATAACAAAGTTGTACTCTTAGCCTAAAACTTTGATTTCATGAACGCTATGTTTCCTTGCATCAGAAGTCCAATATACTAGCATCTACAGCCCCCTGGAACACTTACACTGACTAAAACATTGTTAATAATAATTTAGTGATGAAATACATTCATTGTTAGTTTTTATGTCATGAGTGTGACATAGCACACAAGCATGTGCAGTAGCGAAGCATCGATATCCACAAGGTTAGGGCTTGTGGATATCTATGCTTTGAAGCCAAATCTCAAGTGAAGCTTTTGGAGTCTTTCGTGGCCCTTTGTTTTGTTGACAATAAATGTTCGGCTTGTTCATTTTGTTCCTTTCATCCTATTCTGTCTTTGTTCTGTTCACTGTTTGTCGACATGCAATTTTGCCAGGCTGCTCAACTTGCTACTTTTCAGTTTTATAGATATCAAATTTGGTAAGTTATGTCATGCACAATTGCTCTCAGTGCTTACTATTGATGAAAAGTGAAGTGATGAGAAATTTATAGTCCTGTGAAAAGATTGTTCGTGTGAATGTGGCAGAATTATGCCACTGTGATGTATTCTGCCAAAGCCATAATTTAATATGGTAGTGCTTTCATATTGCCAGAAACTCAGCTGATCACACTTTTTCTCAATAGGACACAAAAGCAAAGTAGGGGTTAAATTATTGCATGTAACTTTTATCTGTAAATTACCGAAATAAATACTTGCCTGTTGCTTTGTAAAATAAGCGATTATGGCAAGTATGACCTGTATGGCCCCCATGATGTTGTGCCACATAGTTTGTAGGAGAAAGTGGTGGTGATCTTGCAGAATGCCAGTATGTTATTAGCATTATAACTTAAATAGCGTGTCTTTTCAGCTCTCAAGATTGTGTGACCTGCACTTTACATCTTAATACTATAGCCATTATTTAAAATCTGTGCTCACACATCTAAATTATGAAACTAGACACTGCAAAATGTATTGGGATTTGTAAGTTCCTGACTGACTGGCTTGCCGGCTCTTTTTGCTGTTAGCAATAGCCTTGAAAGTGACAGCAAATATGATTTTGTTTACACATCTTGTTTGTCCCATAGACTACTTCATGTGGGAAATACCTTAGTCAAACACTGTGCTTGAGGTGGTCCCACACCCTTAGGTGCCACAGCGATTGTTCCCACGTTGCCAAGAAAATCTACGGCGTGAAAAGACTGGCATGGTGGAAGAGCAAATGAAATGATTACTTGCCTCCTTTGTCATCTGTACAAACAGCATTAGTACTGCACATTCCTTTGTTATAGGCATAGAGAAAGTTAGACATATCAGAGGTATAGCACTGAGAATACAGCATAAAACTTCTGCAGTTTTGTGTCAATCTGCAGTAGAGCTCCATGATAGCTGTGGCAGCATGTCATACATTATGCATCTTGTGGTAAACATGTGATGACTTTATGATTATGTTGTGTCTAGCTTGCCTGAACCTAGCGACAGCACTGCACCTGTGCATAATAATGAGTGGCCAATTTTGGTTACATTCAATGTCTTCTTTACATTTTACAATATTACATTCTTAGTGAGTTAGCATTTACCTGGATGGCCTGTTCCGATTATGGCGATTGCCTTATTACATGAGCATCATATTGAGCAAGGGTAGGGCCTATATAGCCATGATAGAGAAATTACCTTAATGCATCTCAATTTGGTGGCTGTGCCGATACTGAGTAGTGTGCCTCCTGGCACTTGCTAGTTCATGAATGCAAATGCAACCATCAATAATTAAGGTAAAATGAGACATCCACTCAATTGTAGCAATTGCTACGATTGGGTGGATGTCTCATTTTAACTTAATTACTTCTCTCCACCTTGCGGGTTTCCGCAGAACTATTACGTGAAATGCAACCGTCATATTAAAGGTATGTGAGCCCACTTCTAACGAGCCATGAAATGCAAACATTGACCTTTCGCTTTGGAATATGTGATCCTAGATTCAGTCCTCTGTGCATTCATTATTTTTGATATTATAATAGCTATGTGATGTCATGATGTGATGGCAAAAGCACAACACACATTATGAGGCTTAACATATACAGTAGAACCTCATTGATACATTCCCGTTACGTGCGTTTTACTGGTGCCGACATTCACAATCTAGAACAAAAAATGATGCAATAGAGTTACGCTCATCGTTTACTGGTTCATACGTTCACGGAAAACACTATTTTCGGCGCCAACGTTCAGTATGTTGCCAAACTGTAATTGTATGATACGTTTTCCTGTTGCTAGATCCCATGTAAATAAGAAAATGCGCGATGCACGTGCGATCGAGAATAGTATTTAGCGGCCGGCCGCGGCTGCTTCACCACAATACTTGCCTGCCAGTCTCACGTAAAAACGCCGGCGCGCACTCAGTTTCTCATTTCGTTACCAACAAATCCTCTCCGAGGTTGTCGCATGCGACATTCATGGCTATCACCACGAATCATCTTGTGATAAGCATCTTCGCTTATCTGTTTCACAGCACGTGGTGCGGTTGGAAGCGTGGTGCACGATTTTAATAGGCAATAACCAAAACGCGCTGCTGTTCTCTGCTGAATATGTTTCCCGGCCGCGAGATCTCATGTGGACAAGAAAAGGCACGAGGCGCGTGATTGAGAACAGTATATAGCTGCCCGTTTCACGTGAAAACCTTCTAACGTGAAAATGACGGCGCGTGCAATTTCTTACTTCTGGACCAGCAAATCTCCGCCCGGGTCGTTACATGCTGCATTCACAGCTATCGCCGCCAAACCTATTGCGATAAGCATCTTCACCCATCCGTTTTACAGCGCGTGGTGCGTAGTGCCGTTGGTAGTGTACTGTACACGTTTGGCAGGCGATCATCCAACTGCACTGCCATTCCGTGCTGCAGGCGGTGTGATGTGGGCATCACGTTTCACTTCAGTGGCATCAGGCATCGCCCACCAGCTCGATTTCGCTTCTGTTTCTCGTCGCTCTCTTAAAACACCATGCAATAGAAAAACAACAAAACACGTCTCGGGCTGCTGGAGCACCACCAGCTCGACACATGTCGGCGTCTCGTCTCGTGCCGCAACAATCCGCACGACACTTTGCATTACGTAGATGTCAACAATAGTTGAATCTGTTGATTCTTTGTTACTTCGGATCGTACATTTTCCTGGTTAGTATGTCTTTTCTCACGTTTTTTTTCACCACCTATGAATGAGGTTCTACTGTAAATGCATCTGTAGCTTTTGCTTCTGCATGTATTGACGCCCTTTCAATCTGAGTTTGACTTTATTATGACACTTCATCAAATGGTCCCAGTTTTACTACCTATTTAAGATTTAAGTCCAATGTGACGGAGCAGCTAACTAGTTAACTAGTAACCATGTAACTAGCTAACTAGTTAACACGACGTTTAATATGCCCCGAAAACGTGGCTGACCGATCATAATCAAGGCACAGATCAATCTCAAGATGAGTCCCCACAAGCGATGAAGACAAAGAACCCAATGTGATGACGATTGTGTGCAGACGATAAAGAAGTGCCTAAGAAATGCCCACACCAGCTAGAGTTTAAGTGAGGACCTGCCAAATTAAAGTTTGTTGCTGCTATTATCTGGAGATAATATATCCGTCCACTAGGCAGAATTAAACAAATACCATGTTGCAATCTTCTGCGACACCTGGCACAAGAACCTTTGGCTGTGATGCCTTCTTTTTTTTTTTGCTTCCGCCTTTACTGAACCTGGGTTCATGTGCTCCAGAGGCTCCAAAACAGGAGGGGCACTGGGGACGAGAGCACCATTACAGGTTTCATTGCAGAAGGGACACACTGCAGCCTGGAATCCTCTGCCCACACTCAAAATACACTTCCAGAGCCCCTGATCTGTGCTGTCTTCTTTGGAACATCACTGTCTGTTTTTGAACATTGAATTTTTCTCTTCTTTAATCACTTTTTAATGGAGAAAATGTGTGTTGGTTCACAGCATTGGTTGCCGAGTGTATTGAATGCTTGCTATATATATATATATATATATATATATATATACGCGTACGTATATATTTTCTTCTACCACATAGATTGCTGTTGTGATGGGAAGCTGCACTGCTGGAGGGGCATACGTGCCTGCCATGTCGGATGAAGCAGTGATTGTGCGAAAGCAAGGGACCATCTTCCTAGCAGGGCCTCCATTGGTATGCCTCATGTTTTACAGTGATATTTCTCATGGATTCGTACACAACATCTGTCACAGAGTAGGCAGGTGGTAATGGGCAAAGTACAAGTGAAGCTTTTGACGTGCATGCCGCTTATAATCAGTGTGGTCTTTGTGATGTGATTACAGTTGAATCTTGTTATAAGGAACTGGGTTATAACAAACTAATGGATATGATTAAGTAGTCATAACCCTCCTTGAAATTCCTTTATAAACATGCATTTAAAATATTGTTTTAACAAACCCAAAATTTCCTAAAAATTGATGTAACAAACCATGCTTAGTTCAGAATGAACATTTACCAATCAGTTATTTTTCTTTCGTCGTCCATGGCAGGCTATAGCATCAGTGTTGGCTTACCTGGTGATAACTGTCTTGCCCTTGTCAAATCGCCACTGGGCAATGTTGGCTGTAGGGGCGGATAATATTTATGACAAAGTAATGGCTATAACAAAATACAATCGAACCTCGATATAGTGAACACAGATGTAACAAATTATTGGTGATAATTAAGTAACATTAAGATGCTTCTTTGAGATATAAGCATGTATTGCTTAGATAAATATCAGATCTAACAAAGGTATTTTCCTGTTCGACGTAGTTTCGTTACGGTGAGATTCGTCTGTATTTTTGGCACTCTCTTCAGATACGTTATGTCAAGCTTTTACTGTATTCTGTATTTATGTATTTGTGGGAACTGGAATCTATGGCTTAGAAACAAATCTGTACTTGGGGGTTCTGCTTTGGTTGAAAATTCTTTGTCACCTCTGCTGCAAGTTACTACGTCTGTGATGGCTTCCTGGGTGATGGTTCCACTATTCACCTGGTCATTGAGGGCCCGCACAGAGGCATCTGGTAGCTTGACGTCGTCTTGCATCAGCAACTCACAACAGCTAAAGATGCAAAGTGTTAAAGGGACACTAAATAACAGTATGAAGTTAGTTTAGTCTGGTAAAGCATTTCTTCAACACTTGATTTGCATTAATTTGGCAAGAAATGTTGGTTAATAGCAGAGAAAGTGAACGGCAAGGTTTTCCTTCTTAAAATTTTTTCCCCTGAATTTCAGTGGTGGTGTGCTAGTATAATCTCGCAGACTTTAAGTATATCTAATTTTCGGTCTGTTCTTGTTCAGAAAAAGTGCCCAAAACTCGCCAGATTTAGTATTAAGTTTTTCTTAGAATGGGGGGGGCGGGGGTGGAATACTTCTTTATCAATAAATTATCAACTAGCCCTGAGCAGAGCCTGTCCAGATGGTGCGACACCATGAAAAGTTAGCGCAATAACCTCAAGTGTGTTCTTCACTTTTGCATATTTTCTGGTTCAACTATGATGATGGTTAGTCTGGGATAATTTTGATTTTCAGAAATGTAGTTCACAAGTGTCGCTTAACTTAATCTTCCTATTTAGTGTCCCTTGTGGGCTCATTCTACAGCTCTCTATGTGGTATTGGTAAATCGCCCCAAAAGGGGGCTTCACTATGCAACACGGCAGAGTGCAGGAATAGACTAATTGCAGGTTTAAGCATCAAGCTGCAAGGCCTAGTCGGCTTTTTCCATGTGTATGGTGCTCTCTCTCTTCCACGAACACGAGATGTCCAGGACAGTTAATTATTTATTGCCTAGAACACTATGCCATAAAATACAGCGCTGCACTTAAACTCGCCGAGCATGCTCAGCGTTGAACAATGGTTCGTACGCGCAGGCTGAGATGTGTTCACAGACACTACCTAGTGCTTTCTGCCACCGATTCTGGTCAACGATGGTCAGCGCCTGCGACCACTGCAAGGGCGAAATGCAGAGCAACTCAGCAAGCCGCACTGATGCAAGCTGTCAAAGCACGTGAATGTCTGAAGGCCAGAGCGTTGATAGACACCAAGAAATGAACGCCCACGCATTCAGGGGTTGCCTTGCATTGGTGAATGAGACTTAAATTGGAGGCACAGCAACGACTGCGCCCAGTGGACTGAAGGAACTCCCACAACCTTTAAACAATGGTAGTTTATCATGTGCACAAAAGCAGTTCGTAAAAAGGACGTACACGGCCATCGCTATGCATATTCTTGTTGGCTGCTGAATGCTTCCAGTTTTAGGCGGGAAAGTGCCGTCAGCTGCATTTTCTGTCTCCTGTAGCACATTGGTGCCAGTGTGGAGCATGGGACTGTAGAAGTTCCTTACAGAATATTTCATCAGCCTCTAGAGCTGTGTTGGAGCTGTAGCTGCAGCTGACTGTATAGATTTAGAGGCAAACTGTCACGCAACCACTACTTTTATGTTTATGACTTTGCCGACTGATTTTGTGCTGAAAGAAGGATATTATTTTCTAAGAAGCTTCATTACTTGTCCTGTTCCTGACACTACAATTTTAACCCCCATATTTAGAAATGCATCTTAACTTGAAGCCGATGCTTGACTTGATCTAAACGACACCTGTCGTGAACATGCCGAAGGAAATGCAATGAATGTCTTGGGCACGTTCAATACAGGTGTTATCTAGATCAAGACAAGCATGGGTTTCAAGTTAAGATGAATTTCTGAATACTGGGCTAAGTCGTTTATGTGCATTTTTTCTCTTTAGAAAAACATTTTCACCATTTAGGCAGTGCCAGCAGTTGAGCTTGGTTTCAGCATCTTACAGGGCCACCTTGTTTGTTTCAGGTGAAAGCCGCAACTGGGGAAGAGATTAGTGCAGAAGACCTGGGTGGCGCTGATGTCCATTGCCGGTGACTACAGATGTTCTCATAATTTTGGATGCTGAAAGTACTTTACAAACATGGGCTTTCTGTACACAAATTCAAGTGCTCACTTTTGGGTATGACCATTGAAAAATAGTTCACCAATTCGTAGCTAACATTGATTCAAAAAAATCATGCAATAAACTAGGAGAAAGAGAATTTATATTTGAAAGAAGACAGAGAGGGCAGCCTGAGCTATCGCGCTCTTGCCTGTACTCTGCTCAGGGGGACGGGGAATTAAAGGTGTGATGAGGGATGATGATGACATAGAAAGAGCGATGCACAATGGTGAAAGCAAGTTCAACATTCTGATGATAAACATTCAGAAATCTCATCCATGAAGCCACTACCGGGTTCCGTATCTTGTCTGTAGTCACTATTTCAAGCGGACCTAGAGGTAAAGATGCTAAGACAAAGCTGGTGTGTGGGCCTCTCCTGTGTGAGCAGCCGAGGCGCCAAACAAAAACAATAAGCTAACTTCAGTTCAGCCCAATGGGACAAGCAACGCTAGTTCAAATAGTGCAGTGTTTGAATAAAAATAGTACTTTAAGTGCATAAGTACTTTATGGGACTTCTGAATGCCAACTAGCCCATTCCCACACTTTTGAATGCAGTCAAATTAGAAGGCAGGTCAAATAAAGCAGTGCTGAATTATTGAATGTCAACCTTAGTTGAAAAATTAATTACAAGGAGAGGAGATGCATTCATGTCTGTGCTACTAAAGTTGAAAAACAGTCAAGATAATATGTAGTTTTAAATTTTACATTGCAAATGGGTTTGGGTACATATGCAAAAAAGTTTGGGTACCCATGGAGACCTTTACATATACAAAGCGTCATGTCTGGCTTGCATTATTTTGTACAACTTTGGAGTTCTTTTGTGTACCTCATCGCATTCTTTTGTAAGCCCAACAGATTGTGTCCTCTTACTTTGCATGTGCAAAATCCAAAGCTCCCTCATAGGTACATCTAGCAGCTGCTATGTACACAAGCTGATGACATAGCACTCAGAATGCATATTTACTAGCATTAAGAGGAAGCTTGTGCTTGGAACCAACTGTGATTTTTCTATCTTTGTTGATTCAGAGTAAATAAATACACTTATTTAGGAACCACTGTACTGATTACATGAACTTAAGGTACAGTATACAATAACCAATAATATGTTCAAGCAATAGCATGTAACATTGCGCATAAAAGACAGACAGAAGCAAGGAATGAAGATACACACACAGCATTTCTGTTGGTGTCTTTAACGTGCAACATTACACATTCTAATGCCACACCAACAGGCCCAAGTAGCAACCTTTGAACGAGACCGCCATGGCAGCTTTGCTTGCATAAATATGGAAATGCATACTTGCATTGAGGTAGTGCTGGGGCCACAGGACATAAAATCACTAGATAAACCTTCTTGGAAAGAGGATCTTGAGTTAGATGCAGCTCTGCACTCTCTGCCCTATTTTTCTTCATTGCTTGCTTGCTTCCATGCTAACCGGCACGTCTTACCACTAATGCCCATTCACACACGTTTTGGGACGCAGAAAGGTTGGCTTTCCTGTGAGCCTTGGTCACTTGGCGGGTGAGCTGTCCTAATATTCAAGCGTGAAATTGGTGATCTCATCTTTTTGGAGCAATGTCAAGTGCTTTCTCATTCTAGTAATTACACGTTAAGAAGTTTGTAGTCTGTTTGCTCAAAGATTTTTCCTTCTAACAAGCAGTTTTTCTTCTAACAAAGCATAGTTTAGAGTTATGTGGCTATACTATTGCCTGTTATGTTGTTGTGTCTTTTTTCTTAACATTTCTCAATTAAAATTATTTGAATGTTCTCACTTTCTTGTGTTGTTGATGCCTGTGTGTGGCTTCAGTCATGTGTTCCTTTATGTAATCTAATATTGAAATAATGTGAAAGATTGCTGAGGCGTTTATGTAAGGATTTTGTTTCCTTTGATTCTAATGATGCCATGCCACTCTTTACATTGAGTCACCAATACTGTAAATAGTGAGGGCTTAGTGTCATGCTAGCCAATGAAGAAAGGCAAAAAGAATCATTACATAATATGGCCCCTGGCTTCCAAGTTATGTGGGAAGTTACAAGACAATTTAAAAAATATATGCTATTGTTTTGTAAACCTTGTCTTCTTTTTTTTTAATGTTTGAGGCTCCGAAAAAAATGAACCCTAATTCCTCCCAATGTACTACTTATGTTAATTTTCACCATGTGCTTTCAGGCTGTCAGGTGTAGCAGACCACTACGCCAACGATGAGCTTCATGCCCTGCATATAACACGGCGGATTGTCAGCAACTTGAACAGGAGAAAGCCAGTTCAGGTGACCATTCTACGAAAAAAAACTAACTTAGAATTAAGGTACAGTGGGGCCCTTGGGAAAACTTGTGAATGTTAAGCACCTTCTGTCGTCCCGTGTTGCTCCTTCGGCACAAAGGAATCGTTTTTCTGAAGTAAATACTGTGTGTATCAATACTGAACCTTGCTTAAGTGTTGCATTACAATGACGTTCATGAATTGAATTCCACGTATTGGTTGACTCTGTACGCTGCTCTATAAACCAGAGATGTACATTTTCCTCCATGTGGCGAAATGACTACAAAGAGCTAAGCTAGATTGACTGATAACCTTTTTGCCAATTAATAGTAGCTGATCACTAGCTGAAAGAATGTTCAAACATGGCACAGTCGTTGTAAATTATTGTTTTTTCCTTTGTCCTTTGTTTGCAGATGGTGACTGCAGAGGTTGAGGAGCCAGCTTTAGACCTGGATGACATATATGGCATTGTGGGCGACAATCTCAAAAAACCATATGACGTGCGAGAGGTACTATTTCTACACATGTTGCCTGTGCTATGCTGCGATGACCCCACGTTTATGTAAAAGTGGTTGGAAGTTGTTGTCGTTTGTCTCCGATGAAAGTAATGGAAAAAAAAAAAGAAAAAAGCATTTATGGTTCTTTCTTTCAAAAAAGCTCAGCTTTTTTACCGTTTGGCTGACACGGGTACATTGGTTAGTGTTATTGGCCCTGTGTTTGAGTCTGAGCAGTGGTTAATCATAATAAACATCAGCTTAATTATGTCCACTGCAAGACAAAGATACACCTGTCCTAAGTCAATGAAAGCCATCCTGTGCACGCAAATTTTCTAGTGTCATCTTCTTGTATATTGCTCTTCCACCTTTGACTGTATTTCGCTGGCAATGAAGTTGCAGATTCAATTCCCTGCCATGGCAGCCAGGTACTGGTGCAGGTGGTGACCACAGGTGGTCAAAATTTATTTGCAGCACCCCACTACGGCATTTTACATAGCTCTAGTGTTGCTTTGGTACATTAACACTTTCCGTGTTGTGCCCATTGGGCATCGTTAGCCCACTGATAATTGTTTGAAATGCTGCTTTTGAGCCCTTCCACGCCACTCATGACACACTGTGCTATGGGACATGAAGGAGGAGAACTATAGTTCTGTTTTCTAAGCAGTTCGCTTTTTCTCCGCCAGGCTTATATTTTTTAACACACTTCGAAGTTTCGCGATTGTCAAAGTAGAAGACAGAAATGGTCGCCTCTGGGAGCAGCACATGCGCTTCGAAAGATCAAAGATGTCACAATGCCGCTGCATCTGTGGCTGATTTTGTTGATGGATCGAGCAGTAACGAGTCTGAGGGTGCTGCCTTTTTGTCGTACTTTGACTCTGAGAGTGATGGCGACACAAGCCAGCCCGGAACATCGAGTGCCACAGCCCGGCACACCAAGCTGTAGTGCTTGCACTTAAATTTTTGTAGTTCAATGAAAAATTTTGATTTCTTTCAGAGATAGATCCTATTAGATGGGAATACATTTTGTATATCTTATAATTTTTATTAGATTTCTTTCTTAGTAGGTACAAGCGCGTCTTTACAAACTTCGTTTACTTTTATCCTACAATCTTGACTCTGGCAATTTATAACTTTTTTATGACATATGTCTCGTTAATAAAACTTTTATTTTCGAAAAGTGCATTTATTTTTCTTTTCGTTTAAGTATTAAGTAAAATATTGAGTGCAGTAGTTCCTTCAGAAAAAAGAAAAGAAAAACTCTCGGGAACCCTACGAAAAACACCTATTTTCCCCATTGTAGGGAAAGAGTTAAACCTTATGACTGAATCAATCAGTGACCTGCATTGGTCTTTTATTGGCATTTTGAGTGTTTCATCTTGCCCGCAGTCATGTCTCCATTTGTGCGCACTTTTCAATTACTATATAAACTGTGTACGTTGATCAGTAGTATTCTCATTAATCATGTAAACATATAAAAACAGAGATAGAAAGAGAAGCGCGCTAGCAATTGTTTTGTAAAACAGACACCATGACAACTCGCTTGAAGAGGAGAGGAAAAAAAAAGGAAAGAAGGAGACAAAGAAAAAAAAAAGCTCAAGCATTAACAAAGCACCGGAGCATTTGTGTTCAATGTGAGTGACGGTGCAAAATAACAAGGCAACTTTATGTCTTTTGTGTACATTAGCTTCATGATAAATGTTGCTTGAGGTTTTCATTTGAGTACCACCCGTAAACTGCTTACTTTATGTGATAGCATTACTATCACATCAGGTTCATGAGCCGTCATGCTGGAGGTTTCACTTGGAGTCTTCCTTTCCCTCAAGAAAAAATTGCTGCACATGTTTACAGAGTAGGTGTGCATATCTTAGTTGCCTGCATGTTGTTTTTTGGTGAACCATCAACTTTAGGCTTAGAAGAAGAGTAGCGTGGACATTTTCTCTTGCCTGGCTTTCAAAGGTCTCTTGTGCTCCCTCCTTGTTTTTTTTTTTTTATTTGCAACAACTTTGTCTTGTACCCATTATTTCACAGGTTATTGCAAGAATAGTTGACGGAAGCAAATTCGATGAATTCAAAGCTTTGTATGGAGAGACACTTGTTACAGGTGACTAAGTAGAACCTGATTTTCTTCTTTTGCAAGTTTTTTGCTGTAGAGTTCACCTTTCTGCTTGCTAAACTTATGGTCTCATTTCGTAGGCTTTGGAAGGCTATATGGATTCCCCGTTGGTATCATTGCAAACAACGGGGTTCTGTTTTCAGAGTCAGCCCAAAAAGTAAGTCACAAAAGCTTGAGCCATTGTAGCTAATATTCTTGTTGGTTCTTCCTAATAAGCTGTAATGGTAATTGAAATAGTTTTCAATCATGCTTGAAGGGGACCTAAAATTTACAGAAATGCTTGCCGACAGGAATTGTTTATACATAGTAACACTTTATTTTAAAACAAGATATAATATTTTCAGATTGTTCCAACCTGTGCAAGGTGTTTGAAGACTACATTAAACTCATTTTGACTCCAGTTATTAAAGCTGTCTTGCAATTTTGGGTCCATCATAAGTGATTTGCCGAAACTCTGAAGCACCACATTATCGTTGAAAGCAGAGATAAAAATATTGTGCGAGTATCCGTAGCAAGTGAGCTTTCTTCTGAAAATGGAGCTTCTGAAATGCAATACATCTGAATTTGAGCTTGTTGGTATGGCTTTATGTTAGAAAACTGGTGTAAAATATGGAAAGCAAGAAAGTACACATTGACATATTGTTGGCTACACACTAAACCATTTATTGTTCAGCTGCATTACATATACTGAAGAAAACAACAACAAAAAAGAACATGAACAAGAAAAAAAGCCATTTCTAAAACAATTTTTGTGATAAAGAAGAAAAGTCAGCTGAATGAGCTGGCCACATTTAGTTAAACAGTTTTTGCATGTATATGCTTGATGGCTAATAAAACTGTTTCAGGTATAAGCTTGAATTGTAGGTCCAATATATGTAACTGAGATTCTAAAACAGGAATTGTTGCCAGCTAATCTGTTCTCTTCACACTACCATGCACCACACGATCCATTTTCATTGGTACTGTTAACTTTTTCCTGATTAAAAAAAAAAAAAATATATATATATATATATATATATATATATATATATATATATATAAATAGAGAGAGAGTTTCTATTGAATTAGATGCACCATGTAGAGACTAATGTTAAAATATTTCTGTAGCATTACACACGAGGTACAATAGTAAATTTGGCTAGCTATTATTCATAGATTCAATGTATGAGTTTGTTTATCGCTGATGAAAAGTTGTTCAGCTGTCAGAAAATTTGCAGTGGGCTCTTGTATTCTTTAATTCATTGACATTGAATAAGTGTAATCTGGTTCACAACCGAAATTCTGGGCAAGTAGCCAGCTTGCTTTCATATAATAAACATGAAAGGTAATCACATTTTGTGTGATCGCATGGTAAAGACCATAATTAAAGAATTAAAAAAAAGACTTATTTGTATAATGTTGATGGTATACAAAGTGAGTGCTGAAGGAAATATGTTTACTGTGCTTATGTAAAATTTTCACTTTGTAGGCTGCCCATTTTATAGAGCTTTGCTGCCAACGAAACATCCCCCTGATTTTCTTGCAGAACATCACAGGTAAGCAAAGGCTTTTTTTTTTTTTTTGTTCGGTGTTGCTCAGTAGAAAAGGAGAGCTTTATTGTTAGCTTTTGCACACAAGAAACCTTGCATTATTAGGCCATTTCTGTCTGTTTCTGCCACACATCTTAGAATTTGGACAGAAAATGCTGCAACCACATTTTAAACTTTTCTTTGTTAAAGTGGTGACTAAAAATAATTTCTTTTGCCGATGATGACTAGGGGCTGTGTTATTTGACAACCATTTTTAAGCACGTCACTTTCAGTATGCACCGATTAGACTATTGCAAACCGACATGACAAAACAAACTTGTAGTTGTGTCCGTTTCCTGTCAGCATTGTTTTTCCTGTGCATAGGTTTCCTAAGTAGAGTAACCCGTAATTAAACAAATAGAGTCTGAGTTGTACTGCGCTTTGTCTTATGAAGAGCGTGTAGCTATGAAGTCTCCCGAAGCTGGTTCTTGTGAGGCTGATATAACAAACCAGATGTGATAAAAGCGAATTTTTGATGACTGGCTCACTTTGAACAAGATATCTGTACAGATCCCAAAATGTCATTATATTTTTTTTACACTGGTTAGTAACTTGTTCTGCTATTGATACTAGTGGTTCTTGTGATATGTGCTGTTGACTAGTACCCAATGGTACCTTGTAGAACTTCCAGGGGACTAAGCACACCCTGGAGTAAAGAGTGTGAAAAGGAAGAAAATAATTCTAAAAGTTCACTGACAGGATAAGCTGAAAAAGCAATGCGGTGTCAGTGAATGTGTCTTGTTCCAGTGAGACATCATACTGGTTCTTTGGTCAAATGAGAGTGCGAACATCTCTGGAACAGGGCAAATTTTTCTCCAATTAGTTTTCTGTGAGGAAACTCAGTTATAGCATCGTGGTACTTTCAGACGGATGCCGACTTTCTCATTCCCATAGCTGAAGGTTGTCAAAAACGATCGAAAATAATGGATTGCAGAATTTCGCGGTGCCTACGCATTGACACACTATGCTTTGCAGTTGTATTTATGAGACAATTACTGATGCTGTAAAAGTGAATTTCGCTGTATTCTGGCACCTGCCATGATTTGCCAACACATGTCAAAGTTGATGAGCCAGTATCCTGCTATTGCTGCCATGTTTCAGGTCATAAATCTTCATTTTACAGTGCCTGTGATGCTTTAATAGATCATGCCAAGTGTTGTTATAAGCAATTTGTATCTGGCTGTCTCAGAGTTGGGATGTCTGATAACCTTGCTATGTGCAACGTTAGGACTCAGTACTGCGGACGCTGTTGTACCTACCATGTTGCAGGTTTCATGGTTGGACGGGAAGCTGAAGCTGGAGGCATCGCCAAGCATGGTGCTAAAATGGTCACCGCGGTAGCCTGTGCAACGGTGCCTAAATTCACAGTGCTCATTGGCGGTTCCTACGGTGCTGGAAACTACGGAATGTGTGGCCGCTCCTATTCGTGAGTCCAGTTTGCCACAGACAGTGAAAAAAGCAATTCTCATTTTTGCCTAACTACCAAGTGGATAGAAAAACTTGCCGAGCACTGTGAAGCTGGCTGATAGTTTAGCTAGATAGATAGATAGTACAGAGTACTATTGATCGATCGACGGGCAGGCGGACGGACGGACGGACGGACGGACAGATACAGTATCCCATTTCATGGGATACTGTACCTGAAATTTCTCAAGTCCTGAGATCTTAGGTCTTAACACTGAGTACAGTCAGTCGATTTCCATTAGGTAGTTCGGCTCTGACGAGACCAATGAGATTGATCGGATTATCCGGTGGGTCGAATTAAACAAGATGCCAAAAAACACCAAAACACACCGCTGATTCATTTGGCACTATTCGCCCGATTTTAACACATCCCTGAATCAAGTGCGCCCTCTTCTATGTGCCCGTAGTAGAGAAAACTAACATACAAATGACATTAAGGCTCCTAAACAAAGTATAAATCTAACGTGCACCTTATCTTTTTAGCAAGAAAAGTGGGTGCCGATCTAATACGTGTTGCACAGTGTCGACTGGTTTCCTAAAGTCAGCCTCGGTGCTGTATGCGGGAAAGCACACGAACATCGTGAATGCTCTTTTGGTTTTATATTCGAATGGGGACCACTCAGGCAATATTCGACCAAATTTCCTTGGAATAAAAAAAGGCACATGTGAGAATCGGGTAAATACCGTGATCAGACATTGTGAGCTAATGTTATTGCTTGAAAATCTTCCTAGGTCAGGCTGAAGATAGGCATTTTCAACAATATATCACGTGTGTTAACGAATGCACTGTCCGCTGAGACGTACTGCCACTAAAGGAGGCAATATTGGAGTCACCATAGGGGTCACGCATTTGCATGCTCACTGGTCAAGTCCGAATTATTCAATGAAGGCCAATTTTAGGATTGAAGTAACGAAAGTTTGGGCCCATAGAAAAGCATGGGCACTGGCGGGAACTTTAGCTTAGCATTGAATAAACGAATTAACCAGAGTCAAATTAATGGAAGTCCACTGTATGTATTTTTATTGGCAGGTGAATTTTACAGCTGTATCTCTATTAACTTGGTTATAATGCAGTTGGGAAATTCTTCAGGTACTGTTTCAAAGGTGCATTTTTAAGTACTATTTATTTATCTTTCTTTCTCTAGTGCTTTTGGAAAAGTATGATATCAAGTATGGTTTCTAGCCATATATGTACATACAACTTTGTGTCTTGTGTTCCAGGCCGCGATTCCTGTACATGTGGCCAAATGCCCGTATCTCTGTGATGGGTGGTGAGCAGGCAGCCGGTGTGTTGACAACCATTGCCAAGGATCAGAGAGCCAGAGAGAAGAAGCCTGTAAGGACATGCCTAGTACCATATAGTACTAAAGCATTTGCATACCGTTATGTTGCAATACTCTGAAGAACATTGAGGCTGAAGAGTATGAGCTTGAGGGCTGAAAAGGTGACTTTTCAGTAAAGTTGTATGGCTCCGTGGAATCTTCCGATGTTGAGTGACTGCCTGGTGAACGACAGTAGCGACGGTAAGGTTGAAACACGGATTGATATTGGGACAACGTCCAGGTACTGCAGTAAATGACAGGAAATGTAGCCAATGTGTTGGCAGTTTAAACAAGTTGGCCGATCATTGGATGCTTGTCATATCGCTGGGTTACGAGAAGGCCGAAATGACCTACTGGCATAGCAAAGTAGGCAGGTGTAGGATCGGTTGATGGAACAGACGGGCTGAATTCCAAGGTTTGCCAACTCTTCGTGAAAGACAGAATCAATCAGACAGGCTATCGTTACAATAGGTCTAGGAACCTACCGACAACGTGGCTTCGATCTCTCAGTGGATGATGCGCACGAGGCTACTGGACGTCAACGGCCAATGCACACAGTGAAATTCCTCGCATGACGAAGTAGCTGTGTTTAGAAGATGTTTGAACTGGCGCTCGATACAATGGTTCTTTTGCTTCTTTGAAGTGTAAGCATTCATTAATGATGTTGGCAAGGATGGAAAAGTTCTTGTACACTAGAAGGTTAAACGGATCATTCGCTTTGCCCTTCAGTACGTGGTTCACCTTGTCTGTTTGTTGACCCTGTGGCAGAAGGTGAGAACGTACTGGATGTACAGTCAACCGCAAAAGTTTACGGGACGCAGGATCTGCCAAGAAGCTGAATTCTTGCGAAGTGTGGTCACACAGCCGCAAATGAAATGTTCCGGCATGTAGTAGCCTTCGCCACCGACACAGTGATTCATTAAATACGAAGTGTCATGCCTTAACAGCGCAGGAATCCACATTTGAAGAGGAAACCGCATCCCGTAAACTTTTGCTGTTGACTGTACATCACACAATTTAGTCGACGTCTGGAGGCGGGATCCACATTAATTTTTTCTGGCCCACTGATGGCCAACATGCTTTTGCTTGCATTGCTCTCAGCATGTTAATTCTTTCTCGCAGTTCTAAAACCGGACCTATGCTGTGCCTTTCAGGTAGAAAATTATGTTTTCCAGCATACAGGTCTGGCTCGCCTGTTACGTGTGCTGACACGCTTGTACATTTGGAGCCAGTCATTGATGTTAAGATTGTTGGTCCCGGAAAGCATCCCTGGGTCGTGGGGCTGGGACAAGATGACTGTCGGTGTTGTGATAGTGGTTGCTTCTGTTGGCATGATGTCTGTCCCTGCATTGGCTCTGTTGGTCAGCATGCGTCTGATAGCCAGGCTACGTCCACTTTGGAGCTCTGTCATGTGCAAGCAGTATCCAGCATCTCCATCAGAAATATTGCAGAAGGAAGAAGCAAAACGGGAAATCTATTTACAGGATGTACACAATTCACAGACAAGTACACAGCGAGCCAGTCACTGCAGCGTCGTCATCTTCAGTCCTAAGCTGTAATCTTCTTCAGAGTTGTGCAGAGCATCGTAACAATGTTTAAAAAAGTTGGTCCTGGCAGAAACATAGGCAGGGGCGCTGCTCAAACCGCTCATGAAATGCCAAAGTAATTAGAATATAATCATATGTATTCCTGATCCTGGTTCTCCTCCATAACATGGCTTGTAAATTAACGGGAACAAGCATCCATGTTATGTACAATATGCGTAAGCATTGAAGCACAGTATTTTTCATTAAAAAAACAAAAACAAAATTCGGCAGGTAGTGTGTACATCTTTTATGAATGAATAAATTAGTTAATGAGCAATGTTTCTCAAAGACATGGCAACTTGGCTTAGCTGAGGGAGACGATGCTTGAGTTTACCTTGAACGAATCCTTCTGGCATGATATTGCAACTGCACACCTATAGCTGCCACTAAGAGTAACACCAGGAATAAAAAGCAAATAGAAATTGGACTCATTCTTTTTGAACACCAATGTAATTGTTTTGTAAATTGTAGTATGTCATATGATTAATTAATGAATATTCATTTATTTGTTAAACATAATTGTCTAATCATCTTATTAGCAGCCTCTAAATATCTCCTAAGCAGACAAAGCATGCACCTGGTGTTTTGCGGATGTGATGCAAATTGCAGCACTTTGCCCCTGGGACTTTGGGTGCGCCACGGGCACTGCCTAATCTCATATAACCTTTGAGGTTAGGCTGAAAAGCTGTGCTGGTTGCCATTATTTCGGGTTTGGCGTTATTTCTGGCGAGTGGAAATGGTGCCATTTTATAAATTTTCTGCGTCAAAAATAAGTATTTTTTCCAAGCTTTTCACGATGCATTCACTAGCTTTTCATGTGTAACATTTTTCATGGAGGCTGCTCTATATTTACACTATCTGAAACTAGCCTCTTTACACTGTCCAAAATTTAGTTGCAGTTAGCCCTTAACTCTAGTCAAAAAGAGTTTATGCTTTTTAAGATGCAGGATTTGTTGACTTTAATGAAACATATTGCATGGTCATGCTATTGGGGCATGCAAGACTTTGCTCTCATCAATGAACTGATCTTGGAGCATTTTTAAATATTAAATCCAAGAGACATAAATTTACAGTGATTTATTCATTGTATGTATGTATATGACCTTTGTGAAATTGTTCTCTATATCCTATTTCTACAGTTAATGAGGCTAATAGCACTGTCATCACTTTTCAGTGGACAGAAGAAGAGGAGAAAGCCATCAAGGATCCCATAATTCAGAAGTATGAAACTGAAGGGAACCCATACTACGCAAGTGCCAGGTAGGCTTGGCACATCATTGATGACTCAATTGTGCTGTGCTTTCATGCATGCAATGTAGTAGCTTCGATGAAACTGTTTAATAATCCCAAAGGTGAAAATTGCATAAAATAAATATAAAGTCAACATCCGATTTTTCGTACGTTTTTGCGGTCCCTTAGGAGTCAGAAAAATCGGACATTGACTATATAAAGTTCTGATTCCTGGGCATAACGGGGTAATGTGAGTAAACACACTACAGATAACGTCAAGCAGCAAATATAAAGAAGACTTCAAACGAAAAATTGCCTATTTATTGTGCAGTGCATGGTCTACTGTAGTGCATATGTTTTGTTGGTGCAAACAATATATGGCTGTAGAAAGTAATGTGCGCTTTTTTCCTGTGCACACCTTTGTTCTAGTTTTCTGCACACACCCGCAATTTGCATTAACGATATCCAACCTGACAGTATGTGTTTGAAACCATGGTTCATCTTTAGAGTAATAGCTTACTTGTCAGCTATCTCCTGCGTCCCTACATATATTTGCTACAATGGCAGCTGCGTTGTGTTGGAGACAATAGCAGTGCTGTCATAAACGAAATGTACAAGCTGTGCTTCGTATCATGAGAAGCCAACAAACAACGATACCGAGGAAAACATAGGGGACATTACTTGCACTTACTAGTTGAATTAAAGAAATGATAATCGCAATGAAAGTCGATGAAAAAACAACTTGCCGCAGGTGGGGCACAATTCTATGTCTTTGCATTATGTGTGCAATTCTCTAACCAACTGAGCTACTGCAGTGTGGTTTCCCCAACCACTTTCTTGGGTATTTATGTGTTGCTACTAGAACTAACCTTGGGAGTGTTAGCCAGTGCCACCACTCACAGACCTTGGCTGTGGATGTGGAACATCCTTTCTGCTGCAGGCGTCACGAGTACGTGATCTTTCTGCGTGAAGGCAACTGGTCAATAAACCCGCACATGCTACTTGAAGGCATCAATGTTGCCAGATTCGAGACCCTTGTTCTGTAAGAACGAGAAGAAAGGGGGTTAAGCTGAGGGGCCCGATTTTTTATTAATCATATTGTGAGAAGCCAACAAACAAAGACACCAAGGAAAACATAGGAGACATTACTTGCACTTACTAATTGAATTAAAGAAATGAAAAATTAATGGCAATGAAAGTGGATGAAAAGAAGACATGGGATCGTTCCCCACCTGCAGCAAGTTGTTTTTTCATCCACTTTTATTGTCATTAATTTATCATTTCTTTAATTCAATTAATAAGTGCAAGTAATGTCCCCTATGTTTTGCTTGGTGTCTCTGTTTGTTGGCTTCTCATGATATGATTAATAAAAAATCGGGCCCCTTGGTTTAACCTTCTTTCTTCTCGAAGCTGTGCTTGTAGTTTAGCAAATTTCCATGCCTTATTGAGTGAGACAATGGTGCTAACATGGCCTGTAGAGTCATTAAAACTGATTGCTTAACATTGCAGCTCTGAATACTTATTTCTGCTGTGCCTGAGGGAGAGATGTTCACTTTAACATTGCTGCTTGTCAACTGCTGCATAACCAGAGCGTCAGAGCGAAGTTTTTTTTTCATTCCGGTTCAGCTCCAGAGTGATAAAAATAAAATTTCAAACTGGTTTGTGTTTCTTTACATAAAACAGTAATAATTACAGGGAAGCAGCATACATTTATTTTTACAAGAACGTGACGGTGCTCCAAAGCTGCATAAGCTTTTCAGGTCGCAAGTACTTGAAAAAAAAATCACAATATGAAAGTACTCCTCAGAAGCTGTACGTCATCTTTATCACACCTGCTTCAGTTTACCCACCAGTGAAATCAAAAGCAACTGCTCAGCTAGGAAGCATTTCCTCATATCAGCAATTTTATATGGGTCTCTCCTGCTACCAAAGAGCTATCTGATAGTCGCCCATTTCATACGCTCACATGTGTATTATTAGCGTGCCTGTTGCAAACTGCACCAAGCGTACTGCCACTCCTAAAATAACAGCGAGCCGTACCGAATTTATAAATGAAGCAGTGTGGTGGAGCCACAAGTACAGGCAGTGCACAGATTAACCCTTTCAGCTCCATTGACGTACCGGTATGTTTCTGTCCTGTCAAGATCCTTTTGACATATAGGAATGTAAAGACCACACCAAGAAAGCATTTGCTATCATCCGTGTCATTTTTTTCATTTTTGCGCAACCAAAAATAAATTGTTTGTATCATTTTATAATATCCAAGGGGAAAAAAAAAGTCAGACGCTGGGGGTGTGTCAGCTCTGAAAACGCCTGACACTCAAAGGGTTAAAAGCTCCAGAGAAGGTGGCCAATCTGAACCACAAACTTTTCTTTCTGGTTTCATTCGAGTGAAAATACAAAAGAACAAATCGTAGCATTCTGGTTTGCTCAAAAATAATGTTTTTCTTTGTGGCAGTTTTGCTTCAGTGCCCTGTGTGTAACAGCTTTTTCTCACATGATGCAGGATCTGGGACGATGGTGTTATAGACCCTGTGGACACAAGAAAAGTGCTGGGACTCTCGCTAAGTGCTTCTCTGAATGCAGTGATTCCAGCCACCCACTTTGGAGTGTTTAGAATGTGAAGCGTCAGCGCTGTCTCTTTTCTACGTACCAGAACACAACACAGCTTTTATGTGTATATAGTTCGCGTGGGCTGTGTGAAAATAAATGTATGAACTTTAGTTTGTGTTGCTTCCTTCACTTTGCAGGATATTATTATGTAGGGCATCAATACTCTTCTGCTGCTTCTTGGCCTTGGCAACACAGCAAATTGGGCTGGTTGGTACTCATCTTTATGGAACAGTAACAGTGCATGTTGATGATGAGCCTCCACAACATGGAACATAGTAATTGAAAGAATGAATGCAGAACTGCGAAACAACGACCAGTGTGTAACGGAGAATTCTGACCACATGAATGCCATATTATACATATATAAAAGGATCATTGAACAATTCGCAGTTGAACACCTTTATAACGAAGTGCTTGAGGGCTCCGAAATCATTTGTTATACAGGTCACTTTGTTGTAAATGTCGCGCACCACACAGCTCACAATAGCACCGGGACAGAATCATTCCATTATAATCATTCCAATGTAAAGTTATGTCCTTCTTGCGAAAACATTCAAACTCTCGCTTTTCTTACGTCCTAAATAACACCGCCGTACCTCCGACATCGTGCTACAAGTACCTTGGCATTGAACTTACAGCTCGTCTTTCCTGGAGTACACACACAACAGCTATCTGTGCAAAAGCTTCAAAAACTCTGGGTTATCTTCGACGGAACTTGCGTAAATCCCCTGCTACAGTTCGTAAATTAGCATATCAGACTTTTGTTCGCCCACAGTTAGAATTTGCGTCATCAGTATGGTCACCACATCAACATTATTTAGTTGATATGCTAAAATCAATTCAAAACAGAGCATCGCACTTCATCACAAGCAACTACGACAGAAGTTGCAGCGTAACTAAGAATAAAGCAGATATTTCGCTCCAGCCACTTGAAACTCGTCGCACGATAAGGCTTCTTTGCCTTTTCCAGATACATTCATGGTAATCGACCTCACGTGTTGCCGCTTGAAGTACCAGCGCGTACGTCATGCGCCTTAACAATAGCCATAGTTTCAAGCGCATATTCGGCAATACACCGTCATTTAACGCATCAGCTCTGCCACGTGCGATAACCGTATGGAACAGTCTTCCTGATAACATTGCGTGCTTAACAAATCATGACGCCTTTCGCGAAAAACTGCAAAGCTTCCTGTAGAAGCATTGTATAAGGATGTTATTGACCTGCTTTCCTTTTCTGTTTTTCACACTTGTATTTTTGTATTTTTTGTGCGTATGAGTATATTACTGTGTTTACGCTATCTAAAGCTTAGCCTAGACAAACATTCTTTTTGAACTTTGCTTTACTTATTTTGTGACTGCCTCTATTGATATTTATATTGTTTACTCCTGTTGAAACACTTACTTTGTGCCCCCCCTTACCCAATGCCCTTAAATGGGCCTGTAAGGTATTTTAAATAAATAAATAAATATGTACAGGTCATTTCGTTGTAGAGGCGTTCGTTCTAGAGGTGCACAACTGTATAAGGAATGCAGAAAAATTAAAACAGGAATAGTAAAAAAGCTAAGAATTGGGATTATATACGTCTTGTTCCTCGAAGCCCAAAGACCATGAGACCGATTTTGTGTGCAACGGCTTTGAGCGACTAAGCGGGCCGTTGCGCAAACAGAACGCTCATTCTTGTCGCTTGATCGCTTGGTTCTGGAAATATAGAATTCACTGCTCGTCACTAGGAAGTGCTATGAGCGGCTAGCCAATGGCACGAAGCTAGAACTGGATGTACTATTGGGGACAGCACTGCACAGGACGCGGCTCCAACGGCCGGAGCAGGAGAAAACTGCATCTCCTGCACCGTCTAGTAATGGTTCGTCTGGTTCGAGATGAAGCTTGCACCCTAGCTTGTGTGCGTGTACTTGCTGGCTCCTTCAGGCGAGTTGCTATTTGCCAAAAAACCTTCCGTGAGATGCCGCTATGTAGGCATCGGCTAGGAGCATGACTTGCTTTCCACGAAAAGTGCCTTGTTACCAGTGCTGCAGCACGTGCAGCAGACGCTTTGAACCGATGCCATCATAGCGGCATCTCGCGCAAGGTTCGTGGGCAAAGAGCAACTCGTGTGAAGGTACCAGCCAGTACATGCTTGCTGGCAAGCTAGGACATGTATGCGCTCATTCTTGATCGTGAATCAGGTGAATGATCATTAGACAGCGCAGCAATGCAGTTTTCCCCTGCTCTGGCCGTTGGAGCCACGTCCTGGGCAGTTCTGTCCCCAATAATAGATCAGTCAAGTACTACCAGTTGTCGCACAGAACAAGCAAATGACTATTTTGATATATATGCAAGGATAAGAACCTACTGCAAGACTTTCAGAAATATTTTATGCTGTTCCTTACAGTAAAACACATCAACTTAAATTAATAAAACATGCGTCACGACACTTTCGGTGGTAATTTGCTGCCCTCATAACGGCTACATCGGAGAGACGTCGCTCAATGTTGTCGCTCGCATGGGGTATGGCTGAAGGCGATGAGCGAACGCGACAGCCATCTATATCGTGTCGCTTGTCGCATGCAAGATTGCTTGCATGGGGGTTATACTTGAATGAACTCATAGTGTCAAACACATCCCTGTGGCTAAAGCCTTGTGCCTGCACCATATTTTTCTTTGATTGCTGTCGGTGCTTATAACTGTCCTTGGGAATGAATGCTGGGCATTCCCAGTCTTTCCCAAGTGACCGGTACTCTTCACTTGCAATAATGGTCAATGAGCTAATGAAATGATGACTGCAGTCACAACTACAAAATCCACTAGCAGAAGAGAACTTTAGCAGGTATGAGCCCTGATGTGCTTGGTAGTCTTCTATTTCGCCCAACGAGCCTGAGCCTACAGTTGTGTGAACTAAATGTACTTTATTACAGCATCTAATTAACAGGGTCCACACATCCCAAGCATGAAGAAACAAGCAAACTTTGTACATGGATAAACACTTGGCACCATCTTGTCTACTTCGGAGCGGGTTCTTCAAAGTTGTCTAGAAAGCTTTCCTGCTTGACAGCGAGCACCGAATATGCAACTGCACGATATGTCAAGGTGCGTCACGTACAGCCTGACTGAAGTTCGCACACGCACACGCACACGCGCACGCACACGCACACGCACACACACACACACACACACACACACACACACAAACACGCAAAAGACACCAAACTAGCCAAACACGGATGTTGCTCGAAAATTTGAACGCCTACAAACGTAAGGACTAAGTGTTGACTTGGTTAGCCTTGCATAACACCAACGTTGCTCAAAAATTTGAAAGCCTACAAACGCAAGAAGGACTTACTGTTGGCCTGGTTGGTCTTGCATAACAGTTCAGGGGAAATTAGCGCTAAAATAAAAGGGTGCGCACGTGGGATGAGTCGAACACAAGCGTTTCTGCGTGCATGCATAGTTTCACTAATGCACTAATTCCCTATCAACGCCTATAAACATAACGTCGACCATGTTGGTGTTCGTTCTCTTTTGCCCACTGTCAGAAGAAAGCGTAACCTTAACGGCAGTGATGCAACTTGTAGCAATTTAGTTTTTTGCTGCGGAACTGACGCAGCATAGGCCGATGTAGTTAGGGACTTATTGCGGGGCAGTATTGACGCTTATGTTGGGAATGGGCACAATTGAAACTGAAAGCAATGAGCGTATTGAATAAACACACAAGCAAAGGATACATATTCCGCATACTCCGCCGGCGAGGAGAAATCCCGTCAGCAGGTTCCTGTGGCGAATACGTTTCAACCTCCGCACCCGTTCCATGTTCTCCTTTTCTATAATCTTCATATAGTTGAGCTGCGCGGACCCACTCAGCTCCTTTTGAACGTCAATCTTGGGCATAACGTTGTCTCCCGACATTTTATCTGAAAGAATATCGTGAAGGTGAACGCTCAAGTGCAACGCCGTAGCAGACGTTCCTAGTCCATGTCACCCCTCCGCGCGTCTAAACAACAGTATTTACTCAATCGCATCAACAAACAGTAGCTCCAAGTATCAATGCGTTGCTTCTTACCTCAACTTTACCGTGTTATTAATAAATGTATTAATGAAATGCGGAATATACAAGCACCAAACAGTAAAAGCGCACACAGTTGCACATGGGATGGATACACAGCGGCATAAGTACAGGCACTAGTCGAACAAATCCACAGGAAGCCATAAAAAACGTTTTTATGACGAGCTAAATCTAATAAAAGATATTGTATGTATAAAATATTATTTTAAGTAAAGCCGAGAGTTTAGTGCAAACATAGCTCGAGGTGTTTGTACAATCAGATTGACTACTAATTTGGTGGTGACAGAGAAGCTGATGAATCAACTTGTGTCAGCGCAACGGCAGCCATATTATTTGTTGTGGTTTCCCTTCATACCATGATTTTACACACGGATGTTGGATATATTCTCAGAATTGGCTCCGATTAGGAAGCGTACGTCATAGCGAGAAGCTTGATAATGAACAAAAATGGGTAAATACTTCTTCCAGCATTTTTACGGCTCCCCGAACCAATATACATTTGACAATGTTTATGCTTTGTGAAGCTAGCCCTAAGAAAGTGACCTTCAAATGTGACTCTTTTTAGTGATCATTTGCACTTACGTTTAAAAGAGACGACGAAAAAATTCGGAATCCTTGAGCCCTCAAGTTGGAGAAAATTTTTGTTTCTAGCGGTAGCGTGAACTTGTACCGCTTAACCGAGATAAAACACTTTTTTGCATAAGCCTAATTCTGCTCCCGAAGGGACGCGAATGTGCAATGATTAGGCCTAGTCCTATTTGGCCGACTGCTGTTCAGTAAATCGGGCTGGTTTTGTAGCGTATTGTTATCAGCGCTAGTGTTTTGCCATGTTTTGTTGGGAAGGCGTGTGTGCTGGGCTTTCGCTTTCGTTATAGCTGGTGTTTGGTGCGAGAACCATTATAAACAATCCCGTGTTCTGCCCGCAGTCCAACACTCACTTCGTCGGTCTATGTAAACACTGGTGTCAATTCTGTGTAATCACGAGTGATTAATGCGCTATTCCGCATCTTTCGCTCAGGTTATTTAGCCTTCGTGATGCGCGGCTGTGGTCTGTCTGGCGTGATTCAGTGATTGTTGCTTCGTTTTCGTTCGCAGTACGAAATTATACAAACAGGGACAGTTGAATGGATACACGTACTGCATTCGGCAAATCTTCGAGGAAAACACACTTGGATTCTCCCACGGTAGCGGTAACGCCACGAAGCTCAACAACAAGTGTCACGGCTTCGCCACAGAAGAGCAGTAAGTCGATTAAATCATGTTTTCGATCGTTTTGCTGTGCTGGTGTGACGCGCGCCCGTGTGCTGCGCCCGTTTGACAGGTGTCGGGGAAAGTCGCGCGATTGGGAACGCTGTGCACAGTTGTTGCTGTGCGCTCTTTGATGCGGCTGTGTTGTAGCGTGACTGACATTTTCGTCACCGTGAGGTGTTTTTTTTTTTCCCTTTGCGTGGCGGTTGCTGTAATTTCCGCGAGCGTAGTAGGCTTCATTGACGGAGGTGACGCACGGAAGCACCGCCTTTGAGCGGACCGAGATATCCCATTAGAGAGTGGTGTTTCGACACTTGTACTGTACAGATGCTTTCCCGTTAATAATAATAATAATAAAAAAAAAGAGTAGAGTATTCGAAACCAACGTTTCGTCTGTTTTTGGTATCGGTACTACACCGCAGTGCGTCGTTAAATCAACAAATAGAAGCTTGAAAACGACGTTGTTGGTCACGTTTGTTTGTTTGCATCAGTGTTGGTGCGGCTGACACTGTTAAAATAACATGAGCAATGTCGTGTGTTGGTCGTGATCGTTCTGCGTGTGCTTTGTACTTAGTGATTTATCTTGCGCCAAGTCCCAACTCTTGTTTGAGAACAGGTAATGCATGCAACTGGATTGTTTCCTTACTCTGCGTTACGTCTGTCATCATGTTCTTGCAACTGTTAACTTTTATTTGGGTGTGTGCCCAAAGAAATGTGTGCGCTGCAGAAACATGTGTTTATCAAGGTGAGTTGTTCTGTCGTAGTATCACACTAAAGGCGGTGTTCTTTTTGTTTTGCGTGAATCACAAATTTTCATTTAATTTTCCTATAATATTTCGCTGTCCACCTTTTTCTTTCCTTTTTTTTTTTTCAGTTACATAATATCTGAAAGATATGCAGTGTCTATGCTGCCCACTTTGATAAGATTTTAAGATATGCTCGTTGACCAGGAAGACTTGGGCTGCAATCTCCGTCCCTTCCTGCAGCAGATAACCTTGTTTTGCACATCGTCGATTACGAAAAGGCTGCACAGTGATAAGTTTCTCTCTTTTGTAGGGGTAACAGGTTTCGGTTTGTGTTTTGGGTGCCTTCATTTGTTGTTGATATGCTGCACATTTCTAGTTTATATTATCAATGGGCTTCTTTTTTTGCACATGTTGTTGTTGATATGCTGCACATTTCTAGTTTGTATTATCAATGGGCTTCTTTTTTTTGCACATGTGAAAGGGCAATGCTGAAGTCTGTTTAGAACATAGTCAGGCAACAGCTGTCTTGTTTCCTTTCATTGCACAAGTCACTGAAACGAAGTGTTAAATAACATAATATAGCGAACTGAAATCACTCTGAGGGCTGCCATTTTAGGGTATATAATGGTGGTGTAGCAAACATTGCTGGCAGATCTTTCATGCCTGTATTAGCATTTGCAAGTGTGTACGGTCCTTTGTGAATTGCCTGAACTTTTTGGAGCTCCAGGTGTCTGCAAGTATTGTGAGGCATTCGTGATGCAGAGGCCCACACCCGCCATGGTAGCTCAATCGCTGTGGCATTGCGCCACGGAGAGCTCGAGGTTGCGGGTTTGATTGCGGCTGCAGTGGCCGCGTTTCGATAAGGGAAACCAAAGGATTAGAGAAACCAAAGGGTCAAAATTAATCCAGAGTTCACAACTGCATGCCTCATAATCGTGGTTTTGACTTGTAAAACACCATCACGAAATTTGTTTTAATGCAGGGACCCCCAGTGCAGAGACATGGTGGGTAACTAAAGTTTATTCGTGGAGAAACAAAACTCTGCGTAATTTGGCACAAATGGTCAGGACACAGAGCTGAAGTTCTCATGAAAAATTCTCGGCATTAATTAACAAAGTGTAACATTGACAGTTATGCAATTAATGGTTGACAAAATTTTGTAAGGTGCTGCCCTGTAAGGTTCAACTCTAACCAGGCACTCTTGTTCACAGGCCTACAGTTGCCTTTGTATATGCAGTTAAAGTGAGTTGTCACATGGCTTCTGTGTGCTGCTCACAATTATCAATTCCCTAAAGTTGGAACACCCATTAAACAATATTGGAAACAGCTTAATTGTTGTGGGGAACCCGCCATGGTTGCTTAGTGGCTATGGTGTTGGGTTGCCAAACAAGAGGTTGCGGCATTGAATCCAGGCCATGGTGGCTGCATTCCGATGGGGACGAAAGGCAAAAATGCTCGTTTATTTAGATTTAGGTACACATTAAAGAACCCCAGGTGGTCCAAATTATTCTGGAGTTCCCACTCAGGCGTGCCTCATAATCAGATTGAGATTTTAGCACGTAAAACCCCATAATTTAATTTTTAATTTAATTGTTATGGGGAGCCTCTTGTTTCAGGGGATGTATGCGGAGGGTCACAGCGACTAAAACACCCAGTTTTTGCACTTGTAAAAGGTAGTACCCAGTACGAAGCAAAACATCCTCTAAAAAAGCCAGTGGGCTTTCCCCTCGGGAAACCATCTCAGTCAAAACATCGAGAGGGCGAAGAGTGTCTACAGCAGAACACTGCAGAGAAGGCCAACTTCTGGAATTCGTCTTGGAATTTTACTGTCCCTTTGTGTTAAATGTTTTGATGCTGCTAGGCAAAATGTTTTGCTTACATGTGTAGGCAAACAGTTTGATGCTCTTATTATTAGTATTTTGTTTCTCTCTGTAACATATAAGATAAAACTTTTCAATTTGTATTTCAAGTCAGCAGGCGAAATGCCAATTGATTATATGCATCCACCATACAAAAAAGAAAAGTAAAAGCCAACTTTGCTACAGCAAGAAATTATGGTAGCTGGTAAGGTGTAGTTATGAGCCCACTGTATTAGGGTGATGAAGAGTGGTCAAACAAGGGATGTCTCTGGATCCAGCATTTCGACAAGTAAAATTGTTTTCAGAGAGGTTTAGCGTGTCTGTAAATGTAATGTTGTTTTACAGGGTTCCCGTACAGGGTAATGTACGGGAACCCTGTAATGGTGTAATCATTACAGGGTTCCCCTGTAATTCCGTAATGATGATTTATTGGTGTCCCCTTTGAAATGGGGCTGTGAAAAATAGTCACCTAGCCTGCTTGAGTTTGGTCATATCTGGTAATGCAGTGTCTAACCAGAGAGCACACAAAACTAATACTGCAGCAACTTAAATATTCTACTTCGCTGCTGGTGTAAAGCGTTGGTAGTGACATTATTGTTAACATGCAGTACTTCTATTTTTGCCTCGGTAACACTGACACGACAAACAAAAATTTGCACATTGTAGTTGGTCAAAATGCCACAAGATGTCACTACCAGCATTGCTACTGGCATCTACGGCTCCAGTAATCTATAAGCAGTAGGCAGTTTACGGAAAAACTAACTCTCTTGCCGTGTTCCAGGCGAAGGCAAGTTCACTTGTCAAAATGTTGCCTTCAGCAACATCCCATTGTTTGAACACTTATCACTTCAAGACTCAGTCTTCCTGCGATCCTCTTTATTTTGATGTGTAGGATGTCACACAGAAAAGGCGTGCTTCTGTTGTTCGTGTGTGGTTCTTGGTCCTCAAGTTTTCCACTTTGTATAGCATTATTGCGACATTAAGACCAGCAGGCTGGCCTTTACTTCTTTGACGTATGGTGTAAAATTCTTAGCAGCCCTGTTATGCATATTTAATGAGGTGGTATGGACGGAAATTTGCAGCCGATAATTATATTTTGTTAGCACGACAGGAACAGGGCTGCAGTGATGTTAAAGGAGTGAACATGTCAGAAGCTTAACATGTAGATATTCTCAAAGAACTGCAGCTTAGCTTTGTACACCACATTCCACATGCACATTTCTAGGTTTTACAGGTATGCAATGCGCACTTTTTATTGAATTGGAAAAACATATTTTTTGCGTGGGGAAAGAAAAGGACAACAAACCCAGCTTAGCCGTGTCAAGCCATAGTCGGTTTTTCACCTGTCATCCTATGATCTATGTTAAGTGCTGCGTGTGTCTGCTCTGGTCAGTCTTGTGTTCTTGTGCTCTAGGTTGAATTATCCTTTGTGGGATTCCTGTTGTCATAACAAAATGCCAGCCTTTAAAATGTCTTTAAAATAAAGAGACTGCAGCTTTCATTTTCGCAGTAGCAGCTGTGTCTGGGCTCTCCACAGTATCTGGAGAAAAGAAGAGAGATGTCATTAAATGAGCATGCATATTATTAACATGGGTGTGACCACTGCAGTACAATAAGATTGCCCTGCACTGCATAAAATTTTGAAACTGTTGTATTCATTATTATTTTTTTTGTGCTGATGCCATCATATCCCACATGCTAGAAAAGTTTAAATTTTTCCTTTAACCTTGGTCATTTAGGTATTGTAAGTTGCACTTGTGGTGTTATGAAAGCTGCTTGTCAGTGGCCGCTTTGCTCTTTGTCACAGACACTTTTACCTGCTTCTGTGAAGTTCGCAACAAGTTAATGAAATGTTGCACTACTCAGAGGGCAATCTCTGTAGGCTAAAATTACTTGTGACATTTAAGTGGAATAATGACTTTTGTTTAAGCGGGCCACTGTGCAAGTGGCAGGCTGCTTTACTCTTTCATACAAAGCAAATTTGGCAGATGTTCTTGTCAGTATGATTTGTTTGCTTTAAAAATGATGCTGGTGCAGTGAATGATCTTGGACAAAAGCCCACAGATTCACCACTGTGTTGCAGTAAAGTATGCTAAGGGATCTGCCATGTCGGATGAAATATTCAGCTCCACTGTATATTTTATTCAACTGAATAAAACCTTCGTTCTTTCATTCTATTTACATAAGCCTTGAACATTGTCTTTAGTTACATTTAACAAGTGCGAAAATAGAAAAATATTTGTGTGCTTGTACGTTTTCTACTTGTTAACTGGTGCATAATCTGAAGCAGCAAGCAGTGTATTTTGTCTGGTCTCTATGATAAGCGACTTATGATGGCTGGAATGAAAAATTATATACCAGGAAATAAGAAATCCTCAAGACATGTTTCATTTGGCACCAGAAAGTGAGCAACCACATTTCCTGAGTGCAAGTACAAGCTGGCATTCCAAGAATGCCATTGGACGTAATAGGTCATGTTGTGGCCATGCTACAGTCAACGGTGTCAGCGTCGCACCTTTTATTTTGTTGTTAAGTTTCACTAATTTTATACCACGGTGTGTATGTGTGAAATAGCTTAAAATTGTGCCATATTCAAATATTAATGAATGAATGTATAATAGAGGTGTATTCTCAAAAATGACGCGTGCTAGAATGCCCAGTAGTGTAAGCCAGGAACATGACCTCTCATGCAATCATGGCACAGGCCTTCTTCCTCAACGTGCCTCGGACAACACAGCTAGAGGTGCATCTGCTTCGTTACAGATGCATTAATTTTTCATTAGTGGTGGCCTTTTATGGTATACTGGCTGTGAGGCTGTGTTGTTTCAAGCCACTTTCACTCTCTGCATGCCATAATTGTCTTCTTGCAGTGGACCAGGAAATCTGCAGGGAGAACAATTTTTATGTCTCCAGTTCACTGGCATGTGAAGTGCATTTTCATGTGTTAATGTTATGGAGCACTGCATTCTACTAACGGTACAGTGCTAAATGTGTGTGCTTCAGTTACTGAATTGTGATGTAACTGGAGAGCTATGATGAAAAGTAATATGGTGGCCTAGTGTCGTGCATCATGTAGCGCTAAGTTGGTTGTATCAAAGTAGTGTCATCAGGCAAGTTTCATATTGAGATTTGCTATTAGTATTCCTTCTCTGTCTCTCTATATTCAAGATTTGGTACTGGTGTAGTGTAGAGCGTTATTGGGTGTATGAACTGAGACGCATTATGGGCTTTGATTTTTGAGGTTACATTAGGTTTTATTGCGCTTGCTGTGCTGCTGCACACGTGTGTCCCACAAAGCCAAATGTGCCATCTTGTAGCCCTAATTGTGAATTATCTTTGTAGGAATGGAAAACTAGGAGCCCCTGTGCCAGCCCGCCTGTACACTAGCCCGGCAACTCTGGTGGACGGGTCACACGTCGGAGGCCGCAAGGAGCAACGGCGGCAACGTCGGGCCGCCCTGTCGCTTCCTTCTGAAGGAAAGCTGCGCTTTGCCGACCGGCTGCGGGCCCTGCTCAAGCGCGAGAATCACCAGTCGCCCCAACCCGGGGCTGCTCCCCACGACCCGTATGACTTCTCTGAGGCCCCATCCTCTGCGTGTGTGGCGGCAGCGGCTGCCACATTGCCGCAGAAAATTCCCATCTCTGCCCCACTTGTCACTGGCACGCCCCTGCCCACCGTGTCCGAAGCGCAGCGGACAGTTGAAAATGGCAGCCTTGGACGGCAAGGAAATGAGCTGTCGCACAACCACAGGAGCATCCAGCCCCAGGCAAAGCTCCTGCCCAAGGAGGTCCCCGTCCACCAAACGCAGCAGCTCCAGCGGGTGCCCGTTGTCTCCCAGCCATTGTCATCTGTCTCCTTTGCCAAGGGAACCACCGTGTTTGGCTTGGCGGAAGTCAAGCCAAAGGTCGTTGCTGCCAGCAGTGGTGGCACGGCAGCTGTGTGCAGCGGTGGCACTGGGACCAGTGTCCCTTCTGGAGGCACGGCCAAGCTTTCGAAGACTATGAACAGGCTGCAGGCCAAAATAGCGCAAAATCGAGTGCTGGACAAGCTCAAGCGAGCACAGCAAGACACTGGCGGCCATGTGTCAAGCCCTTCTAGTCACAATCACAATCACCGGGTAATGGTGTCCTCTGCATCGTCAGCATCATCATCACTGCTCTCCGGAGCAGCCTTTGGGCATGACAGGCACGAAATTGCCAAGTCGGGTGTGTTGGTGCGGCCACGAGAGAGGCCCGGGCGGGACAGGCGCATCAAGGTGGTGCCTGTGGCTGTGGCCCCTACAGCTGCGACCACTTCGTTGGCCACCACTCCGGCTGCGGCTTTGCACAATCTGCGACGCTTCTGGAATGCGGAGAGAAATTCTGGGACTGAGGAGGCACAAGCTGCAGCTGCTGCTGCTGGTGGAAGTGGTGGAAGTGGTGGTGGTGGTGGTGTCAGTGGCTGTGGCATCCACCAGCTCCCTGGTGTGGGCTCCCAAGGAGGCACAGGTGAGAAGTGTGCCTCTGTTCTTCCCAGTATACCGGGCAGGTGAGGTATTTGAGGACATGGCTTTGAATCGCCATGGACATTAACATTCTTCTTCTGTGTGTCTAGGCGCTTTGTCCTCGCCAATCCTTCTGTCACCTACCTAGTGCATTTATTTCAGAGTATCGGCTTTCAGTCTTACCCTGGAGATGAAGCAGTACATTCTCCTAATCGCCTTGCATGCTGACCACAGCGACTTTGAGATCACCACCTTCTTGAATGTCGTGAAATGATTTTTCTGAGTGAGACAAGAGTTTGTCAAATCAGGTGGCAGAATTAAAAAATTAGGCTTTCTGTGCATGATTTAATTAGGTGTCACTCCAAAGATATGGATTTGCTTGCGCACACATTGCCTGTGCCACCCAGGAACGTCTGGTTGCGAACTTCAGCGACCACGTCACCCTCAATACGGTGTCCTAGTTCCAAATATCTATACCTGTACACTGGTATGTATGGCTTGCGTCAATGGGAGAAAAACTGACACAATGATAAAAACTTGCTAAAGCCTCCCGTTATGCTTGCTAAAGCCTCCTGCCCAGCACGCGCTATCCGAGTGTGTAGGCATTATCGAAGCCGAATTCAATCAACAAGTGAGGCTGAAGATGGTTTTATTTGTCTTCTAAAAAACAGCAGCGAAAAAAATGCAAAATTATTTGGAACAACTGTACTGGACCTTGTCTGAAATATTGATGCTGTTGCTGAAGTTATTATTGTCCTCAAATACTTCGCAGACTTGGTATGTCGTTGACTAGGTAGATATATACAGCTTCCTTTTTATGTATGAGCATCTCATTGTCTTTTAACTCACTGAAAATGACTGTGGAGCACTACTGTGCTTGAGTGCTTTTAAGTACCTCGCAATAGGCACCATAAAGTAAGGGAAACAAAAGCTACGGTGTTGAAGTTGGAACGAATGGAGGTTGAACATGGTGAATACTGAAACTGTACATGAGCACATGTTTGAAAGGAGCTAGCATAAAACCTTCTAACATTTTAATATTAGGTCATCACTCATCGGTGCAAAATTAACGATGTCATTAGGTAACAGTGTTTCATAATGTTTTATTATGCATTTTATGCATAAAAGTGTGCAGCGTAAAAAGTTTTGTGTAGTATCTTGTGTCTAGCTTCCTTAGCCTACGAAGATTGATGTGGAACTTCACCTCTAAATATTGTTACTGTTGGATAATTTCATGCCTTGCTAAAGAGATGTTGAGGTTTGGTTGAGTTTTGATAGTCATTATTTTGAGCAAGTACCGTATTTACACGATTGTAAGTTGACTCGAATGTAAGTCGACCCCCCCCCCCCCATATCGCGTGACAGGGAAAAGAAAAACGAACATACCCGAGGGTGCATTCGATAACGAACATTTATTAGTAGCTCACATGGTCACTGGACTACTCGTCTTCACTAGTGCTGCCATCGTCATTGCTGCTACGGACCCACAGCGCGTCGTCGTCCAGCGAAATTTCACATTTGGCAAACGACCGCACCACGACATCTTGTGGAACAGCAGCCCACGCCGAATGCACCCAACCACACGCAGCCGTCAGGGAGGCTCTTTACAGGTCTGGTTGGCGTAATTTCACGGTCTTCTGCCGCCAGCCACTTGTTGTACTCACGGCGGAGCAGGTCCTTAAAAGGCGAAGATCCAGGCTTGTTTCATGACCATGTTGCACTTCAGTGGCAGAGACCGATCACGCATTTCAGCGACGAACGATGCAAGCTTAGCCTACAGCTCCGGATTTTGTCCAGACTTCAGCACATGGGAAATTCCTCACTTGCCGTCACAGGTGAAAATTTCGCTTCGCTGCAGTCGCCACTCTCGCATCACCAGTTCAGAAACATTGCACTTGCGAACCGCTGCGCAGTGATTTGTTTCTTCAGCGTAAAGTATGGCAGCCGTCTTGAATGCCGCTGTGAACGAGTGCCGAATGATTAGTGGGCCTGGAGCACTCGTGACGACTGAGGAAGCATAGAAGTAGCACGTAGCCGGCAGTCGAGTGGAAAGTGTCAAACCAATGCCTTTCGTCAAACTATAGAGAAAGCTAAGCCAGGCTAAGCGCAACAGGGAAAGAGAAACCGGCGAGCGGTGTCTGCTCTTCCATGAACTACTGATACTCCCCGCAAGCGCCGCTGTTTTGATGGTGCCGCCACGAATGGAACAACAGCGCTTCCATCAACTATCGATACCCCTCATGAGTGTTGTGTGCACTGTAAAACTGTCAAAAATGTAGAAAAACCGTTCCAAAAAGCGAACAAACACGCGGGATAGCGAAAACCTATGGGTAGGGCCATAGAGCAAACATAAGATTGTCACTACGTTGTAGCTCCCGTTGGTCTCGCCTTTTTGGCAGCGCCATGTTTTGGTTTCGATTGTAAATTGACCCCCCACTTCAGATTTTCAAATTAAAAAAAAGTGGTCGACTTACAATCATGTAAATACGGTATTTCACTTTTTTCCTCTTAGATCATAAGTGAATTTTTTTTTTCTTTTTGCATGTGCATGTGTGTTTGTGTGTGCCTGTGACAAATTTTCTGCCCGTAGAAGAGTTGGCAAACAGTTCATGTAGTACCTGATTGTATCTTGCTGTATAGGGTCAGGAAAACCTATATTACCTGAAATCTTGGTCATGAGTGGCCTCCTTATGAATGATATAGAGACAACACTGTTCGCGACTGCTGTACCGGGCGCCAGGCCACGTAGGGCATCTTTACAATTTAGTTATAAGGCAATGTAAGTAAGGGTGGGTGACTGAAGTGACAAAAGCCCTGCTTTCCTTCAACAAGACACCTGGAGCTGCAATAAAAAAAGTAAAAAATACAACACTACGATGCTTGACAAACGCCAACAAAATAGAGGTGGCAGTTTACTATGTGCATTTCTAGGCTTCAAGTACTAGTTGACTCAAAGCAAAAGTGCTGTATGGGCCTGAGGGGTGTAACAAAACTGCTATCGCATTTCTCTTGTGATCAAGTCACTTGGATTCTTCCTAAGAATGTTGCTCTTAATTTGTATGTACCTTGGGAACTTCATTGTGCCTAGTTCAAAATGTTGCAATGTATATATGTGCAGGTGGGTTTCTTCCTCAAATTCATGTTTGACAGCCAATTTGTTGTTACAGTAAAAGCTTGTTAATTTGAATTCCGTAGTGATGCTACGAAAATTTGAATTATACAAAATTCAAAATAACGAAAGTCAGAAAAAGAATCGCTCGGTTAAAGCGCATATATAGTCTGGCGTAGCTTGGGCATGCACACACGCTACGTCATGGTGAGAACAATAACGTCTATAGTTTGAAGCACTGCTGCAGCCAACATAACCGGACGTGGCCAATGCGGTCTGACGCGCCCGACGTCGAGATAACTCTTGCTCCATATGGCCGCGCGTTCATCGCGCTGACCCACCATACATGGCTCAGAGAAAAAAGGTGCCCACGCCGCTTCGTCGATGATCGCAGGCAGCTGTTCAAAGTGGCGCGCGGGTTGGGTATCGTTATGTGCATGCTTCGAAGAGTAGTGCTCAGGTACGGCACGCGCGTCCAGAAGGGATGGCATTTTGGCTAGCGCTGCCCTGCGCAAGCGGCGTAGCGTGACTGGCCACCAGCGACCGGCACCGGAAACGACTATAAATGCGGCTTTGCGGCGCTGACGCTCACCGCAGGAACAAGAGCTGTGCTTTAAATTGCACTTGCAAAATGCAGCACAACCTGCTGCAACGTTGGTCTCGGTTGTACTTTCGTAGCTGCACCGGCTGCACGCTGCTGAGTCCCACTATACGTAAAGGTGGCGTCCAAACACATATTGAAGCGACGATTTCCTTTGAATAATAGCCATGAATTTGAAAGGTTATGCTTTTTTGGCACTGCGGACGCCGATACACGTTGTGGCCGCCATTTTTTAGACATTACCTGGTTCCGTTTTTTAGTGGTACACATCGTAGAGAAAGAGCATAGCCTCCAAGACCGAAAAAAGAAAAACGCAGTGTGGCGTTTGCGTTTTTATCTTAGTCTTGAAAGAGGGAGAGAACCGACCTGCAACAGAGGCATTGGCCATGCCTGGCCTGGCGCAAACGCATCTCTCTCCAGTCGGGCCTAAACAAAGGGCCGCAGATAGAAAGTGCAAAGCTGTGCCCGCAAAGAGCAAAGCGACGGCCCGCGTGGCGATGCCAGCGTCGCCAATGTGCTCTCGCGCACTAGCACTCTTCCCATCCACGATGGTGCGGAATTCAAACTACCGGTGGCGGTGCGGATTTCTGTGTGAATTAGCGGGATGCATTACATATTGCTTTCAATACATTGTTGAACGAACCGCGGTGGCTGCTTCGAATTATCCAAAATTTCGAATTATTGAGTTGTGAATTAACGAGCTTTTACTGTATGTAACTCTCATAACTGCCAATTTATTGTTATGGCTTTGCTTAAATAAGTAAACAGTGTGCCTTTAGAAAAGTGTGCTTTATGTACTCACAAATTAAGATCTTTAGTAACACTATGAACTTTTTCCTTCAATATTAAGAGTTAACCTGTACTGGCGCTTGAGAACAATACGAAATAGCAGTAGAGAAAGTGACTGCAGGTGAGAGGATATTACAACTAATTTTGCTTGTAAAGGTAAGCTGCATCAGAATTGGCTAGGTAGAATAAATTATGTGACCTTTAGAGGATGTGTAATGACTTGCTTTTCAAATAACAATGCACGTTAAAGAACCCCAGGTGGTCGAAATTTCAGGAGTCCTCCAATACGGCGTGCCTCATAATCAAAAAGTGGTTTTGGCACGTAAAATCCCATAATTTAATTTTTTTTTTTTCAAATAACAATGTACGCCCTTATTCTCACCTTCCAGGGCTATGACACTCTGAAAGAAGCGGTATAGCTGCACCTAACCAGGGCAACAGCCCTGCTATTGTGTGCAGTAACCTATCTAACGTTGAAAAACGGTGTGCATGAGCTTTTTAATTTTGCGAGAAAGATTTCTGGAGAGAGATTTGGCATTGCGTGTGGACTTGGCCCGGTTGAACTCCTGGGGATGCATTGGAATGGCAAGTGAGGCAGTGACTGCAGAAATGCATGCCTGCTGCTTTGCAGATCTGGGCAGCTCGGATAGTGATTCGAGTGAGGATGAAGACGGTGCTGGTGAACGAGCACCTTCTTTATGGAACTGGGATCTTGATTGCAGGTAAGCAGCGAGAGAGCTTGTGTACAGACTTTTCTTATAACTTTTTGAGCTAAGAAACTTGCCCGTTATGAGTGTTTGGGTGTGACCCATGAGTGCACTGGTTGGCTTCTTTCCTATTGTTTTTCCCCTTTTCAGTAAAGCACACATTGAAGTAAGTAGCCTTGGCCCTCTCCCATTGACCACAGAGAGGGTAAAGTACGCTGCCTCATACAGAGATGGGAAGGGTAACTTTAGCTTTGGCACATTGTAAGGTACCATTAAATCTGACAATATGGTATTCTAATTAATGGTAGCGACTGACATAAATGTCATACGTGAATATTTTATTTGAAAATAATCTACAAACAGTATGTAAGAAATGTACGAGCTGCACCAAGAAGTTGCCAGAAGCTGTGGTGAGCAGCACCACGGAAACAGGAGGTTCGTTTTTATGATGTTCCTGCATTGAAAATCTGTAAAAAGTATCCTTTCTATACAATTTTAATCTTTCGTCCCAACATGGCGGGCTGCTTTTTTCTGAAAGCACCTGATAAATACAGTAATCCCTCGTTATAACGAAGTCAGCGGGACGGCGAAAAAATTTGTTGTAAGCGGGTTTAGATGTAAGTGACCGCTCAAGAAAAGCTAAAGCAGTCGAGCTTTAATGGTGCCACAATTGCGAGGAAGTCAAAATACAATGTATTCAGTGAAGCAAAACTTTATTCAGGTGCAAAAAAGGCAGTGAGCTTTGGTTGTTTCAAGTTCTTATCGGGTGTGAGCAACCCCTGCTCTAATTTGACCAAGCATTGCATGAGGCTGTGGCTGCTGTCCATGCATTCAACCTTATTTCGCAGCAGGCATAGGTACATGTACTCCTGCGTCTGCACCATAGTTGACACTTCATGTGGCTCTTCGTCCGCTGGCTCTTCATCCTCGTCGGGGCCACCAACAGTGTCAATTAGTACCTCCGCATCCATTGCTGCAACGACCACGGAAGCAGCAGCGTCAACCAATGCGAATGTCTCGCCTTCTACCTCTTGGCCAGTAATCTTATGAACAGCCTCGTACAGTGTTGGGCTGCTGAGCACGAGGTCGCGGGATCGAATCCCGGCCACGGCGGCCGCATTTCGATGGGGGCGAAATGCGAAAACACCTGTGTACTTAGATTTAGGTGCATGTTAAAGAACCCCAGGTGGTCGAAATTTCCGGAGTCCTCCACTACGGCGTGCCTCATAATCGGAAATTGGTTTTGGCACGTAAAACCCCATAATTAAATTTTTTTTTAACAGCCTCGTACAGATTGATGCAAGTCCGGTCATCGTCAGGCTGGTTATTGTCAGGGTCACTGACGACGGCGCGGGAAAAGCCAGCGTGCGCAAAGCAGTTCACGACCTTTGAAAGTCCAAATTCTTTCCATGGAAAGGTCAACGCAACATCGCTTCTTAACCGCTCAAGCCAGCCATTCCTGCACTTGAAATCTTTATGACCCATTTGGAGTGCGAGAGCTTTGTATTTTGCAGTATGTGCAGGTCCATGTACGTGGAGATTTGCATTCCTGGCGTTCGTCGGGCACTGTAGAAGTGCACCTTCCACTTTGGCGTATTTCGAATCCTGATTCCTCTTTCTCTTCGTTGAGAAGCTCTCTTCAAAGCCATCTGGCACAGCTTCCTTGTTTTTCACTACAGTTGATAAACCAGACAGCGCTATGCTGAATTTTTCCCAGAGATGTGCAGCCATGAAGTTTGCGAAACGAGTTTTCGGTGCACCGTTGTCGATGGCACTGTGCTGATTCTACGGTTCGAGTGTCAGTGTTCGCGCACTGTCACGTCTGCGCCATTGACAAATGTCTGGGAACAAAATTCAATGACCCTGCATGCATTTAGACCGTTTGTCTAAAGTCGGGTGGCGTGAATTGAGCATCACCGGCTCAAGAAAATCGCCGGGAAAACACCAGCTTGTGTTGACCGGCCATGTTGACAGCCTGACTTGCCGCTGGCGATGCTAGGATTTTCTTGCGTTTTCGACAAGTTATTGGTCGATTTGCACCGTCAAAATGTGCAACGAAGCTAGGAGCGCTGTTTTATTGTGATGCAGGCCGATTGTGGCGAGCAAATTTCTAGACCGGCTTCGCCAATGTCTCCTTCCCGATTTGTTAACGTAGCTCCTCTCGTCAAATATGGTACTTATAATTGGAGGCATACTTGTGTATTTTGGCATGTTTCAGCACCAGAAGTGCTCTTTAGAGCAGTAAAAATTTGCTCATTGAGCGCACACCATGGAATGCTACGGCGTAAGTCTGCCCGTGGTCTTTCGGCCACTTTTCAGCATTTAAGAGGCCGTGGTTTTTTGGCATCGCAAAGCATAGTGAAAAGGTTTATTTTCGTGTGGCTTCTATCACAGGGACACCAGTGATATGATTGCGACCGAGATTAAAGGGGTGGAGACATGGAAGTTTCGTTCATCCGTTCTTTGATTCAAGTGTTCGTACTGCTTCAGGAAGCACGGTACACACCGTGGAATTCATATATACCTGATAAATGATCTAATAGTAGCATTATTATACCGAGCGATTTTGGTTTCGGTTTCTTGGCTCCGGGTTATGCTATGATGTCGTAGGAGAGGAAACGCAACACGGCTAGGTCACGTGGGACACAAGCAATAGTGACGTAGAACTATGCTGCGTCGTCTGCTCGCGCATACGCGTGCTCTGCCAGCAGAAGTAAACAACTGGCAACTCGAAGTGCATGTCGCGATTATTATAATTATTTCGAAGAGCGACAACAACGGTAAGAAAATATTGCGGCTTGTGAGATACAGTCATTCATTTCGAAGTGTCATCAGCTTTAGCTTTGAAGTGAACCGGAAAAGGCCTAGCGACGATACCGGTGCTGCTGAATGATCAGCGGTGGGGATGCTACCGTCGGTGCCGGAGTGACCACTCCTTGATCGCTGATTGGCTGCATCGCCGTACGGCTGCCACACAAATGGGTCCCAATCCCATCCTCTCTACGCCAAGCAAATATCGCCTTTCATGAGCAAAGCCGCCGTCGCACAGCGGCCCGCGAATGGCAAACTGCATGCGGCGAGTTTCCGTGCCGGTAACGTCGACGGGCCTTTACACATTGAGAAACGCCAAGCGAACGAGAGACTGCTCCGAGCTGCCGAACTATGCGACTCGCAGGTGCTCTCTCAACTGCTCTCTGCTACAGTACTGTGCATGTCTTGGTTAGCCAGGGGCCAGGGCTAGCTCCGTTACAGTGTTCTAGAAGCCTGTAGCATAGAGAAAGGATTTTTAGAACGACAGAAAGCAAAGCTAGTTGGTAAGGATACATAATGCAAAGAAGGGGTGAGACGTGCAGAAATGGACACAAGAGGAGAGAAGTGGACAACACGAACGCCACGTATCTTGGTCCCTTTCGGAGCCAGCCGGCTAGTGTTACACTCTATGTGTAAGGGCCTGTCCACGTTACCGGCACGGCAACTCGCTGAACGCCGTTTGCTACTCACGGGCCGCCATGCGGTGTTCGTGTTGTCCACTTCTCTCCCCTTGTGTCCGTGTCTGCACGCCTTACCCCTTCTTTGCATTAAGAAATGATTTCTATATGCCTGTAGATTGGTCATAGTGGAGGCTACGCTTGGTCGCTCGGTTCAGCAGGCTCTGTAATTGGCATTCCATAGCTACTCATCATACGTCACGTTTTTGTGCTAGTGTGCTATGGCGTCAATATTTTCATTCCTCCGCTGTCATGTCATAACAGCCGCGCTAGCGGTAAGTCTCGACCACGAGAAGGAGCTTTTAATGACTTTTCGGAGCTGAATTAAAATTATTTTCAAATGTTTGCTGTGTCCAATACCTTGTTGTGGGTGTCCTCGCATACAGAAGCAGCCTACAACAGGCTTTTTATAGCCTCAAAATTTTGGTGTCTCAACCCCTTTAATTGTTCGGGTGCCCTGCTTTATGGAATTGGACGGATTCCGTTTGCTCCGCAGTAAACAGCTGGGAGCACTCTGCACCTGCTTGGTACCCGTTACCAGGCGGTCATCGGTCATGCGTTTGATACTTTTGTGGCCTGTTCTGTGCCTTCATGAGAATAATTCGTCGGCAGTATTAATTTGACACTGCATGCGCAAAAGGGTCGCTGCCGCCGATGCCTCCACTCGCCACTTCGTTCTAAGTGGGTCAAGCTCTTCGTGTGCTTCGAATGATGCAGCTTAAAAATGCATGCATTTGGGTTAAGACCGGAAGAAATTTCAAATAAAGCGGTATTTAGAGTAAGCAATTTCGTTATAATGAGGGGTTACTGTATTCCTAGTAGGGTGCAATCTACGTTTCACTTTGAAGTCACTCATCACGGTGGTGACTCAGTGGCTATGACATCCCTGTGGCTAGCATGAAGTTGCAGGTTTGGTTCCTGGCTCTGGCAGCCACGTTTCAATAGGAATGGAATGCACAAACGCCTATGTACTGTTGTTTGGGTGCATGTTGAAGAAACCCATGTAATGCAAAAACGCCTGTGTACTGTTGTTTGTATGAGTGTTGAAGAAACCCATGTGGTCACATTTAATCTGGAGCCCTTTGTCCACTATGGTGTCCCTCATGGCTTTTTCTGCATTTCTGGGAAGTTATACCTCGCAGCACAATTTTTTCCAAGGTTGGGCCTTGTTTCTACGAATTATGCAGTTTGCAGTTATGCTGTTTTGGCTTACACCATTGTACACGTAGCGGCTCAAGGTAATATACTCATCACCAGGCTAAAAGTTTGGGCAAGTGTAGAACGACACACTGTGCAGTGGGGATACATGATTGATACTTCTCGCAGTACTGTTGTTGCCAGCTTTAGCTGCCGCTCAAGTACCACATTGTGAAAGAGTCTAGAGGGTTGCATCAACATGATTTGTGAGAGTGCTAGAGTGACTGCTTCCACCAAATTTTGAAAAGTAGACAAGGAGTGGGTGAGGTAGTGTCCAGGTACAAGTTTTCAAGCATGTGTTCCTGCTAGCCCGAGCTTTGAAGGGAACTCTTAGTGTGTCACCATGTATCGCAGCATCACCATGTATGAAGCATCTTATTGTTATCAAATGTAGCATTACGTGCCACTACCCTGCTTTTATTGGTTGTATGTGCTGCTTTTCAGAGTACATTTTCAGTTCTTTGTTTCCAAACAGAATGACAAGTAAGCATTGTCATATAATTCCATAAAACTAGCTTGCATGTTTGTGTTTACAGACATAATACTTTGATAAAAGTCGAAAAAGAACAATAATTTTTCATTTAAACAAGAATTGTTATGCATTTTCTTGTCCAAGCTGCTAAACATATCACTAGGGCGTAACCTCATTTTTCATTTGTACACTAAATTGCAATTTTTCTGCGCTTAGCTGTAGGAAAGGACAGGCAGTATGAGTTAAATAGTATGCTTCACATTGTTTCATGTGAGAACAATGTTCAGCTCAGCTGTTCAAGAGAGCACTGTCTAATGTCTCGGCAGGTGTACCGTATTTACACGATTGTAAGTCGACTCGAATGTAAGTCAACCCCCTTATATTGCGTGACTGGAAAAAAAAAAAAAAAATAGAGAGAGAGAGAGAGAGCGTACCCGAGGGTGCATTCGATAACAAAAATTTATTAGTAGCTGACATGGTCACTGGACTACTCGTCTTCACTAGTGCTGCCATTGTCATCGTTGCTACGGTCCCACAGTGCGTCGTCGTCCAGCAAAATTTCACATTTGGCAAACGACAGCACCACATATTGTGGAACAGCAGCCCACGCTGAATGCACCAAACCACATGCAGCTGCCTGGGAGGCTCTTTTGACAGGTTCGGTTGGCATTATTTCGCGGTCTTCTGCCGCGAGCCACTCATACTCACGGTGGAGCAGGTCCTTAAAAGTCGAAGGTCCGGGCTTGTTTCATGACCATGTCGCACTTCACTGGCAGGGACCGATCACGCATTTCAGCGACGTACACTGCAAGCTTAGCCTACAGCTCCGGAAAGCGTCCAGACTTCGGCACGTGGGAAATTCCTCACTTGCCGTCACAGGTGAAAATTTCGCTTCGCTGGAGTCGCCACTCTCGCACCACCCGTTCAGCAGCATCGAACTTGCGTCCCGCTGCGCAGTGATGTTTCTTCGGCGTAAAGGATGGCAGTCCTCTTGAACGCTGCTGTGAACGAGTGCCGAATGATTAGTGGGCCTGGAGCACTCATGACGACTGAGGAAGCATAGAAGTAGCACGTAGCCGGCAGTCGAGTGGAACGCGTCAAACCAATGCCCTTTTGTCAAACTATAGAGAAAGCTAAGTGCAACAGGGAAAGAGAAACTCGCGAGCGGTGTCTACTCTTCCTTGAACTACCGATACTACAGTGGCTAGAATACTGTACTGATACTTTCCGCAAGCGCCGTCGTTCTGAGGGTGCCGCCGCGAATGGGAACAGCGGCGATTCCATCAACTATCGACACCCCCAATAAGTGTTGCGTGCACTCATGCGTGCACTGTAAAACTAAAAATTGTCGAAAAACCCTTCTGAAAAGCGAACAAACACACGGGATAGCGAAAAGCTACGGGTAGGGTCACAGAGTGAACATAATATTGTGACTATGTTGTAGCTCCCGTTGGTCTCGCTTTTTTGGCGGTGCCAGGTTTCGGTTTCGATTGTAAGTCGACCCCCCAACTTCAGATTTCAAATTTTACGAAAGTGGTCGACTTACAATCGAGTAAATACGGTATATTTCCTATGTTCAAAAAAGGATGCAGGCCTCCTTCAATACTACTGGTAGTGTGACTTTTATACATCTTTGGAAAGACACAAATGCTTAATACAGTTGTTGTTAATTTAGAGTTGTGAAAATTAAATGAAATGAACAACAGCCTAGTAGAAGAACAAAAGATCATGATTAGCTCTTGAAATAGTGCATGATTAAGTTTATCTAGGCCACGTGCTCACAGAAGACTCGTATGGTGAGTCTTGGCTGGAGTATTGGCATATCATGAGAATTGGCTGAAATGCACGTTCTGGATATTCTCAAGTCATGATTGACAGCATGCCAATATCTCGAAAGGAAAAGTATGCAACCGGTGCATTCTGCCAGCACTGAGCCTCTGTGGTTACCAGCACACTTTTTTTGAAAAGTGCTTCAGCTTCTTTCTTAATGGAACCAGTGGATTAGGTGATGAGGTTGGGAAATTTGCAGGGATACAATGCTGTTGGCTGAAATACAGTGAAAGCCCATTAATTCAGAACTTTGCATAATTCAAACTAACTGAAACACACTGGCTAAGCTCCGTAGAACTTCTCATAAAGCTAATTAATTCGCACGTAAATCGGGTCTGCCACGGATAATTCAAGCTGCGTGCTGTTGTGGCCGGCTACTGGCTGCCACTGGTGGTCACCTTCCCAGCTAAGTGACAGGTGGCATCACATGCTTTTCACCATCGTCATTGATCCATGTCCCTGTGACAGCTCCCCTGGATCTCCTTCGGACTGATGCCCCCCAAAAATATTAAAGGAGCCGCCATGGCCTGACGTTTATTTTTGCAAATGATTAGTTGCATCAACATCAACCATGGAGCATGTGGCCGATGAGGCTTGTCTGACTGGTCGGGGGAACTAACAACTCGCAAAGGTCGAGCAGGCGAGACGAGCTGTGCCATTTTTTATCGTCCTCGTGTCAGTGCCCTGTTGTGTGTGTTGGGGATGCTTCTGTCGTGGCGACCAGACCAACACTGTGTGCATGCCGCTGTGTCTTCATTGTGTGGCAAATACCAGGGACTAGTGGACCTGAGGTGGACGATCACATTCCTGTTCTGGTGCAGACTCCTGATAACAAAGCACGAGCACATGGCTGGAGATACCATTTGTGCATTTACCAGCACACTTACACATCCTGATCAGAAGCATGCACGGAACGCCAGTGGAAGGCACGAATGGGATCTCCAGCCACGTGCTCGCGTGTTGTTGTTAACAGATCTAACATCTGCACATCAAGTGTTGGACGACGTGGACTTCACAGACTGTGCAAGTGTCTACATCTGCGCTATGGTCTGCGGTGTCATCACAGTAGTCAGCAATGACCGCGCAGGAAGGTGATGCAAATGACGAACAGGAAGCACCGTTGTGGCCTTTATCACAAGTGATGGAAGGATTGTGAATTGCACACGGCTGCTCTTTAATTTTGAAGAGGATGAGGAAGTTGCTTCCTGACAAAGTTGAGCTCTTGAAAATAAGCTTACAGTGGTCACTTCCAGAAAAATAAAAGAAAAAGCAGAAAACGACCACAGATTTCTTTCATAAATAAAAGGTGATGCTTCCAGAGGTGCTCCCACTTTTTCCATCGTCGAATAGAGCCTTCTGTTTATCACTTCCGTTACTTTGGGTCTCTCTCTCCGTTACTTTGAATTTCGTTTAATTCAAATTCAGCGAGCGTCCCCATAAAATTTTAATTAATGAGCTTTTACTGTACTATTGGTAAATTGAGATCTCTTCGAGAGGCTTTCATCCTGAATTGGACCTGAATAAGACATGATGACGATGTTGGACTCATTGTTCATTCAGTCCTGCTGGTTAATTTGACTGCCCTTAGGCGTTACGAACTTAGACCCTACATTTAATCATAATTCATTCGCCTCATTGTAGAGTGTACGTGATGCTGGTGTCTAGCAGCTCAACAGCTTGCCAAGCATGTGAAACCCCACGTTGGCAGTTTCAACACGTTGCAAGTACAGAATGCACACAATACAGCAGAAACGCAGCGTTGTACAAATGTATTTACCATACTTACACGATTGTAAGTCGACCCTCCCATATCGCCCTCCCATATCCGTGACAGGAAAAAAAAGAAAAAGCATACCCGAGGGTGCATTCGATAACGAAAATTTATTGGTAGCTGTCATGGTCACTGGACTACTCGTCTTCACTTGTGCCATCGTCCTCACTAGTGCTGTCATCGTCATCGCTGCTACGGTCCCACAGCGAGTTGTCGTCCAGTGAAATTCCACATATGGCAAACGGTCACACCACGCCATCTTGTGGAACAGCAGCCCACGCCGAATGCACCCGACCACACGCAGCCATCGGGGAGGCTCTTTTGATGGCGGTTGGCGTAAGTTTGCGGTCTTCTACCGCCAGCCACTCGTACTGAAGGCGGAGCAGATCCTTAAAAGGTGAAGATCCGGGCTTGTTTCATAACCATGTCGCACTTCACTGGCAGGGATCGATCACGCATTTCAGTGACATACGCTGCAAGCTTAGCCTACAGCTCCGGAAAGCGTTCAGACTTCGGCCCGTGGGAAATTCTTCACTTGGCGCCACAGGTGAAAGTTTTGCTTCGCTGCAGTTGCCACTATCGCACCACCCATTCAGAAACATTGAACTTGCGGCCCGTTGCACAGTGATTTGTTTCTTCGGCGTAAAGGATGGCAGCCCTCTTGAACGCTGCTGTGGACGAGTGGCAAATGTTTAGTGGGCCTGGAGCACTCATGACAACTGAGGAAGCATGGAAGTAGCACGTAGCTGGCATTCAAGTCGAATGCATCAAACTAAGAGCTACAGGGAAAGAGACACCGGCGAGCGGTGTCTGCTTTTCCATGAACTATCGATACTCCCTGCAAGTGCCGCTGTTCTGAGGGTGCTGTCGCGAATGGAACAGCGGCACTTCCATCAACTATCGACCCCCCCCCCCATGAGTGTTGTGTGCACTGTGAAAATCTCAAAAATGTTGAAAAGCCCTCTGAAAAGCAAGCAAATGCCCAGGGTAGTGAAAAGCTATGGGTAGGGCCATAGAGCAAAAATAAAATTGTAGCTACGTTGTAGCTCCCCTGATATCTCGTTGGTCTTGCTTTTTTGGCGGTGCCATGTTTTGGTTTCGATTGTAATTCGACCCCCCCCCCCCCCACTTCAGATTTTCAAATTAAAAAAGATAGGTTGACTTACAATCGTATAAATGTGGTAGTCCTTTAGAGCAACAGATAAGTACGCATGCCACATTCTTGGTGTACACACAGCAAGGAGAGAACGCTGAAAGGGTCACACGGAAAAATGAACTTGATAGCCAGAAATGTAGACAAGGATTTATTCAGATGAAGTATGCAACTCCTTAAAGGAGCTTTGAAACACTTTTTTAACAAATCATTCTCTTGCTATTAAAGGATGTTGTCTCCCATCCGCCAAGTATTAATGGAGTTTGGCACCAATAGGCATCTTTCCTTTTCTTTTTGGCTCCACTAGCCCATGGAAGCTACACAGGGGGCGAAGCCCCGTTTCACATTTGAGTGTCTCGGCGGCAAAAGGGCTCATTGCGGCCACCTCGTGGCGGCCACAGTAGACTATGATATGCAGCACACTGCTGTCATCTAGAAGGCCATGCACAGCAGGCACAGCTACACCCAATTGGGTGTGCAAAGATGAAGTTATTTTTCTGTCTTTTTGAGATCGCAGACATATGTATGTTTAATTTACTTAAATTTAGCAGTTATTTATTACTGAGAATGTCCTCGAGATGATATAATCAGCCAATAGTGTTGGTGGGTCCAGCTGCTTGTGGATGATGCTGCACGATGACATTGCAGAAGTGAGAGCAGGCAATTGTTTGCCGTGTTTGACACGAAATTGTAAATACCCTGCTGCATGCAGTGCAGTAATATTTGGCTCACATGTTCACAGCAACCTCTATGACAGATCGGCGGTGTTTTCTTACTATGTTAAAGAAGTGTTTCAAGGCACGTCTAAAGGGGAAATTTTCAGGTTCAACGTTTCTATCATTTTTTTTCATTTCTTGGTGGCCTGTTTTAAGGGCGTCCTCAAACCTCAGCATTTCAAACCTGATATTTTGCTTAGCATACAATATGTGCTGGAGAAAGTCAGCGTAGCTTACGAGGGGTAAAGTCTTTGCTTAACCTTCTAACTCCTCATCCCGAGCTGTACTTGTCGTGGGTGATTTTACCAGTATCACCAATGAAGAGTCACACTTGTTAAGCCCGACGTGCGGCTCTCTTTGCCCGAGACGAATTATGGCCAGCATGGGGAAAGCTGCCCTCAAGAGCAGCTTCTAATTTTCTTTTTTTGGTTCATTCTAACCAGAAACCAATCATGTAAACATATTTTCAGAATCAGAATGACATAAAAAGTTACGACTACATAAAAAGAAAGTTTGGGAAATATACTATGTTTTTCCAGAATTAATTTGGAGTTTAAAGGTTTAAGCTAACAAAGTGTGTAGAGCATGGCGTAGAATAGCAAGAAAGGTATGCGTGTTTGGTTTCATGCAAAAGGTGACAGTGCTATGCAGTGTCCTCTTCGTCGCCTTTAGTTGTGGCAGGATTGACAGTGGGTGTTCACATGTGCAGCGATGCTTCCACGGTGCGGAGCGTGCGCTCACTTCGCATCAGCCGGCTGCGAGCAGAGCTGCGCAAGCGCTATGAGGTTCTGTGCAAGCGGCAAGCGGCAGCACGGCCTGCTCTGGAGAAGCAGGATGCCCTCGTACGGCACATGGCACGCGCGGCAGAACTCTGCCCTGATGCGGCTGCCCGGCTCCTCATGAGTGATGGTGCCACCAACAGCATAACAAGGCGAGTGCGCTGGCCCTGTACCCAATTCCTAGTGCAGGCAGGAATACAGTACTGCGAGGGCACAACGTTGGCATTAAAACTCTCTCTCTTGAGATATTTTTAGGATGTCAGTTGAGGATATCTGTACAGTGGTTCCATTCTACAAGTACTAAAGTAAGGCGCAAAATTATCACGTCACGAGATGACTAGAATTACAGCGCCCACACTGCTTTTGAGCACAATGGAAGCTGTATTTGCTCATTCATTCAGTAAGTAAAAGTGTGCACGTAGGAAGCATTTGTTTGTTTTCTTGATAACCTTGATAATATGCATTCAGTTAATTTGGACATTTCTTTCAGTCCCGTCAAATCCGATTTAACGAGATGTTATTGTAAATTGAGTTTTCGGTGAAAATATTGATCCATGAAGCGAGGAAATTTTAAGATTCGTGTAAAATGAGTTACAGGTTTTGAAAATGACAATCTTACAAAGTTTGGTTTTATTTTCATTATTTTTTCCTCCTAAGACTCGTGTTGCCATTTGAGAGACAGGAAGATAGCAGTTTGGATTAGCGGAAAGGAATAGCCAATAGCCTAGATGAAATTAACAGGAAGAAATAAATTTGGGCAAAATAATTTGAGTAATGTGAGGTTTGAAGCAGATAACAGGTGATATGTTAGTTGTAGAATGGGTGCTAAGGGGGAAGGGAAGCACAGTTAAATATGTTGAACTAAGTGGTGTTATGGAATCGGGGAAATCACAGGTGTAAGATGGAGTCAGCTGATAAAGCAATCTCACCCATCAAGGTTGCTGGGAGGGGCTGTCATCCTGCTGTTTACCTAAAATAGGCTGTTAATGAAGGATGTCCAAAAGATCATGCTTGCATTTGTTTGATTTGTCTTTCTTTTCTGCCTCTTTTCAGGCCCAAGCCTGGGCCCCTTGAAAAGCGTACCTGCTGCTATAAGCATGAAAATGTGGTCTGCGCCATGCCCGCTCTTCCTTACACAAGGCACTGTACAAAGCGTATCCTTGATGCAGAAGTAATGCCAACATGTTGCTGTCGCTGCTTTCTAGTGTGTCCCAGAAAACAGTGGGGCAGACAGATGTGGGTCTTGTTTCTTGTTTTATGTGAACCTGTGAATGTTTGCCACAATGTTGCACAAACAGGAGCTCTATGGGCAGTGACATAATCATTGCTGTACTTTTGCAACCGCATGTGAGTGTGCCTGAAGCACCAGGAGGTCTCTGGCAGCCACCTTCTGCATGGGTGTGCTGACACCAGAACGTACCATATTTACTAGATTCTAATGATGCATTTCTTGCCAGAAAAAATTGCTGTGAAACAACCTACAATAGTGGCACGCTATCATCACTGGAATTGAAAGTTTCTGGAATCTAATCCTCTGGTAGCTTCGTGCCCGTTACTCAAGTTCATTAAGCTATAGTGTTCTAGACACTATCGTAATGTATGTAAGGCATGTAAGGTAATGTAGGACACATGCCAGCGAAGTGAAAAAAAGAAAAAAAAAAACCCTCCTTAACCATCATTACATTAGACATAATGTACAATGTGGACCAGCTCCTGTTTGAGCACTGCACTGCGAAATTTGCGGACAACACGCAGTGCTGTGTTCCAGTGTTTGACATGTGCCACGAGCTGCCCCTCTGTCCGGAACATGCCAAAAAGAGAGTGAGTTGTACACCTCATCCTTTCATGGACGCTGCCATTTTACTCGGTGTCATTGTGCTCCAGCAGGGGACGTTGTTCACTGTGTTGCTCATAGCTGATGGATACTAAAAGCACCTTCTTTTCTGGCATCATATTCACCATTCTTTCTTCTTTTTCTTTCATTTGTGGTGCAGTTTGTAAGTATACTTGCCGATGGATTTTTTTAATACTTTTTCAACAGTGCTGCCTCATTTCCTATAGAGCCATTGTATGATGGTAACCAAATGGCTGCTAACTTTGACAGTTTTATTCTAAAATGCCCGATTTTTAAAGCTTCTTTACAATTGTCATAATGACCACAGTAATTTTAGATTTTTCCCTTTCACAGAAAGCAGGTCTGAAATAATATAAATGTTTGCCACCTATGAGCTAATTTTAGAGCGCCTGCATTTCAGTCCCGGCAGCCAAAGCGCTTTCTCACCTTCGAACTTTGCATAGCCCTAGACATCGCTCTTTCTGGGCTCTTTGCGTGGCATTCTCTGATGTTGCCTTGTGTGTATTCCAATAGTTCTGTGCTCATTCTATGTTAAGACACCAGTAATTTTGCCATTTAAGCTTTCTCACAATGCTGGGGTTCCCCTGCTCTTTCCGTGTTTTTCAGGACAACTACAATAAAATGGCGGCTGAGCCCAAACCCAAAAAGCCCCGCAAGAAATCTAAACCTCCTGCGCTGACACGACCACCCAAGAGGGGCAAGAAGAAGAAAGCTGCAGCTCCAGGCATGACAACACCACCTCCGATGGCACACTCTCCATCATCATCATCATTTTCATCATGTGTGCCACTCGAAGTGCTCATCCAGTCACCCGTATCCTCCTCGTCTTCCTCCTCTCCATGCTCTTCGCGATCACCCCCATTCCTCGGTGGCAGTGACTCCTCACCAGCCCTGCTAGGCAGTTTGGTGACCCCAACGGGACCGTCTGCTCAAGCATCTGCGCTAACAACACCGCCCAGTGGTGTGGGTGCCCAGCAACCCCTACTGCAGATGGTGGCAGCCGGGTGCTCCACTGTGCGCATCAAGACGGAGCCCAAGTCTCCAGTCATGCTGCACCACTCGCTACCCTCCTCCTCTTCCGGTTCTACCACCCACACAATGCCCATCTTGACGAGCCACCCCATGCCAAGGTCAACAGTGACGGCAGCCCACCTTTCTATGGCAGCAGCGGCGGCCCCTCACATCTTGGCGACAACCCGAGCGATGGCTGTCCACCATCCGCCACTGACAGTGGCTGCCACCACCCCCACCACGGCAAGCCATCTGGTGACTGCTTCGGCAGCAAGTATGCTGCCCGCTGTGACACACCCGTCGTCTACAGCACACCTGGTAACCAGTGCACCAACAGTTGTACGACCAGCCATGGTGAATCACTCACACATGGTGGCGCAAACCACTGTGACTGTACCGCATTCCTCAACCATGGCATTGGAGGCACCTGGTAAGTGCAGCTTACATTTTTCTCACTATATGTGCAGTACAAATTTAGTACCAGACTGACAGTGCAGGGATGGAAGTGCTGCGCCAAACCTTCGAGCTGTGCCAGCGTGCTCCAAAATGCGAATCTTGAATGAAGTAATTAAGTGTGCGCATTCCTTTGCAACCACACAGCCATAGCCTTGTGTTTGTACTATTCTGGATATCATTGAATACTGCCATATTGCAGTTCTGGTAGGCCCAGAGAGTGTCTAAGGCCTCAGATTGGCTCGAAGTGTACTGCTATTAGAGAAGTTCACATCATGGCGCAATTCGACATCCAGGAAAGCACTCCTGGACTCAAAACCAAGACAGTTTCAGGTGTGGCATCTGGAGTGTGGGCGGGCGTGGTTAGCTGTGGCGCAATCTGTCTCTCTCTCTCTCTCTCTCTTGAAACTTGGCAGTAGGAAAATTATAAACATATATGCATGTTTATAATTCTTATGCATTCACATACTATGTGAAGCAGCTAAAGATAATTTGAACTGGCACTCTTTATATGCGGCAGCCATGAAGAAAAATCATACTGTCAGTTAAGTGAATATGTAAGTTGTAGTTTGTTGGCAAGTAGCCGATTTTAGTTATACATTTTAGTGCTTGCATGTATGCCCTTTCGGTAAGTTTGTGTCAGTGGTGAACACTGTGCCTGTAAGGTCCCAAATCTATGTCTGCCCACGTACCACATCTGGTCGCCGATTTGACAGCTTGGCACGATGACAAATCACCTGCTTGCTCTCGTGAAACTTCTAGACCACAACTCTCAAGGTACAACACTGATTGTGCCTCAAATTTCGATCCTACATGTACTCCATTTTCTGCATGACCACATGTTGAAAGCATTCTAAGGTGAACTCTCTTCAGATTAGTGGAATTTTTTACATAAAATAAGGCTCCAAGTAGCATTTCTTGGGCTGGCTGCCTTGGTACATTGATCCGCTTAAGAGCAGGAATGTCAGGGTGTCTACCAACCGGGAAAACCGAGAATTCTCGGGGATTTTGAGTAGTCTGGAAAAAGTCAGGGAAAACTCAGGAAATTTGGGCCTCTATCAGGGAAAATTAGAGGCAATATTATTGAAAGGGTCGAAAGTCGCGGTAATACTGGATCGAGTAACAGACAGGAATCGTCTTTGATGGCCTGTCGTCGGCAGGGGGAGTTGTCAGTGTACAGTCAGCGAGCGACTTTCCGGATTCCCGATAATTTGGACGGCTTCGCGGCCCCGCCACGTGCCACATAGAGTCAACGTATAACAACGTGTGAAATTTCCGACGCAGGAACTCTTCGCCGTTCGAATTTCCGGATGTTTTGCCGTGACCGCAGGTCCGAAGCGGCAATAATCAAAGACACCACCACTGCCGTTTTGATTACTTCGCCACCTCGAACCGGCACTCTCGCACGCAGATTCGCTGGCAGCCGTTGCCACCACTGCGGCAAAGCTATAGGCCTAGCTGCTTCGACGTTCGCTATGAAGCTTCTTGCCGTTGGGTGCCGAGTTTTTTATTGAAAGAATTAGCTGCTGTCAGCAATGGCACGGACTCCGCCTTTGTGGTCCTCGCGATTGGCTTAGAAACTTGGAAAACACGGTGCGTTGCATAATGCTGGTTTCTGAAAGTCAGCTTCGCGTCTGTACAGAAATGTTACTTGGTGAAGCTTACGCAAAAGTATTGCAGTGAAGCATAACAAGCGTGGGAAGGGGCCACGGAACACAGTATGTATTCCTTAATTATACACGCAGGCACCCGGTATTTCCTGTCACAGTACGAGCACCGATATGCCTAATATGTGTACCGACAGGCCTTCAGAGCGTTTTCGAACGTGCCTGTGGCGGTTTGAGCCCCTAAGGGCAGTAAGTGACACGGATTTATTTTTTTCCAACTGGCCGATTTTTCGGACGTTTTCGCGGCCCCTAGGGAATTCGAAAAATCGGTCGTGGGCTGGGCAACTGACCAAGATGCTTCAAATGGTCCTTGGGGCGAACGAGTGGCGGAAGGCAGACAAGAACAGAAATTACCTACGCATTGAGGAATAAACGGGAATGGAAGCTTGCTGCTGCCGTTTTGAAGGAGCTTGAGCTCAAAAAATAAAGTTTTGGCTGATGCCGAGATGCAGGTGTCCCTCTTCTAAACCAAAATAAACTCTTTAAAGCAGTGAAACACAACACTCGGGCGTCGTGCGCGGGCTGAAAGTATGTCAGGACAGTTGAGGTTGACTTACGAGCTGTTGTGAGAGAATCTCAATTGTGACAGAGTTCGGGCCTCATCCCACTAAGGTTGCTATCAGTTGATAGAAATAGCTCATATTCGAAAATATTTGCTTCTATATGCATCTCCTTTTTATTCGTATTTGATAATGTCCGACCCCATTTGCAATTTATTTCGAAGACACTTTATTTGCTGTGCATTTTACTAACCCATGCCTTCTATTCTCTTTTTGAATAACATAAACACTGCTCCTTAGTATTCAAATTGTATTAAGTCACGTTTTTATTTTTTTCATGTGCTTACTAGAGAGTGACAGCATCAGGCGATATGGTTTCAGTCCGTCTTGACATAAAACATAGTTATGCATCACTCCGGGAAATTTGCAATGGCACTCAGGGAAAACCTGGAAAACTCAGGGAATTTGGAAATGTCAACTTGGTAGACACCCTGAATGTGCTTTCTCCTTCTATGGTGGGGGGGCTCTAGGAAAATGAGTCGCCTGTTTCAGAAACAACTTTTAAAATTCTTGCGAGTAGGAATAAGATCACAAAGTTGAAACTAATCTGCACCATGTTTTCTATTGAATAATATGAACATCAGGAATGGCAAATCTGTGGTATGCATTAGTTTCTGCCCATTCAGACACCTTAGGTTCCAATGACAGTTGACTTTTATTATTATTGTTGTTATTTTTTCTTAAGCACTTCTGATTAATTGAGGTGCATTCTATGTAAGATATGGCTGAAGTGGACATATATTGAGCCTTTAGCAAGTGGCAATCGCTTGTGTCTTTTGTTGCTCATTCTAGCTGCTGCAGTTGTGGGAGCTTTGGGTGCTGCCACCTCAATGGTTGAAAGCTATGGCTATGTGCCTGTGGTGGCTGCCAGCAGCATGAACACTGAGACTGTGGCAAAGGAACTTGTGGAGAGAATAGAGCCCGACCTGGCAACAGATCTCGAGAACCAGTTCTCACCAGGTGCGTTTTGAGCTGTCTTGCTTAGCAGAGTTCTTTTTATGGGCACTGTTAATTTTGGTCATTTATGCCAGTATTTGGACATTTGCCAGTATTTTAATCATAATTTCTTTGCATTTCCTTTTACTTGGACAGGTGTCTATTGCTGAATTTTCTATAATTTCATGATTGCGTTTCGCCTAGTATTGCGCTGATGGAAGGGCATAGAACAAACATAAAAGGACGAAATGTGGACATACGTTTGTGCCATGCATGTCCACCAACTAGCCTCGGTCATTGCTTTACTGAATGTTCTACAATTTGTTTTAATGCAATCAAATTATAGAGGTGAGTCGCGCTATGGCATCTGTGTGCAATTACAGTTGTGTCATGTACTTTGACCCTCAGTAATATGAACAGTTTTTATTGCTGCACCTTTTCCCAGCATCAAAGTTGCACACTGTGTTGACACTCGCTGAATTTGTTCTAGATGTGTAGTACAGTGTAGTACCTGTGTGAGGCTGACGTAACACGCAGCTTCTGCCACTGTCAGGCGTGAATTGGCCATGCTGTTGCTTTACGTGTCATCCTCATCACTGTCGTTAGGTGACACTTCGGCAATAACAGAGGCAACGATGGCGAAAACTTGAACCTAGAAAGTTGAACCTTGTAGCCGACGTCTTTTCGCGATCCCAGCAGCACTACCGAGCATCTTTTGCGTTCCAAATGGCACACACCGTAGTCAACAGTAGATCTCTCTCATGTGCCAGCTTCGACTTCGTGCCACGTTTGATAGCACGAACAATGTGCAATTTTTCTTTTATGCTGAGCCCCAGGTGTTTGTCCGAGCTTCGGTATGATGCATGTCCCAGCTTGCATGACGCCACAACACACGCCACCACTCTCCAGCCACAACACTGTCTGGCTCGGCGCCGAAATGATGTTGATGTCAATGTGGCTTCTACTCTTCCAAACGCCCTCTGCGTTTGCGCTTAGAGGTCGTTTTGATCTCTGAGGCTCATTCTTCTGCCTGGCCAACCTACCGCCGTGATTGCACTACGAAAAGTTCAAACACTGCGGGTTAGCCGATACATACGCATTAACCTTGTACAATTTATGCGAATACAAAATGCATGATGTTCAACGGCCGTTGAGTTGGGGATTTGACTTTACTACTTTTAAAATGAAACTACTGTTTAAGAGGGTACAGTTTAACGAGGTTTTACTGTATCTTGAGCTCAAATATAACATACGTTTATGCACGCTTTCAGTACAGTTGAACTCACTTGTAACAGCATTGAAGTGTCAAGAAAACATCATTGTTATAACCGATAATTGTTATAAGCAGGTTGCAGGAAAAATGCAGAGCGGAACAATCAAACGGTTTAATTAGACTGAAAGAAGTACAGTCGAACCCACTTATAGTATTACTGATTTTAAGAGGAGACGCTCCTCAAAGCAACTTTTTTTTTTTATTACTTGTATTAGAGGTTTCAAAATTCAGTCATGTATAGAGTTTTCTGTGCAGATTTCAAATATGGCACTACTTTTTGTGTAGCTGTTATAGTTTTAGAGTTATGTGATGCACAATGCCAAAATATAGTAATCTTTATGGGCACTTCTTTATGTAATAAATTTTCACGAAAAGCATCATGCTGTAGCTTGTTTAGCTCTCTGTAGATCGCAAAGGGCTGATATCTAGCCAAACAGTGTGTACAATTACTGAAACTATGGAACAAAATTGGAACATTGCAACTAATTTTTTCTCAATTCTCTGAAATGTAACCATGTACTTTTGCAACTTACTGCTTCGAGATATTGCAATGTCAAGTAGATATTAGCACTGTGCGTGTTGTAACGTAGGTTGGAGACGGAGTGTTACAAAAGAGACGTTTCTCTTTAATGGCGGGCCAGAAGAAGAACGTGCAGCTTACGCACTTCGTCTTTCATGGTGCCGACTTTTGCGCGCCCCGTTCTGTGGTGCGGGAGCCCCACATCTTTGTGTCAATTTCCCCATGTGAAAAGCGACCGTCTCGGTCGCGTCACAAAGTTCTTTCAGCGACATAAGAAGTGGAGCTCCTCAGGTGCATCTCGGCGTTCATGTACGCGCATAGTATGATTTCATGCGCACTACATGAACAACTTCAGCGCGAGGATGACGACGGAGCAAACTGGGGTCAGAACTGCAGGGGACGACTTAGTAGGTCACGTCACTGAGGCGGCTCGTAACCTTGTAGGGCCCAAAATACCGGCAGATCAACTTTTCCGAGAGTCCACAGCGACGGACGGGCGTCCAGACCCACACGCAGGCGCCGGTATGGTAATGGACGTCCCGTCGACCCTGGTTGTATCGAAAGGTGTCTGTATGCTGTTGGCTCCGGATACGATGCCGAGCCAGCTGGCGTGCCTCTTCGGCTCTTTGTACAAACTCTTCCGCATGTTCGCTGGTCGGGCTATTATCAGCCAGAGGCAGCATGGCGTCAAGTGTTGACGTGACGTGGCGCCCGTATACAAGTTCGAACGGCGTAAACTGTGTAGTCTCCTGTACAGCAGTGTTATAGGCGAAAGTCACATAGGGTCACATAGGGTAAAAGCTCGTCCCACGTCTTATGCTCTACGTTGACATACATGAGAGCATATCAGCCAGCGTTCTGTTCAGATGTTCAGTTAATCCATTGGTTTGAGGTTGATACGCAGTGCTCTTGCGGTGAGAGCAATGCGTCAGCTGGAGAACGTCCTGCATAAGTTCCGCTGTAAATGCTGTACCGCGGTTGGTGATTGCCATGCTTCGGCGAGACCGTCTCGCGTGGCTGCCTTCGAACGCGCCACCGTTCGCATGACCGTACGCGATAACGACCAGGCGTTGGGATCCAGCATGGGGCGAACATATTCGCTCGCTGTCCGGTCGCGGTGAGTCGGACTTATAGATTTGTCGCGCGCCCATCGGCATGTTTTGTGGATAGCAACTCGGCTAGCAGGCATTGATCTATGAAAGGTGCAATAAATGCCCTTGTGATTGTTTGGACTAGTGTGTTGTCGTTCCTTTGTCCCAAGAGTACGGGAGGAGAACCCCACAGAGTACAGTGACTTCATTATTTAGATGTTTTGAAATAAGCTTAGAGATAAACTTAACCTACAAAAGTTGCTGTTTATTTGCACAACAAAAATTTATCCTTACAGAAACTATATTGGTAAAGGGAACTTTACAAACATCTAGGAAAATCTATGGAATTTTTTTAACCGAGTTTGGCAATAACTGGCTTCGGAGATTGCAGAACTGCGTAGAGTGCACCAATGAGTATGCCATAAGTGTGCGCGCGACGCTGTCCCCCAAGCTGATGAGAAGGAAGCTACTTTCTCTTGCACCCAAGTATCCACGCCATCAGGTGGTTATAGCATCGGTACACTCGCGCCATCTCTTGTGCTACTGGATTACTATGGTTTGCTCTGCTCCGTGTGTGCTATGTGGGAAAGCCAAATGCCATGTGGGGAAAACATTAGGTGTCACACCATAATATGCTTACAATGTATGGCTTTGCTGCTGCTTCCAGTTGTGTTGGCCTGTACAAAACGGAGCTATGTAGTTGATAGGATACATACACTGTTATAGAGACATAGACACTCGGCAGAAGGTTTTGCCGATTCTCCTGCATGAACCACTCTTTGTGTTATACACGACTCCAAAGCTTGATTGGTGTTGCGCTCTTAGGCACGAGTGTCATGCATCGAAATGCATTAGAAATTCAAGTGACAGTGGATGTCACATTGCTGCTGGTAAGCTTTCTGCAATAGCGTACTGCACTGCGACACATAGGCTGCAAAAATAATTGCTAGTAATTGTCATGTGCATAGTTCTGTCACTGCTTCATGTGACATCACTAAGGTAGGCTGACATTCGTTTTCTTGACTTTGAAGAGCAGGTATGAGCGAGCCACTTCGCAGTGTACTGATGGTGGCCGGGCACTGCCTCGATGTTGAACTTGCCTTGTATTGCTGCTTTCATTGTGCTAGATGTTTCAACAGCGTTGGTGCTCAATGGAGGTGATGCAGTTACCGGTAATTTACTTTAACTGTCATCATTTTTCGCATAACACAGTGTCTGGCTGCATTGTTACTGACAAATTGCTTCGTTACCAGTTTTTGTGGGGGTTTATTGTCAGCTTTCTCATTGCCATTTACAAATTTGCACTGCATAAGTTTTGTGTTTGCCTTTATACTGTGTGTGACAGTTTGAAACTCCATTGCAGACACAATAGAAAAATCTTTGGAGCTGCCACTTGATGCAGCGGAACTGGCCAACCAGGCAACGAAGCTTCTTGAGGAGCATGACTTCACGGAGGTGTTGAACAAAATCTCTGATGATGCTTTCAGCGACTTCTTTGCAGGTATGCTTTGTATGCTGTCTAACACCTTACCTCTGATTTATAGTCTTTAATCGTAAATCATGTGCCCTTATACACTGTTTAAGAAACAGTATTTGTGTTGCCACTACCATTCCTGCCAGTTTTGCACAAGCGAGTAAACTTTGCATTCCTTGCACATGCACCTAGCCAGTCAGCATGGCTTGGCTGGGACATCCAAGCTGTGGGTAGTGGGGATCGTAAGAGTAACATGGTTGTTTTACTGTGCTATTAAACGCTTACATAACTCTTGATTTTGGTATAGTTTCATTTTGAAGCAAATAGAGTCACTTATTGCGAGTAGCCAGTCAGAGTTGCTCATGCAGATGTGTAATCAGCCAGTTTAGCCAGACGCATTTGAGAGTTACTGTGTACTGCTGCAATGCTGGAAGTGTAGGCGATACATCTTGTGACAGTAAGTTTATATAGAATTCAAAGAAGTGCTCTTGTGTTACACGACTGCATAGCTTGATTGATGTTACGTTGCCTTGACCATATACAGTGGCCATTCATTACAATGCACTGCGATGATCTAGTGAAAAAGGCCCGTTATGTCCGAAGTCTGTTCTGTTCAAAACTTGGGTCGCGGTATGTTGTTAACGCTTCCTTGACGAGTGTTGCCTACAGGCAACATACCGAAAAAAGAATTCTTTTCTTGCCGAGTTTCAGTACTAAGTACGAAGTTTCTGGCTAAATTTCTTTGGCCAACACTGAATGACAGGCAGCAAGCATCATTTGTTGGTTTAGAGCAGGAACACTGAACGAGGAAGAAGTTTTGTACGAGACTCGCTGTCTTGTGAAAGCATGGTCAGAGGAGACCGACCAATGCATGATATCCAGCTGCAGGGGTATCGTACATCTGATGTAAAGCAAATGAAATGTACACTTATGGTTCACATTGTGGGAGTTCCTTCGGTCTACCGGGGCGCAGTCGTTGCTGTGCCTAAGGCTCCGGACTTACTCGCCATTGCGAGGAAAACCCCTCCCAAATGCCTCCCCTCGACCGCGCGCCGTTTTCCCCGGGCGCCGTTTTCCCCGGGCGCCGTTTTCCCCGGGCGCCGCGACCGCGTCCCGCGACGTCATGCTACGCGGCCCTGCGATTGGGTCGTGGGGGCGTGACGTAGGGAAGAAGCCCCGACTGGGGACGATCGCCGTGCGCGGGGGAGTAGTGCTGCGACAGGGACGAGCGCCGGTCACGAGAGGCAAGCTGCAAGGTACGTGAGCGACCAGCTATTTGTGTACCCAACGCCCCGGCCTGGGGACGTTCACATGCTTTGTCAGCTTGCGTAAGTGTGGCTTGCTGAGTGGCTCTGCGTTCCGCCCTTGCGGTAGTCGCAGGTGCTCAGTGCGTCACATTTTGCGTGTCCGAACCGTCGCGGACCATTGTCGGTGACGGGAAGCGCTAGGTAGCGTTTGCGAACGCATTTCGGCCCGCGCGCGCAAACCATTGTTCGATGCGGCGCGTAACCCGCCTTCCTCGCCATCGGGAACCGCGGGCGCCGAGTGTACTCCGTGTGTTTCGGTGCAGACTGGTACGTGTTGGCCATTTGCGATTAATAAACGCCTTAGCTGTCCTGAACGCCTTGTGTTCCTGGGAGAGCGCCCATGCGTACGGCCAGAGCCGGCCAGGCCTTTCGGCTCGGTGCTCGAACCTGCGGTGGGTCTATCGCCGTACGCCGTCGTGCTGCGTCGTGAGGCTCCACTTCTCGGGGGCCACTTGGCCACGCCGTGCGCGGAGACGTACAGTGAGCCCACATTTTGGCCCCCAACTGTGGGGCTTGATGACCGCGAAATGCTGGCTCGTGTTGTGCCCGTTGCTCTTACAGAGTGAGCAGCACAGTGGTACAGGCTTTCCGGCAACCGCGCAACGACGCTCGAAGATTTCAAGGCGGCTCTCCGCCAGGAATTTTTGCCTGTTGACTACCATCGTAGAATGCGGCGCGAGCTCGAGTTGCGGATGCAGGCCCCGGACGAATCGCTCCTCGAGTATGTGCGAGCGATGGAGGAGCTGTTTCAGATGGCGGAGCCGATGGCCTCCAGCGACGAGAGAGTCGAGAGGGTGATAAGGCAGGCTCACCCAACTTTTGCGGCCTACCTGCGTGGAAGTCGGTTCCGTGATCTGGAGGACATGGCCGCCGAGGCCAAACGTATACAAGGCGACCTGCTGGCCATGCGTGCCTACCGCCCTCCACCGCCTGCAAGCGAGGCACTAGAGCCGCGCTGTGCGTGGACGGAAACTCTTTTTCATTCACGCCAACAGCAATCGCCCGCGCAGTCCACTTTTGCGGTGGGCTTTGAAAACCGGCAAGCTTGGGGAATCAGCGAACGCGCCTGGGATCCTCATGCGTACGCACGGCGCGCGGCCAGTGCGGGGCAAAGGCCCAATCCGCCCCCTCAATTACGCCAAGCAATCCGCAGCAGCGCGCGCCCAGCGGAAGACGCATGTCCCGAACGGCCTGAGGGCAGCGCGGCTGGCGGAGCAGGACGACCGGGGCAGAGTGCTTTCAATTGCAGGAATGCGCGCGGCGGAGTCCGCTGTTTCGAGTGAGTGAGCTGGGCCACATTGCTCGTTACTGCCCCAGAACATATAATGAGAGCTGTCATATTATATTCAAAACGAAGCTGGTGACTTGGGGTGAAGCCCTTTCCAGTTTTCTGTCTGGGGTTTTCCCCCTATTGCTGAAAAAATTTCTGCGAAATATTATTTCTTTTTGTTGATTATGCTTATTCCTGATGTGTTTTGCATATTTAGATTGAAAACAACATTTTTTGGGGGCAATTTATATGTCTTGTCATTAATGGGTTAAATGGTGAAACTTTGCACATACCGTAGTCTAACTTGTAAGCTAACGAAAAACGATAAAATCGTTGAAATTGAAATAACGTATAGATAAATGGGTTCATGCAGCAATTGTACAACAATATGGCGTGGAGTCTTCCTGTCCGCTGGTTTCCGAATGCCTGTTGCTGACAAATGGCAGCTTCCCCGTACTAGAGCGTATGTACACCTGCACGGTGGCAAGATTAACAGCCAGCACAACGGCAAGGAGCAGGCTGGCCCTCGCTGTCGTGCCAGCTGTCCAGCCTTAGTGCATCGCTGCCACCAATAACACAAGCAACGGCTATGGTTTGCTCCTCACACAAAACAGTGGCCAGTTGTACAAACAGGTTTTAATTTTATCTTTCGCTACAAGCGACACCCACTGGCAAGTAATCTAGCACGAATGAGAGCCGTGGTAGGAGGCCAGCTCAACTCTGGAGCCCATGTCTGGCCATTGCTGCACTGCGTACGAGACACCTCAAACGCGCCATAGCAGCATATTTTTTTGTGTGTGATCTGATGTGATGAAAAATTAAGCATTCTCTAGGCATTTTACAATTGTCAGGGGTTGATTTTTAAAGTGTCGTAGGCTACGGCTTCACTTCGAAGTCGGTTAGGCCTAGCGGCACCCTTCGCGCTTCATTAGCACTCAGCCGACAGCAGTCCGCTTGCGTGGTCTACACAAAAACTCAGTTGGCAGGGCATCGCGCGGTATGTTGCCTGCGGGAAGGGAAGCTGTTGCAAGGCCTCAAACGGCCAGAAATAGTTGCATGCAGCGCACTGTAGCACACATTCGTTGCCGCAGCAAGGTGCGTTGCAGTATTTATGCACAGTATGTTGTAGTTACACTATATAAGCAAAATTCGCCCAAACATTTGTTTGTTGCAGCCAATGTGCGTTCTACCCAGGTCTGTTCGTTATAGCCAGCTCTATAAAAGGCAGAATTGGTTACATTGATAATGTAGGAAGATGAAACTAAGTGAGAAAAATAGTCTGTTATATCCGAAAGCATGTTGTATGCAGATCTGTTGTAACAGGCATGGACTTTGTTTCTTGGCATCATTCACAACGGTACACTTACAATTTTCTTTAATAACTAATGGGCTATGTAGTTTATGTATGTAGTTGAGTAACCACAATAGGTTGTACAAGTGGAAGAGAATACTGCCAGTGTTTTATGAACAGTTCCGTAAGCTAGCCAGCTTGCTCATGGTTCAAACTGTTGCAAGAAACTGTGCCGGCTGTAAGTGAATGTTAGGTGCTGAGCTGGGCTTGTGCATTCCAAGAAACCAGAGAGTGAGCATGAGACACAATGTGAACCTAAAAGTTGCACGTAAGGCCTGTCCTATAGTACTTGTAGCTAAAGGTGTAGAAACGTTTGAACTCTTTACTTGTGCAGACTGGTGGCCCATCATCTCCGCCAACAGCTTCCTTAGTTGTCACGTGTCGCAAGTTGAACCAGGACACTCATTTGCAAGTTTACCATTTGCTGTACAGTCAAACTCGGTTATAATGAATAGGCTTGCACACTACAAATAGCTTGGTGTATCAGGTTTATTCAATGTACCCAAAACTTGCATGTAACAAACTGAAAATTTTGTGATGATTTCATTATTATGTAGATTTTTTACCTCCAGTGGAGAAAAGAAGCAAGTAAGGAAAACCATCTATTTAAAACAAGGCTATGCCTTGTAGGCAGTAGTGTTTGTCTGGGCCATAAAATCTTCCTAGGCGTAGTCAAGAATGGTGTTTTCAATGTGCGATTGCGTAGACCTGCTACAGTCCACACATTTTCAATGTCAGCATGTTACCGGCGCAGCACATCCTCCACAAAAGTGTACCTTAGTAATGCGTCGGGCAAGGTGGCTCCTCACCTGGCAGCAAGTGTCCCAAGTTATCGTTACGTTATCAGGGATTGCGTGTACCACATCCTTTCACGCCAAAGACACAGGAATTAAATGGGCAACTTTGTAACATTTCATTAACTGCTTCACATAAATTCCAAAGTGTGAGTTGGATCTGCACAACTTTTTTTTGGTTCAACTGTGTACTAGTACTGCTGTCAAACACTGTGCGCAGTCCTCAGATGAGTGTGTTCTTATTGCAGAAGCGAAAAATGGCGAGTATGTGCCGAGCAAGGAGGAAACGGAGGAGTTGGAGAGGGCCCTGGCAGCTGTCTCCAAGGATGTGCACATGGCACGGGAATCCCTGGCCAAGCTTTCGGCAGCAGGTGGTGCACAGGGAGAGGTTCCTGACTTGCCCGATTTGGTGGATGCCTTCCCAGATTTGCCACTGAGCACAAGCGACATCAACTCGCTCACTCAGGCACTCATGGGTGGCGAAGCACTGAGAACTGTGGCACTACTTTCCTCTGCTGAGCAGGGTTTTACGCTGCTCGAACAGCCTACATTCACGCCCCAGCAACAGGCTGCCGCTGCTGTGACTGCAGATGCTGCGGCCATTTCAGCGTCATCTGGTGGCTGGCTCCTGGGGACATCGTCAGACTTTGCCACCTCTTCGCCTGCCACCACCCCCGAAGTGCCCACCCAGGGGTCTGCAGCTGCAGCAGTGTTGCCCAAACGTTCGGTGCTAGCGCAGGAGTCTGTGTCCTAGCGGTGAACTGGGACTCTCCGTCGCTTGCCTGGGCCTGAGGGTTTGCTTGAAGTGTTCTTTCCTCCACGGTGGTCCAACAAGTGCAGCAGCCTGGATTGGACACACGTTTTCTTCTTTCCCACCTTCTCTGGCCATCCCCCTATGGCGCCAGTGGAAGCTGCAGTACAAAAGCCCCTGCCAGTTGGGTTTTCCCTCTTTTACTTGCATCCGGTGGCAGTCGAGAGACGCCGTCACTGCTGCATAGGATACTGGGAGCCACCGCCTACAGTGGTGGTTCTCCGAGATGTGATCAGGGCCGAGGCCGTCGCTGGTTGGTTTGGGGCAGAAGCGTTCTCCTCGAGCGGTCTCGCACATGTACCTGTTCCAAAGGGTGGGGTGGGGGGTGCTTGTCGTGTTCTCGTGGCGGCTCTCCCTAGCGGGGCAATGTCGCTGTCGTCTGGGAGTCCCGTCCAGAGGCTGGCAGCTGTGGCTACTGCCAGCCTCTCCCTCCGTGTGCTGTTGTGCTCAATTTCTCGTGCATGTGTGGTCTCTACTTTTTCTTTTTTTAAAAGATTGTTTCGTGATGTGACACTTCGCTAAGACTTTTTGAGAAGAAATTGCTAGTGAGCGAACAGAAGCATTTCTCTGATTGAGCATGCTTCTGCATTTGTTTTCTTGTGTTTATTCCTTCTTGGCCATGTACAGCTTTTTGTTTGTAACGGAGTCTCTCTCTTTCTCATTGTCCTCTCCAAGTGTTAGGTAGCGTGGTTGTATTATAACTCTTGTGTATCATAGGTACCCGCTGCTGATGCTGCTTTCTCATTGTTTCACACTTGCTGTGGTGATAACATATTTTTTGGTATCAGTCCTCACGGTGTTTGTTCGGCATGCATCATCCTGTGTACAGGTATTTAATGATGTTTAAAATGCAGAAGTGCAAGCTTTTTGTTGCTTTCTGCAGTGACTTTTGTTGCGCAGGCAAATTGATCATTGTTGAACACTTTTTTTTAAATTTGTTTCACCTTGTGATGTGGACCATATGGCTTGTGGACATAAAGGTTGCCAGTATGTTATATATATATATGTATAAATATGTATACATGTGTATATGAGTAATGATTATTCTTAGGGATAAGATAACTTTGCTGTTTCAGAAATGGCGTTATCGGTGTTGTCTGCTACACAACAAAAATTTAGAGTATTTTTTTTTTTCCTTTCATATACTGGCAGGAGTTTTGTAGTGTTAGTGTGAAGCATTTTCCTTGTGGCAGGAAAGAAATGATTACCATTCTTTACCCTCCTCGGTTCCTGGGTACGAACAAACACAAACACTGTTCTTGTACAGCTTTTGTTTTTTAGTGTGCCTCTGGCATGTGTTGTTGATTCATGACATTGCTAGGAATGAAACATGGCGTATCATCAGTTTAGGTCATCCTGGAGTGTAAAAGGCCACGCACTGCCTGTCACTCTTTTTATCATATTCGTTACATCATTGTGGTACCTCCGTTATTTATATATATTTCATAAAAGATAAAAAAAAAAAGATTACATTGAAACGCGTGGCACTATTGAAGCCTGTAAGCAACATGAGGGAACGGAACTGCTCGTAATATGCATTTAGGTCGGGCACGTCCACACTGCCTAGCCTGGCACTGCTATTGGTTAATTTGCTCCGGCGCTTAATGGAATTAAATGACGGCACACACAGGAGTTAGAAGCTCTGGCCAAGGACAGAAGAGGTGGTGAATGCATGTGGACAGCCGGGAAGCACGAGCCCTGTTGCCTTTACAGCAGGCTGTGCCACTGGGTGTTATGGTTTCGTGCGAGTTGCAGAGTCCTGGAAAGGGGGCATGCTGTCTTCATTTCAGGGGTAGCTTTTAAGTAGCTGGTTTCGGGGTTAGTTGACCACTATACAGTTTCGAAATGGTTTAGACAAACTCTCGTAACCCTGAGTGTGACTGTTACTTCATATCAATGTGCAAGCGGGTTAAAAAAAAAAAAGCAATCCGGGAAAGGAATATTGAATGGCTCTTAATAGTATGCTAACTTGCTTTAATTCACTGCTTTAAGGTGCCTCCCTAAACGCATTGTGTTCTTGAACGGGTATACATTGTTTTTCTTTCTTTTGGCAGTCCTGTGCAATGCGTTCATACGGGCAGACTGAATGTCCTCACCTGATGCATTCATTTTTCCTTTTCTGCTCATTGGTAAGCACATTTTAATTGAGTTGGCTTCCAGCAGTTATTCTGAGCACCTTGCCAGCAGTTTTAAGCATTCTTCTGAAACAACCTTTCACTTCATTGGGGTAAGGTGAATCCAAGTGGGCTGGTAGCAGCGTCAGAGTCTAAATTTGGATTTGTATCCATAAGCCATCAACTGCGGAATAAATACTCCTGCAACTTATGTTGTACCCTCGTTGCCTTGTGCTCATTTCTGTAAACTTCTTGTGCATATCACGTTGCTGATTGTATGTACCATTGCTATAGATCTTTTGGTATTTATGAATGCAAATGGTGTTCTCCAAAAAGGATGAGCAATGATACTGGACAGTTGCATATTTCTTTCTATCATTAACTTAGCTTGAAAGAATATCTTATTCCACGCACAGAATTAATTGTAATCACAAAATTTTTTGAGCAACTGCTTAATCCCGAGCAAGATTATTGTGCGTCACCAGAAGAGAGACAGAGCAAACAGGCAAGTACCAGAAAGAGTGGCATGCTGCTGACCTCTGTTAAAGTGCTGTTAGCTGGTCATTTTCATACACCTGACAAAAATAACATGACTAAAAAAATTTCTTAAATAATCAGAAGAATAAGAATGGGCTGGGGTGCGTTTGGCAGGCATTCTCAGATCATGAACAGCAGGTTGCCATTATCCCTCAAGAGAAAAGTGTATAACAGCTGTGTCTTACCAGTACTCTCGTACGGGGCAGAAACCTGGAGGCTTGCGAAAAGGTTTCTACTTAAATTGAGGACGATGCAACGAGCTATGGAAAGAAGAATGATAGGTGGGACGTTAACGGATAAGAGCAGATTGGGTGAGGGAACAAACGCGAGTTAATGACATCTTAGTTGAAATCAAGAAAAAGAAGTGGGCATGGCCAGGACATGTAATGAGAAGGGAAGATAACCGATGGTCATTAAGGGTTACGAACTGGATTCCAAGGGAAGGGAAGCGTAGCAGGGAACAGCAGAAAATTTGGTGGGCGGATCAGATTTAAGAAGTTTGCAGGGACAACATGGCCGCAATTAGTATATGACCGGGGTAGTTGGAGAAGTATGGGAGAGGCCTTTGCCCTGCAGTGAGCGTAGCTAGGCTGATGATGATGAAAAAAATGTTGGCACTAATGCAAGAGATGAAAGGGATGACAAGAGCGCTCTTGTGTTAGTGCAGAGTTAAGCTTACTACCATGAGCCATATACAACCAAGCCCGGTTTGCAGTCCTATTAACAGATGAAACACGCAGGAATGTGTACAGTTATGCTACTGCAATACGAGGTGCATTTTTAGAAAGGCTACTTAGCTGTCACAAACAAATACCACATACAATTCGCCAGTCGAAGCACTGCGTAAATGAAGTCTGATGATATTCTCCCTGTCTTTGTCTCTACACTGTTCACAACTACAGTATTTTTTCATTGGCTATTCACATAACATCCTATGATACTATTTACAAAGCCTCTACTGGAGGGTGAATGGGTATCTTTCATTGGAAGGTAAGGCGAAAAGATGTTCTATCAAGGCTTGAGAAGAGATGGCTGAAAGTAACTGCGGGTGTGATAAAGGGAATGCATCATTCTCGTTGCAGCCGTTACATAAAATGCAGCAGAGAAACGTGAATGAGCTTGGTAGAACCTGCTGCTATTCACCCATGATAACAAATGCCCCACAGATTCCTTTCCAGTGGATACCCACAGGACTTTTATCATTGCTTATGGCACCCTATGATCACAGCTCTCGACAGTGTATCGTACTGCTGGAACAGATGAGCAGTAGAAAATGACATTGCTTCTACTACAGCTGCCAGCTCAAATGTATTAAGCATAGTTTCTCACTATATTACCTAGAGGGAAATCTGGCGCTGCTACACTGTGGTATGCATGGGAATGCCGGTATATTGTGACTTTGGATTGGCATCATTCTCGCCAGGACACCTTGAAGACACGCCTGGCAAGCAGCATTCAGTGTGTCACAATGATTCATTTTCTATTAAAACAGCACATAAAAAGCTGTTGTAGCATTATTGTTACACAAAAGCATGTTTAATTATGAGAACTTGCTATTGCATGTACAATTTTATGAAACGTATAAAGCATCAGCGGGCCGCTAAAGCTTGAGGACAGATTACAAGAATTGCGCTTGCTTTGGAACAATTTGTCATCTGTTACTGCTTTTCTTCGCTTGGTTATGCATTGTAAGTGAGTAAACATTGCTGGAATACATATGGGTGAATGAAAACCTTCTATGAAGGTTTTAGTTTCAGAACATGTTATTTGTTTAGCCATATCCAGTGGGCGAGCTTGTGCAACAGCAGCAAATCCTTGTGCTAAAATGCAAAACATACGGCATGCGCTATCTTAGCACTAAGATAGATAGTACAGTTGTATATGACTCGTCTTGCATACGTGAACGGTAGCTGCGGCACCAAACGCGCCTAGTCGGCCACAGTTAAGGCATTTTCAACACTTTGAAGCCATAATTGGCATTTAGTTACCTCAAGAACAGCACATGTGAGAGTGGCACTTATTAAAATACTATAATCACAAATCGTATCTGCAAGGCTACTTTCGGACGAAAAGCTTTAATAAGTGCAAACCAGCTAAGGAGGGCATCTACGCCTGCTCCAGCTCTACTAGGACGCCCCCGCAATCCTTTGGGTGCAAGAACATGACCGGCTTCCCGTGTGCTCCGATGCGCGTCTTTTCGGCCAGTGTGCGGATGCCCTTCTGCTTCAGGTCGGCCACGGCTGCCTCGATGTCGTCGACTTCCAAGCAAACGTGGTGGGCGCCACCCCCCTTGTTCTTCTCCAGAAAGTTGCCGATGGGGCTCTTGTCACCCAAGGGCAGTAGGAGTTCGAACTTCGTGTTGCCGACGTCGACGAACACCGTAGTGACGCCGTGCTCGTTCTGGGGAACCGGTTCGCTGACCTGCGGCAGTGGTTAAGTTGGCAATTCAATCAATCAAATAAACTTTCCTTTCTCCATGAAAGATATGGAGAAATAAAAGCTGCAATCTGCAGCTTTACGAGGTTTCAACCACCTTTAAGAAATCATTCGGAAAAAAAAGAAAAGAAGAGTCATTCATCACGAAGACCATGTAATATGCGCTAGTCTCACGCTCGCACACAGATTCGCAAAATGTCATGGCAGGAAATTAAGCGAAAGTTCACCAATCGCGAGTATGCGGTTTAATATCAGCGACGTGAACACGGGGTAACAAGTAACATACATACCTTGAGCCCTAGGGTGTCCCGATAGAAACTGGCGAGCTTCTCCAGTTGGAGTGTTGCAACAGCAACGTGGTTTAGTCTGAGGATTTTCCATTTCTGGCAAGTAATCGACGACGTTTGTAGCGACCGCACGATGGGCCTGCCCGCAGCTTGGACAAACGCGCGAAGCAGCGACTGCATTGTACTGCGAAAGAAACTCGTTTGTTTCAGAAGTGCGTCATTATACGGGCGACACTTAGTGCCCGCTGTAGGCAGACTTACCTGAAGAAGTACTTTTCAGTTGCTCAATTCCTTCGCTCCGTCCACGAGAAGCTGGTCTTGCACGGCCAGCTCCCGCTGTCTCCTTTGGAGTCTAGTGTTCTTCAGGAAACTGAACGTTAAATAAACGAAATATGCGCCAGTCAGCGCGGTAAATCCGATCAGACCAGTAACTGCTCCCTTGTAAAATTTTTTGCTGAGGTTATTCGTCTTTTGCTTTTTCATAATTTTCGCTTGTTACACCATTAAACTGATTAATACAACCGCAAACTTGTCTGGCTGATATATTGCCGACCAGCTAACGGCTTGGCTTGGATTGGGTGCCACACGCCACAGTTGCCACAGTTCACCGCAATATTTCGCTACGCGCTAATCATGACTAAACTTCATAAATCATTAAACAAAATGTATGTAACTTAGTGCATATGTGAAATATCCTACTTGCTATGGCGATTCCAAGCACGCATGCTAGTCTTCGCGTCTCCTTTTTCACTTACATGCCGCTCAACGCTTCTCTCTCAATGCATGCTTTATAGTTCCACTTTGTTCACTCAACTTCACAGTCGTCTTCTGTTGCCGAGTTCTTCACTGATAGCCTAACACTCCTCGCTTAATTCACGTACGGCGGCTAGAAGAGAGAGAGAGAGAGAGAGAGCTCCATGGTTCATTCTGTGGTTCCATTTTGTTCCCATCATTTCTTTCTCCACACTCAGCTGGTTTTCACTTTTTAATGCGTTAATATTCTTAGAATATGTCTCACGATTTTTTAAATAAATTTCTTCGTATTCGTATCCGGATGTCACGAACTTTCCGGGGGCTAACTATCTATGTGTGCTACCGTTTTCCAGCCAACCTGGGTCACTGTGTCACATGGTCGAACGGTTTAAGCATCGGGCTGCTGTGCTGAGAGAACAGGGTTCCAAACCAACCGTTGAACCAGCTTGAGTCAACGAGTATGTGACAATGTGTACATATATGCCGCTCTTCAGCGAACTTCTTTCCCGCCGACGTGGCTCATCTTTGACGCCGACTTGGAGCTCTGGGTACGTGACAATCGGCCTGTGCTGATCCTCAATGAGCCTCTCTGAAGCCAAGTTGGGTCACTCGGTATGTGTCGGTAGGTGCGTGCCGCTCTACAATGACAAAAACAATCGAAAAGATATCCTTTAAATTTCGCCGATGCTCGGTGGAATCGAGCCCATGTCACAGGTCTTTTACGCCAACGCTTCAACGAGCTGCACCATGAACGCACTGGGCACGTGCTGCCCTTCAGTGAACCTTTCGCCAACTTGGTTCACTATGTATGCTCGCCACTGAGTGTTAGGGCAAGCGAGGGAACAATTCTCAGCTTCCGCACGCACCGGCGCGCTACGCTTCTCGTCTCCGATTCCACGCGCAGATTTCTCGGCAGTGTCTCTAGATGGCGCAACGGGTCCAGAAAGAAGCGCGAGAGGGGAGCCCGGCTGCCGCATGCCGCGTTTCTCAGCGTTTGCACGCACCGGCGTGCCGTGCATTTCGGAGACCATGCGCAGGCTTCGCGGCGGCACCGTTCGATGGCGCCCCCTGTTCTTCAGGAAGCGTGAAAGGCGAGTCCCGCTGCAGCACACGCCTCTTATATAACGCGTTTTGACGGTGGCAGAGCGGCATATATATTGCTATATTGGTTCAATGCTAAACGCATTACCATCGACAGTCATCGTGAGATCAAGAGGAGTATTCTGTAAGTATCCAGCTAGTGGACATGACCATTTCGTCTGCTGCTGAAGTTGTGATTGGCTGTGCTGGGGTACGCGTCAGAAGGAGACAGGGGCCCCCGCCAATTAGCCGAGGTCAGTTATGCGTTAGACAATATCAGGCCATATTTGCTTTAACATAAACTTTGGAAAAATATGATAGTTTAACATATTCGCGCTGTAATTTTTCCTAATGTGTGAACGATCCTGAGCTCTAAACAGACTGATTTCAGATCAGGCTGATCAAAATGGCAGGCTCATATGAGCTTGAAAGTTGGATGCAGCTCGTACACGGTCAAAGATGCCGCGTTGGTCACTCTCGAACACTGCTAAAGATTCTGATATAGTGTTGAACGCGTGATAATGTATATTGACAGTCGGCTCCGAGACTTTGAGCATGAATTACATAATTTTTAGGTGACAAATAATTCTATTGCTTCCAAAGCGGCAGTTCTTCGGGTGGGTTGCTCACTCAAAGCGTCTCGAGCGGCCAGTCGCGCGGCAATTTTGCGTGCATTTGCGGGCTTCTTTCACGCCTGGAAAAATTTGTTTGTAGTACGTATTGAGCAACAGAAAGGGGCATCGAGAGCTTTCCATGTCGCTCTACAATTTCCTCATTGGCACTTTTCTTCGAATTATAACATCTCACAACTTGATTAATTAAGACTAATTATCTAATTAGGCGGAATGAAAAAATAATTTGAGTATTCACAAGCGACGGCGAATAACATTACCTTAGTTCTGTCCTGCTGCGTGGCATTCGCATATTTTTAAACTCTGTCTACAGTTAGCTGGGACACCCTGTAGATCGGGTCCGACCGAGCGAATTTTCTAAGCATAAATCATCACCGTTTTGCTAACACGGACACTGGACTTTGTTTTAGCACTGTTGGATTATTGTCATTACCATTACTTCGCTGCCGACGTAATCGCGCTTATAGGCACCGACTACGGGGGTGCTTCGGGGCCCGAGCCCCCTCCGGAGTTGTCCGGGGGGGGGGGGAGCTGAGTCCCCCCCACCCCGTATACGCACACGAGCACACCTAGAGTGCCATTACCAGAGTTTTGTCACCCACATCATTTGATGTTTCTTTTGACTTCCCCCACCTTTTCACTTAAAATTTTACTGGGGCTGATAGCTTACTGCATCATTGCTAGCGCGGACATGCACGGCTTTTAATTACTACTTTCGCTTTATTTCTACAAATCCTGACAATAGGGGGGGGGGGGCACGCGCATTAGAAACACTAGCGGCTACCGCTTCATCCGTATTTTCTCACCTAAACGTTGTTTTATATTTCCATTGTAAACACCATGCACATACACAATATATTTAAATGTACACACAGGGCAAAGTTTATTATATTTTTGAAAGAGATGGAGGTAGCCAATGAAAAATTATTGCTAAAGGTATGAATAGCCTATGCCTAGAGAATGAATATGTTGTTGTATGTTCACCGCGCTTCAAATTGTTTTGCGTGCTTTTTTGACCACGAAAAAACCTATAGACTTCAGTGACCCCTTCGGCAGAGTCTTTTATCAATGGCGTGTGAAATGCACGTGAATATTGTGTCTCAGTATTGCTTCTCTTTACAGTAAGCAATGCTAACGGCTCATGAAAAAAAAAAGATCATTTCCAATAATTTACATTTATTAGGGATGGAAACATAGTTGCATGCAAAGGTCATACAGGGTGTCCCAATACAGGGTGCACCAATTAACTATCATGCACCAAGATTTAAAAACGGAGCAATGCGTTACTCTAAGAAAACCTAGTGCATATAGTTTCCAGTACAGTGGAGTAACCGCCAGTAATTTTTTCGTTACTGAAACTTAATTAGGTAATTGTAATTAATTATCTAACTCGAGACGTACCATCCTAATTATCAAAGTGTCAATGAGGCATGTGAAGGCACAGCGAAGGGACATCTAACAGTGGTATTTGCAGAGACGTACTAATTGTGTACTAATTTTTTTTTTACTGATAAATAAACCTAGCGAAATATGGAGAATACTACGTGACTGCGCTCCCACCCGGATCATAGAGCAGCGCCCTCAAACAGCCGGGCTCCCTCTGAGTTATCCAGAACGAAATAAAGGAAATAAAGAGAAACATCGTGATCGAGCTGGTGCCTTATCTGCCGCGCACCGACCTAAGTAACAAGCCGCGTTTGGTGTTTGTTGGAAACAAGCTGTGATAGCTGTTGTCTGAGCGTGGATAAAGTGCACGGGTTATTGTTTTTTTTTTTTTTTTTTGCCACAAAACCTATCACCACAAAAGCGAATTGACAACGTCAGTGCAAAGTTTTAAAGGTGCGTTTGGTTTCGTCCCAGTCCAGCCATGTGTTTCTCTAATGAGGAGAAGATAAACGTGATCCTTGCCTTGAGATCTGCAAATGGCAACAAGAGGAAGGCCGCATATACAGGGTGTCCCACATAACTTGAGCCAAGAATTTAAAAATGAAAGGCGCGTCGTAAGCGAATTGAACCGAACGCATACTATTCGCAATTGCGTATAGTGACTCAGACAATTTTTTGGTTTCCCCATAACTAACTAATTAATTAAGTTTAATTCACCAATTTTGTCATTATTGCCTGATGACCCCAAGTATGATACGCAGATTTGTAGCGCGCCTTCAGAAACCACCGATCGAGCTGTTTCCTTTACGATACGCCTCACGTAGTCCTTTTTTCCGGGTTGCAACGAAATCCCGCGAAATATGAAAAAAAAAAAAACATGTGACGGAGCGGTTACGCAGTAATATCGTGCTGCTCGCAAGCGTGCGTTTTGTGAACAAGGTGATGGTGATGAACAAGGTGAAAGGTGAGACCTTTCTATGTTCCTGCCTGTCATCACCAACACTCAACCGTCCACAGAATACTGAATCATTATAACGCTTATTTTCGTGATCTTGATATTTTTCATAACTCGCTGTCATCGTTATTTTCCGAGCTTTGCCTTGTTGTTCTTGTTTCCTAGTGAAATGGCGTAACCCACTCTGGGGGATCGGCCATGAATCGGGCGTTGAAGGAACTGTTAGCATTTAAAAAAAATAAATTAGGGTGAAATGAAATAAGTATAAGTGGGCCTTGTTTGATAGTTACAGGCATTGTTCAACTGCCTTTCTCCTCCTTTTTCTTTTATATTTACCTCGCGCATTGTTGTATGTGCACTCTTCTTTTCCCAGTTTCTCCTTTTTATTCATTTTGTTTCTTAAAATTTATATTACCCTGGAGTGTTTTTTTTTTTGGTTTTGGTTTTTGGTTTCTGACGTATGCGTGCGCCAGCATTCGCGCCTTAGGGTTATTCCTGGGCGCGGAAAATAATTGATTGATTGATTGAGTGAACATATTATTATTATTATTATTATTATTATTATTATTATTATTCCGCACCTTTCAATCTATGCTATGCGTGATTAATCCTTTCTCGCAAATTTGCAAGTGAAATTTATTGTTCATGCACTTGACTGTTGACCTCAGAGTGCAGGTATGAGCCACGAAACGCAATAAAATGTATCTCGAGCACCACAGTAGCAGTCTGTCTTATGGATGATGAAGAAGAAGATGTTTCTTTAGACTGTCGAGACACAGCAAAGTTGCTAAGGCTCAGAAGACTAACAAAATGTTTATAGCAACAGTGATCATCTCGTTGTCAGCATGTAACGTGTTCTGGGTGAGTGACTGCAAAACTTACTTCTATCCGCAATCGCCGCCACATATCCGAAAAAGGGGGAATAAGTCGACAAAGAAGAGACGTACGTCTTTCGACTAGCCAATGATGTCGTAAAGACCAGTGTTCCGCAAAAAGTCGCAGGAGCTCCTTCGTCTGTACACGTAATGCACCTACAGTAGATACACACAGCAGTGCGTGTGAGCGTAAGCTTGCCTCATTTTGTCAAGCGACGTAGCCAAGACTTGCGACGAGGTTTCGATCTGAGAAGGTATAGACGTACCAACGCAATCGATTCTCTACTTGAACGAGCATGTAATCGGCAACCGCTCGATGAAGGAGGGGTAATTAAAACACCTTTCGTATACACCCCTTTCTATAAACTGTATTGTGCCAGTGCGTCTTTTCACCTGGCTAGGAACATCTGGGCGGCGCCATAACACGCATCGGAGTTATGCATTCGCACGTGAACACCTGCTCGAGAGCGCTATATCAAAGCTACGACACTGGCATTCCACACCTGCTTGCAACAGCCAAAAAAGTGTGCATTCTGACACGCGAATGCAAAGGACTGCTGTTCCACCGAAAGATCAATCAATCAATCAATCAATCAATCAATCAATCAATCAATCAATCAATCAATCAATCAATCAATCAATCAATCAATCAATCAATCAATCAATCAATCAATCAATCAATCAATCAATCAATCAATGGTGTTTATTAAAGTACCCAGGGACAACCTCGAGGGTCTTGGCGCTGGTGCACTCGGCAAAACAATGCACAGGAAAAAAAATGCAAGCTCACACACGCACTTACACACGCGCGCACACATAAAAAAGGAATAATCATTTCGCGAATGCAGATTTTAACAGCATAAAATGTGCACACGAAGAGAATATAAAGCAAAAGTGGAGAAACAGAAGAAAGGATTACAGAATGACGGAACACACAACAGACAAGAGAATTTTTGTTCGGGTATTGAAATACCTCTGCAACTCCTTTCAGGAAAATATTAAAATTAGGCATGAAGATATCCAGGCACTCTGAATGGGCGTTATATGTCGTCTGCACTCTACATAGAGGGTCACAGAAATCTGAAGGTTGAAAGGCGCGCTGTTACCTTGTGCCTTTCTTCGTAATGTAAAAGCGCACATTAGAAAGCAAGTGCAAGCAGCAGGTTTTTACGTTTATTAATTCGTGAAGAAAAAACATCCCATTTATTGCTTCTACAGGTGAGAGTAGGTAACGTGAGTGTCTGTGTTAGCTCTATGGAGATGAAAGGCTTTTGACAGAATCGATGTTTAAATATAAATGTCAACTTTTTGCACGTTTTTGAGAGGTTCACAGTTTGACCTACAAATGCCACCCCAAACCACGGAAATGTACTCAAGAATTGGAAGGCATACGCTCTTATATAAAGTTACAAATGGCCCAGGTTGTTTGAAGTCTCTCGTCACCCGACACACCGTGTCGAGCGAAGTGCACGATGCCTCGTCTGTTGAGCGTGGGGCGAGAAACTCGGATAGCTATCGAAGTACGCTCCTAGGTCCTTCGTTCTCTAAGATTTTGGCGGAGAACATCTTTAAAGCTTTAGGGAAATAAAGTCCTGCTAGTCTTCCGCGTAAAGCTTACAACTTTAGTTTTTGATGCATTTATGACAAGCTTGTTTTCAGTGCACCATGGCGCAATATTTGAAATTTTCTTCTGAATTGAGTGGCGCAATCATTAACATTTTTGCCTCTGTTTCGTATCATCAGCATATAACAAAATTGAAGAGTTTCGAATGACAATCGTAACATCGTCAATAAACAGCGAGAAAAGAAGCGGGCCCAGGGCAGACCCTTGAGGAACTCCATTTGTAACCGCATAAAGTTCTGACGACTGACCATTTACGCTAAAGTAGCAACTACCGGTCGCGTAGGTAGCTTCTTATCAGCGCTCTGACAGAGTGGTGCAGATCAAGTTGTTTCAACTTTTGAAGGAGTATTTTGGGGTATACGACATCAAACGCCTTAGTGAGGTCAAAATAAATGACATCCAGCTGTCCTTTCTTATACAATGCTTGAGAGGCATGCATCATTAAGCTAACGAGGTTGCTTGTTGTGGAGCGCCCCAATATGAATCCATGCTGCTGAGAAATACTAGTATTTTAACAGAGGGTGAAATTATTGAGTGCAGAGTTGGCTCGAAAAATTAAGTGCTGTATATAGGAGATAAATAGGCCTGTAGTTACTCGCAACAGTTTTTACCCCTGACTTAAAGACGGGAATGACCCGCGCTGTTTTCCAAGCATTTGGGAATGTGTTCGTCTTTAAAGCAGGATTAAAAATACAAGTAAGCACTGGAACAAGCAAGGACCCATACGTCTTAATCAAAGCAAGTGGAATGTCATCAGGACCACACGAAAAAGACGGTTTTAAATGTTTGATGCTCTTAAAGACAAGTTCCTCTGAGACCGATAGACTTGAATCCAGGGAAGGGTGATTGGAAAACTCGCTAACCCCGTCACTGTACCCTTCACCGTACACAGACCCGAAGTGTAGGACGAAGGCACCCGCGATCTGCGACAGGTTGGCCGTCACCACTAAGCAGAAAGATATCTTGTTTCGTATTTTTTGATGACTTTTCACGAACGTGTCTTCAAAAAGACTTCGAATTTTTAGATGTACTAGCTTCCACATGTGCTATATAGATGGAATGACCACGCTTGTAAAGTCGTTTAGAAAGGGCCCTGTACATTTTAAGATCTATATGCCAGTGTTCCTGATTTGTACGCTGTGCCTTTCTGTGAGCACGGTCTTTTCGCTTCAAAGTTGTTTTCAGTTCAACATAAAACCAGTGGGGAAGTTTAGAGCGTTTAGCAGCTTTTAGTGGTATAAAGTTATTCATTCCATCCTGAATAATATTCGTGAATGCCGTGACTTGGTCATTAACATTTCTTAGTTCTACTACTGAAGACCAGTCCGCATTATTAAGATAGTGCTAAAGACCCACGTAATCTCCACGTGAAAAATTAAAATACCGAGGTGTTGCTGTATTCTTTAATCTCCTGCTACTAGGTATTGCGAATTGTAATGAAATACAAAGCGGGGAATGATATTTATCTGGCTTAACAACAGGTGAAAGTCACCACAGGACACATTCACAGCTTCTGCGTTACTAAGGCATAGGTCAGGTATATTGCCACAAGAGTTCAGAATATTGTTAAATTGGCGCAGAGGTGTAAAAGATCGCCACTAAGCAGATAAATATCTTGTTTCGTATTGTTTGATGACTTGACAGATAAGTAAAAAAGAATTAGTTGAAGTTCCACCAGTTTGCCAGGAAATGCCAGGCGTATTAAAATCACCAATTATGAGTATTTTATGATTATCATGGGCTATATAACAAATTCAATAGTGCCTAGAATAGTCATGTACATCCTGATATTCATATCAGGCGCAACATAGAAATTCCCCACTAATAGCCTATTACTACCAGCACCAAAATCACCGCCCAGGCACATTCCGTTGCACATTCTAAATCAGGGCGCCGAACGGATCTGAATGATTGATTTATCGCAATCAGGACCCCACAGCCCTTTGCTTTCGGTGAAGAAGGCTCGCGGTCTCGTCGGAAAACTTGGTAAGTGGGCGGCAAGTATGAACTGGATGGTACTTCAGGGCACAACCAGGTCTCTGTTAAGGCAATGATGGAGAAACAAGATGAAATGACGTTGGAGAAAAATTTGTTCACCTTTGTGCGCAATCCACGAAGATTCTGATAGAAAACTCTCACATCACTGACGCTTCTTTTCATCTCGCGGAACATTCTTCAGTATCATAGTATCGTAAAGTTCACCTCTGAAGTTCACCTCTGAAGGGCCACAGTGAAGGATCCCTTAGACGCTGATAGCAGTCCTCATTAACAGACACAGGAAACGACGCGTGGGAATCGTACTTGGTTTTTAGTGGCAAAATTAAACATCTGCCTATTATTATTATTATTATTATTATTATTATTATTATTATTATTATTATTATTATTATTACTATTATTTCTTTTCAAGCTCCTTCACGATATCCTCAACTGCCCCGAACTCCTCAGTTGTATCATGTTTTGTATTCCGCGCAAGATCGCCAGAGGACACATTTAGAACTTTCCACGTTCGTGCCTCTCATCACCAACACTCAACACTCAACCGTCTAAAGAATACTGAGTCTTTATAGCGCTTATTTTCTTGATCTCGATATATAACTCGCTGTCACTATTCTTTTTCGAGCTTTGCTTTGTTGTTTCATAGTTTCACACATTGCTCAACTGACTTTCTCCTTCTCTTTCTTTTATATTCACATTGCGCCTTTTATGCACTCTTCTCTTCAAAATTGTTCTTTCTATTTATCATTTTACTTATCTTCCCCGAATTTCTTGTTTGTTTTTATTGTTCTTGTTTTTTTTACAGCGAAAGCTGTATATGACTAACCTTCCGTAATTTTCTCGGCGTCCGGCAACAGAAACGTACTTAGCGATTTCTAACAAACTCGTACACAATGAGGTTCATTGTTTGATGGGGGCTGCGGCTTTGTCAAGCTGTATTTTTACAGCTTTTTCTGCAGCTCCTCTGTCCATGTATCTTTGAGGCAGAAATAAAAAATTATTATTTATTATTATTATTATTTGTGTGTGATAACATACGGCTGCAGTGCGGGGGCGCAGATGTCAAAATACGGAACAGATGAGAACGATCGCCGTGAAAAATAGCGTGACGTCAAGATTATCGCAGTACATAAGCAGGAGAGGTATCGGCACTAAAGAAAGCTGCGTTATCGATGGGGCGGACACTCATAGTTCGTACACCCGAAGAACAACATGCGTACGAGGAGCGCCGGAGGGAACAGCAACGAGAATGTAAATGGCGCCGGTGCGAAACGACCACCGACGAAGAACGTTCCCGCGATGCTGAACGAACAAATGACAACCATTCCACTCTGTGAAGATGGAATGGCAGCGAAAGCACTTTGCTTTTCGTTTGAGAGCTTTGACTGTCGTCAGCTTTCGCTGCCATTCCATCTTCGCAGAGTGGAATTGTTGTCATTCTTTTCTTCTTTTTTTTAGTGTATGCATGCGCCAGCACTCGGACCTTATGATTTTGCTGGGCATTGTAAATAAATCATTGATTGATTGAGTATTGCTGTTTAAGTGCACTAGTTCGAAGACTCCGTAGCTGTCCCTGGGCACTATAATAGACATTTGATTGAGTAATTGATTGATTAATTGTTATTCGTTCTTGCTTAGCGCTGGTAATTTCAAGATGTTAAGAAATCGACTTCTAGAGACAGCGTGGTGGGCATTAATGATATTGTCGAGCGACGTGCTCCAAACAAGCTGGCACTGACCAGCCAGAAGACCATATATCAGTACGCATGCACGCAAGACGATGGCCTAATCTTGCTTTTCAAACCTGTTCATGGTGTCGTTAACTTCTACCTTCTCTCCTCTCACCCCGCCCCCGAACATGGTGGCGCAATATCTAGGACGCCCTGCTGATCACGAGGTCCCGATGGTTGGCTATGGAATTGATTTGTTCGTGCGGCTTGATCTCCCAAAGCGACGAAGCAGCTTTGAGTGTCGCCGCAGTGGAGGGCTCCGAATTAATTTTTTTTTGACCACGTAGGGCGCTTTAACCTGCGCATAAATCAAAATACACGAGCGTCTCTTTCTCTCTTCCTCTCTCTTTTTGCATTTCGCCGCCATCGAAATGCAGCCACCGCCGCCGGGCATCGAACCCGCGACCGTAGGCTAAACAGCAGAACGCCATATCTCACTGGGCTTCCACGGCTAGTTGGCTGCGGAACTATCGGCCCTACACACTATCCCCGATTGTCTTCGGGGGGACCGGCGCCGAATCTTTGTCGTGAGGCCCCCTCGCCTGCGTTTTCGCGACTCGGGAAATTCGCAGACCGCCGCCGGCGCGCTCGGCGACGACGACGAGGAGGAGCCGTGCGGCAACACCATCAGCCCGTACCTGATCAACGTGAGCCACTCGCAGATCGAGCTGCTGTGGAAGAAGGCGCACCGGGCGTCCGTCTACTGCCTCTGCAGCGGCAGCGTGTCGCGCGCCGGCTTCACGGCCGACTTCGAGGGTTGCGACGGCGGCGCGCGCTGGAGGTGCCGCGAGAGCGGCGCCTCGCCCGCCGCCATCAGCGCCGCCGAGCTCGAGCCGGCCGCCGAGTACGTGTTCTGCGCGCGCCGACGCTGCGCGGGCGGCGGCTACAGCAGGGACGCCGAGTGCGCCAGGGTCCTGTCGGCGCAGCGAGAAGGTATGCGCGTGCGAGCTCGACAGTGAGCGCAGCGTCCGACCGCGTGTATCACTTTCGGTCGACCACTTTCGGGGACGAAATGTCCAGAACAACTGCCCAGAACATCGTGCACACAACCTCCATTATCAGCCTCCCAAACACCGAAACATGGCTCGCAAGAACATTGATCACAATTCGGCGCGATAATTTCGCCGGAAAGCGAGCGGCACGGCCACTAAACACAAGATTCGTTTAAAAGGGAGAATAACCAAACGGCGAGTCCTTAAGTCCCGTGCAAGCCTATTAGCAACAGCAAATGAAGTCTCAGGTTATACTTCATTCAAGCAACAGGGTCATGGCTGTTGCCGAAGTGTATCACTTTCGGTCGATCACTTTCGGGGTCGAAATGTCCAGCGCGATGCCCCCTCCGTGGCAGCAGTGTTTCTAGCGCTCTCAAAACGCAGGAAATAACGAGACAGCGCAGAGTCGCTGGCTATCAATTGAGAGTTTTGTTGAGGGCTAGCACACCGATGTATGCAAGGACCCGTCGATATAAGGTGACGGAAGGAAAAGACGATAATCGCGGGCAACTTCGCCGCCTTCCTCTCGTAACTGTCTCGGAGGTATTCACCGCTTTTTCGATTGGTGCGCGTGTTCTTTACTAGAAATTGCAAAGGTAATCTCCCGTCTCTTGATTGGTGCACGTGTTCCTTTCTTGATAAGCTTACTGATTCCGCAATGCAGCTACATTAACCTGTTCAATGGCCTCGGGAATTATATATACCAGATGCTTGTCTTTTAATAATACTGCAGGAATTAAAAGTAAATGCATTCCTCTAGCAGAGAGCACACTTCTAATCCCCGAACTGGATTGATCGAAAATGCGGACATTACTTGCGCAATAAATCAAAATGCAGAATTGTGTATTACCAAGATTTTATAAATTGAAATTTTAACTTCCTTACGGCCCGTATTGCAGTATATATGAATCATAGCCGGTGAGTAGGAAATGCATATGTCCAGTTAGAATAAATTCTGACGATGATACCCGTTTATATGCACCGTCAAACTTGCGGTGGAAATGCGCATTTCCCGCTTACCTTTTTAAACAAAGGGCATTTTCGTGCACCGAAGCCAAGAAAATTGGAGGACGCTTAAGCTTCGCATTTACGTGTCGAACGAGATAGCATCCAAAGATCCCTGTCTGCTTCTCACGCTTCCCGGCAACTGCAGCTTATGTAACCGCAATGTTTACCGGGAAACGTTGGCGGCGAACGCTGTGCACGAAGGCGAGCTTTCTGGTAGAAACGCGGCCTCTTATATGGCCGATCCGGCTCAGCAGCGCCAAAAAATATATATATATTACACCATTTCCAGGTTTCTGTTATTCATTTCACACTTTTAATATTCTAATCTGAGAAGATTTAACACAAAAGGCATGCGCTGTCGCTGTTTTGTTTCACGACAGTTGTTTGTGGGCTGTCATTCCCAATTCCATCAAAACTCTGTCAAGAATCTAAGACAAGGTATGAGCAACTTCAGCGATAGAATGGGTACGAAATATAACCCGCATATGCTGCATATCATATAGCAAGGCGTGACATATACATATACCTAAATATATAAGGGAATTTTCGCTCACGGGGACGCCGGCGGCGGATTTTCTGCGAAGCGGGGCCTTTAACGCCACCGCGTTAAAACAACTGGAACGCCATTTCATTTCGTCGAGCACTTCGGGAAAGAATATCTCGAAACTGGTGTTATCCTCAGAACTCGTTCCAAGTAAATACTCCTTGCAAACTCATCAGTTACAAACCGTTAATTGCAAGATATGCTGTAAAAATAATTTAAAACTAAATTAGTGAAATTTTCTTGGTTAGTCGATTATACATTTCGATTTCTCGCGCAAGTAATGTCCCCCTCTCGGATCTCTCTCTCTCTCTCTCTCTCTCTCTATATATATATATATATATATATATATATATCGGCAGATCCCACGCTCTCCCAGGTAGCACAAAAGAGATACGTAACGTTTTCGTAGCGTTTATCCAAGACGATAAAAACGGGTTAAAGAAGACACGAATGAGAGAACTTCGGCGGGAAAACGTCGTATATCTCTGCTAATGTCCGGCTTAATTACTTTCTTGAGACGATCTAGAACAGGTCTGCAAGACGTATTCGAAAAGCTGGTCTAGAAATAGGATTGGGAAAGACACAAGTAATCCCTTTGCCAAAACTATTCGTAACCAATTTCTAAACGTTTTTAGGACGTTATGAAAAAGCTGGTCTAGAAGCGGTCTTGAAAGGTTTACGATCATCTGAAGCTAATTTGCGCGGGTGACGGGCGCGATCAGACATCGTTGTTCAAAACACGCATTTAGTTTCGCCTCACGCGACTGGCCTATGCCGCGCAGACGTCGTCAGCCGCACCCGTTGGCACGGCCTAGGCCAATCGCGCGAGGTGAAACTGATCGGGCGTTTCGAACAACGATCTCCAATCGTGCCCCAGATGAGTAGAAGCGTCGGTGTTGACTGTAAGAGCCATGGCGCAGTGCCAAGCACTGTTCCCCACATGGCCGGCGCATCATCTACCAAGTCGCACGAAAATGAGCCTGTTAGGAATAATAAATCCTTAATACTGCCTTTAGTAAGCTACAATGCTTACAACCACAATGGGAATGACATCCTGCAAAGAACAAATGGCCACGTCTTGGCAGGTGGCCAGACCAAGCCCTTCATGCCAAGAGTGCATGAAATGAGAACATTGTGACAAAGCAAAAACACTTTATTAAAATGTAATGCTTATGCAAGGTTCGAACAAACTGTGTGAGAAATGCAAATAGAAGTAAAAGTACATCAACAATGACAAAAGTCGCAGAAAGGATCCGTAATGAACTCGAAAGTGAACATTCACTAGCACATAAATAAAATTCCAAGTACACAAACAAAAATGAACAGAAAAACCTGGAGTGTACTAAAGTGTCTAATTTATCATAGTAAAGTGCACGTGCTATTAGATGGACTAGAGTTATGCAGAAGTGACATCGGTGCGACTGGAAGAAGTAGACTGAAAAATGCAAGAGTATGAATTGGATGGTAACTGCCTCCAAGCAATGTTACCAATCAGCTAGAAGCTTGAAAAGAGCACAAAAAGAAATACCACCGTATACCATCATAAAACAATCCTGTGAAAGAAATAAAAAAAATGGGAACAATGCAAAATTGGAAATATTGCCTTTAGGATATATCAAAGAAGGTAATGGCGAGAAAAAATAGCCATACAACAAAAAAGCAATAAAGTGATATTAGTACAGAATACTTGAGGGGATTCAGTGTAACAAGTGAACACTACTGTAGTACAGCGAACGATGAGACAGTAATGCTGCATCTTGCCACTCCAGAACGTGAGAAATGAATATGCAAGCCTCATATTAGAAACTTACATAAACATGGAAATAAACTGGAATGCACTGGAAGCTGCATTTGTGTAACAAAGGAAGCAATGGTCATAATAAATAGTAAGTGTTTTATCTAAAAAGCCCTTTACAAGAGGCAAAGTTGTACCTCTCTGGCAAAAACAAAGTTGCAACGAATAATTTGCAAACCAGCAAATACATTAATTAGCACACTGACATGTCACACTTTGCGCACATCTCCAGTCTCCTAAAGTAAAAAAAAGCACTCTGAATGAGAAAAAGGTTTAACACATGTAGCCCCGAGCAAATTCTTTGCCAGTTCACTCACACTTTCACATCCAAAAACATTTGCCACAAAGTCCAGGCACAGTTCCACTGATGTTTACCAATTCACCCCCACTTTCACGTCCAAAAATATTTGGCACACAGTCCAGGCAGAGCTTCATAGATAAACAGCTTGAGAGCACCCTACTGATTATTGTGCAGTCCCGCTGCTGGAAATAGAACTGCCGCACATGCTGGTAGTGGTTTCAATGTAGACACACTTGCTGCCCTAGACAGGTATGCTCAGATATCTGCACTGGTGCTCCATTTTGTCGAAGTAGACACGTTGATGCACTACGCTGGTAATTGAAATGTTTTGAATGCACAAGTATTGGCTTCACCAGAAAGACTTGCCCACATACCACCACTGGCATATATATGCACTTGCTCTTCACTCAGTAGCATTGAACTTAAAGTGTTCCCTATGTGGGAGCCATGTGTAAAACCGGTGTCACACGACCACTCTCGATCGCGATCAAGCCCGATCCGGATCGAAATTATCGATGCGACTGGCTCACTCTCGTAGCTTGCGCAGAGGAGCCAATCACGACCGAGAAATTCGATTTGTAACGGACTGGATAGCGGCTAAAAGAGCCCCGTGTGAAACCGGTATCAAATAATGCACAGACGTACGCTAGGAAAATGTGTTGCACAAGGACAAAGAACTCCGACATGCCCTGTTGTGCGAAGCGCGCGAACAGAACACATGTGTGTGTATATATATATATATATATATATATATATATATATATATATATATATATATATATATATATAAAACTGCGAGAGCGCTTCGCGAACTCCATGCGCACACATGGCACCCGCACGAACTCGGCAGGCCGCCGTAAAGCGCGAAGGGCGCACAGCGTACATTCCGACAGATGTCCCAAACTGCAAACAATCGTACTACCTAAAGCATACAAGTTATTTTATACCAAGGGCATACTCGACTCACGTATGCAGTATCCACAAGCGAGTTATGCAGCGTACATGCTGTATCCATTCGCCAAATAGCAAAATTGATAACAAGCACAAAGCTACAAGGGACTCAATACATTACTACCATTTGAGGCGTCAAATAAAATCGAATTTGGCCGTTTCATATATTGGACACAATATATGGACACATGTGGTACCCGGTAATACCATGAAATAACCATCACGTGGGTAAAGGGGGCGAAAACACAATCGAGAACCTGAAGCGCAAACGATAAAAGCACGGTATGGTGCACGCGAAATTCTGTCAGTGCGCTGTAGCGCGAGGGAAGAAAATAGGGCGAGCACTTGACCTCACCTTTTGGGATACCGCACTAGTACTGAATCATAAAAAAAAGCCTGTTTGAACCAGTTCCCTTGTCTGCAACACTCTTGCTAAACGGGAGACTAAAATACCACGATGACGGCTCTATTGCGGAGATCGGCAAGGTGCGCACAGGCAGAAATTTTGCCGCCTTTCTTCGCATTCTGCAAAATGCCTTCTTGTTAGGATCACGCATAGCGGCCGACCCCGACGCTAGGGACACACAGGCACGATTTCGTCCCTCTAACTTTCGTCCTTATACTGCCCTTAACGCCTTAATTACAACGTCAGTGAAAAGGCGCCTCACATAACATGACAATGAACTTGAAGAGCTGATTAGTGCCCTCCACTCCGCGCCCTCCAATTGAAAACAAATTAAACTACACAAACAGATCGCACAACCCAAACTAATCACAGAACGTCGTTTTCTTGACGGCAAAACCTTGCAACACTTACATGACAAAGGGCAGCGGCAGCACATTCAGAACAGCCACTATCATACCACAGCGCAATGCAAGTGCGATAACGCTATTATGCCCGGCTCAAACAGATCGCACAACCAAAACTAATCACAGAATGTCGTTTTCTTGACAGCAAAGCACTGCAACACTTACATGACAAAGGGCAGCGGCAGCACATTCAGAACAGTCGCAAACAGACCATAGTGCCATGCGAGTGCGATAACGCAACTATGCCCGGCTTCACGAATAACGTGGCCGCCTTGGTCACATAACAGTTGAAAACACTAGTGATTTCCAAATTAAAACCACACAAACATATCGCACAGCCCAAATTGATCACATAATATCGTTTTCTTGACAGCAAAACACTGCAACACTTACATAGCAAAGGGCAGCGGCAGCACGTTCAGAACAGCCGCAAACACACCACAGCGCAATGCGAGTGCGGTGACGCGACGACGCCATGACGACGCGACTATGCCCGGCTCGCCGGGCTGCCCGGCATCACGAATCACGTGGCCACCTTGGTCACATGATTTGACGACGGTATCGCCACCTTGCGCAAGGTTGGATCGCGTTGATGGGTTGTTGAATATTGTAGAAGCCGCTAAAGAGGCTGACGCGCCGTGGCGTGGCGGTGGCGTTTTGAGTCGTTTGCAAAACGTATTCACCCCTCGTTTTTAAGCTGTCTGGCTTCCAACGTTATCAAAACGTATTCATCCCTCGTTCTTAAGCTATGTTGTTTGGAACGTCTTTGATGCGTCGATTTTGGTCAAAAATCCGTTTCAGACGTTGAATCCCTTAATACGACGTTTTCAAGACTTTGTGTGCTACCTGGGAGCTCTGGGAATCGATGTTATGCAAATCAGTGTGCATTTCAGTGTGCATGTGAGCAATCAGTGTGCAACCTACCAATTTAACGACGCGACCATGAGACCACCAAGATGTAGGCGGCTGTTTCATGACCTACATGACACGCATGTCATGATTTATCATTTATTTTCGTCTACACTCTTGTCATACTATGCCAATTTTGGCACATACCAAGACCTACGTAGGCGACCGTTTCATGACCTACATGATACGCATGTCATGACCTATCATTTATGTTTCTCATACTATGCCAATTTTGGCGCATACCAAGTTAACGAAACCACCATGAAAACACCAAGACATAAGCGGCTGTTTCATCACCTACATGTCACACATGTCATGATATTCATGTCATGACTGGTCATTTATGTTCGTCATATACTGTTGTCATACTATGCCATTTTTGGTACATACCGAGTTAACGAAACGACCGTGAGAGCACCAAGACGTAGACGGCTGTTGCACTATGTAGCTGGCATTGCACAATCTTCAGGATCGGCCCACGTATGGGGAGTGCTTAACGCCTGCTTCACCTCCACCGTGGGTCGGCCCGGCATTTCACTATCTCCGGGATCGGCCCACGTATGGGGTGTTTTTCGCTTACCACGCCAACGACATGAAAACTTCCTTGGACAGTAGAGGTATACAGCTTCGCTGTAAAATGGTCTCAATTGAAGTCAGAAACCTTACTGCACTAAAGCCAAAATTTACACTCAGTGAGAGCATGACGTAGATATTATTTAAGTGAACAGACGTGGGTGTATAACGAAGCCTTGCTCTGTAGTCACATCTGAGACTCGTTTCCCATTGACTGACGTGATTGCACAGAATCCGACACTGACAGATGCCACTCGTAGTCGGTGTCCCTAATTCCTGGACATGAGCATAGAGAAACGCTACATCACAGAGCTTGTTCTCGTAGAAAGGTAACAAGAAACTTTGTAACGACCTTGGTTTGACGAGATTGCCAGATCAAAAGTACGTATTGCATCAATTATTTTGATAGAAAAGGGTCTTAATAAGAGAATCAGGCTGTACAGCTATTAGAGTCTAAAAAAAAGAAAAAAGAAAAAGAAATTGCGAATCCGCTTTGTTTTGGTGTAACCGCGATTTCCTGTGCCTGTTGGCAGGATGGAAGTTCACGGTGGACCTTATGGAGCCTAGGAGGGCGCTGGTGCTGTGGACGCTTCAGGATCGCGGCGAAGATGAACCGCAGCACTACGAGGTCACATGGTGCTGCTGGGTGGGCGGCCTGAGCGCCTGTCAGAACAAGAGCTCGGGCACCGACGGCGTCGTCATCACGCACCTGGGCGCTTGGCTCACCTACGACGTAGCCGTCGGGACGCGCTCGGCGCTGCTCTTCAAGGCTCGCTTCAGGACCAGGCCGGACAGTGAGCGCCGGCCAAATCAATTTGCATGTTATGATCGGATATTCGCGGTTCAAAATGCGGCTTCGAAGTGTTTTCAACCTTGCGCTTTATCGAGTGCAGCGTTGTAAGCAAGGTTAAGCAGTTAAGCAGTTAACTTAAGCACATGCCGTGACCGCTTATATGTTTACAAGGCACAATGCAGCGGTAAAATTGTGATTGATGAAGTATGACGAAGCTTTAGTTTGTTACCTAACAAGGGGCAAAGGGGGTACTGTTCGCCAACGCTTTGTGGTAGAGCGCTGGTCTCGTACACCAGGAGTAGTGATGTCAAACCTCACTGGCGGCACTCAGTTTTTTTTTCATGATGTTCTCTAACACGCACAGAGGATAATGTAGCATCACCTCCCCCCCTCCCCCCCCCCCCCCAAGAATGATAGTGGTGCATTGGTGCAACTTTGGCCCACCGCTCACGTCGGCCGCCATAACTCAGATATTCTAGCTCCGGCTACCGTACGATAAGGATCTATGTGATATGGTCTCGCCCGTTCCTCTGTATAGATCACACTTTTGTGCCGGAACGTGGATAAATGTTCTTAAACGAGCTAAAAGTATAAATGTACCAAGGTGGGCTTAAACCTTTTTCTTCAAATTGCACACACACACGTTAGATGTGAAGACTTATCTGGATGAAAAGGGAATTTTTGTGCCTTGAGGGACTCACTGTTTGATTTGTCGGAAGCCAGCAACTTTCAATCATGTATTTCTGGATTGTTGTGAAACTTTTTTCTTCTGGGATATATTACAACGTACCATCAAGAAAGCACTACTTATGGACGCTTTCCGCATAAGATCATTGTCATTTGAAAATGAGGATGGTATTCCATTCGACCTCATTATGCTTTTGAGCCTGCATAGCATTTGGTGATCTAGGATGGCAGTTCGGAACGCTGAGATAGACACGAAGCCAATACGGCTGTATTTCAAGGAAAGCATCAACATAATTATAGCTGTGTACCACTTTCAAATCCCAGAGCCTGAATGGCTCCTTAGCGTTGAAGCATTGTTAAACATGCGCGAATATTAACGGGTTCGCAGAATAAGGCCGATTCTTAGAGACAGGCTTCCCGAATGTTTTTATTCGGTGTTTGTGCTGTTTATTGTGGCCATAAAGAAAAAAAGAAGAGCCATTATACCTCACTGGTAGGGCACTCGTCTCGTAAACCAGGCGTCGCGAGTTCAAACCTCACTGGCGGCACTGCGCTTAGTTTACTGTTGCGAGGCACGTGTACAGTATATCATTTTTCGCCCCAAACAATGAAAGTGCTGCATTGGTGCAACTATTGGCTCGACGCTTCCGTCGGCCGCTATAGCTCAGTGGTAGAGCACTGGTCTCGTAAACCAGGGGTCGTGAGTTCAAACCTCACTGGCGGGAGTGAATTTCTTTTACTGTTTAAGGCACGTGCAGTGGATAATGTACTATTTTTGCCCCAAACAATGAAAGTGCTGCATTGGTGCAACTTTTGGCTTGACGCTTCCGTCGGTCGCTATAGCTCAGTGGTAGAGCACTGGTCTCGTAAACCAGGGGTCGTGAGTTCAAACCTCACTGGCGGCACTGAATTTCTTTTACTGTTTAAGGCACGTGCAGTGATAATGTACAATTTTCCCCCCAAACAATGAAAGTGCTGCATTGCTGTAACTTTTGGCTCGACGCTTCCGTCGGCCGCTATAGCTCAGTGGTAGAGCACTGGTCTCGTAAACCAGGGGTCGTGAGTTCAAACCTCACTGGCGGCAGTGAATTTCTTTTGCTGTTTAAGGCACGTGCAGTGGATAATGTACTATTTTTGCCCCAAACAATGAAAGTGCTGCATTGGTGCAACTTTTGGCTCGACGCTTCCGTCGGCCGCTATAGCTCAATGGTAGAGCACTGGTCTTGTAAACCAGGGGTCGTGAGTTCGAACCTCACTAGCGGCAGTGAATTTATCTTACTGTTTAAGGCGCGTGCAGTGGGTAATGTACTATTTTGCCCCAAACAATGAAAGTGCTGCATTGGTGCAACTTTTGGCTCGACGCTTCCGTCGGCCGCTATAGCTCAGTGGTAGAGCACTGGTCCTGTGCTCTTTGATCAGCGCTCTTTGCAGCGCACTAAGAAAGACAAGATCACAATAACTACGCGAACAAAGGGACCGGTAACCTGAACGGTGGCCGTTATTCCAATAGTACATTTCCGATAATAAATGTCACGTACAGTTGCTTAGTACACATATACAAATTAACATTCTCACTTGTGCCACTATGGCTTTTATCATACATTGGAATTGTAGAGGACTTACTCACAATTTGGGTGACATTAAAGACATAACGAGTAAGTTTTCGCCAGTCGCATTTTGCCTACAAGAAACAAACTTAGGCCCTAAACACTATCAATTCCTTAGAGGCTTCACCGTTGTCCGAAGGGACCGCGAATGTTCCAGCCGTTTGTCGGGAGGAGTGGCTATAGTCGTGCAGGGCGGCACTCCCACCCGAAATGTCCAATTAAATACATCTTTAGAGGCCGTAGCTGTCACCATTCTATCCTACAAAACCATCACCATTTGCTCACTATATATTCCACCCCACACACATTTTACTATTAAAGACTTTAAAGATCAGTTGCCGGAGCCATTTGTCCTGGTAGGAGATTTTAATGCTCATGATACTCTTTGGGGCAGCGTCAAGACTGACCAAAGAGGACAACTCGTTGAAGATTTTATTTTATCAAATGATATCTGTCTTTTAAACTCAGGTGCGCCAACTTATTTCTCACCGACTTCCCGCACATTTAGTTGTTTAGATTTAGCTTTTTGTTCACCCTCTCTTTTTACTGATTTTAAATGGGAAGCCCTCGACACGTCATATGGTAGCGACCACTTACCCGCACTCATCAAACTCCTACCATCACCACAAACTTTAGTAACTAGACCACGCCGATGGAAATTACAGCTCGCTGACTGGCAGGTTTTTATGGAGAACGCGAAACTGGAAAATGTCTTTTCGCCAGAGCTTAGTATTGATGAACTTAATAAAAAAATCACTGAAGTCATAATCACAGCGGCAGAAAAGGCGATACCCCTGTCATCGGGTATAGTGCACAAAAAGCTAAACCCCTGGTGGACGAAGGAGTGTACCGACGCTAAAAAAGAACAAAATAAGGCCTGGGGAATCCTACGGAGATACCCCACCTATAGCAACCTGTTAAACTTCAAGCGAGCCAAAGCCAAAGCATGATTCATTCGAAGAAATGCTGAAAAATCTTCTTGGCAAAAATACACCTCTTCAATTAATAGTACGGTAACATCGAAACGAATGTGGGACCAGGTGAGGAAATTTAGGGGACAGTATTCATCTTACACAATACCGTTACTTACAAGTCCAGGCACACAAACAACAATACAAGAACAGGCAGATATACTTGGAGAACATTTCCGCGATGTATCCAGTTCAGGGCATTATACAAAGGAGTTTTTACAATACAAACAGTCTGCTGAAAAACAGAAGCTGCCCACTACTGGCGCATCAAATGAACCGTACAATTCCCCCCTCACACAACAAGAAATAAACAGAGTTCTTTCAGCAGGGAAAAAGACAGCGCCAGGTCACGACCATATTCACTACGCCATGCTGGCTCATTTATCTGAAGCATCTGTAAACGCTCTCCTTAAATTTTTTAACTTAATCTGGGAATCTGGCATAATGCCGGAAGAATGGAAAAAGGCAATAGTAGTTCCATTTCTAAAAGCCGATAAATCCCCCACATCCGCAAGTAACTACAGACCTATTGCCCTCACAAGCTGTTTCGCAAAATCATATGAAAGCATCATCAATATAAGGCTGTCATTTATTTTAGAATCAAGAAACCTTATTGACCCCCATCAGTGTGGATATAAAAAGGGTTGTTCAACCACTGACCATCTTGTCCGTCTAGAACATGAAATTCGATGTGCATTTCTACACAAACACCACTGTCTTGCAATTTTCTTCGATCTAGAAAAAGCCTATGATACCACATGGAGATATGGAATTTTAAGAGACCTCGCTGACCTCGGCATACGGGGTAAAATGCTGAACTGCCTAGCTGATTTCATGTCTAATAGAACATTTCAGGTACGTCTGGGCTCCGTACTATCACATACATTCAAACAGGAAAATGGTGTTCCACAAGGCTGTGTTCTCAGCACGACACTCTTTATAGTAAAAATGCATTCAGTTAATAAGATTATACCGTCGTCTCTTATGCACTCCGTTTACGTAGACGATCTCCAAGTGGCTTGCCGCGCTTCAAATTTGCCAGCCTGTGAAAGGCAGCTTCAAATGACAATAAATAAACTAACACAATGGGCTAACAAAAATGGTTTCCGTTTCTCCACACAGAAAACAGTTACTGTTTTGTTCTCTCAGAAACGAGGGCTACACAGCGATCCAGTCCTAAAATTGAACGACACCATACTGCCGGTGAAACAAGACCATAAGTTTTTAGGAGTAACCTTTGACACCAGACTTAATTTCCTAACTCACATAAAAGCGCTAAAGGTTAAAGCAAATAAAGCTCTAAATATCCTTAAAAGTTTGTCTCATAAGCAGTGGGGTTCAGACCGAACGTGCCTTTTACGTGTTTACCGGTCTCTTGTGCGTAGCCTTTTAGACTACGGCTCCGTGGTTTACGGCTCAGCCAGACAGTCCTACATCCAACGACTTGATCCGGTACATAACCTTGGACTGCGACTGGCAAGTTGTGCCTACCGAACTTCACCTATTCCAAGTTTATACGTCGAGTGTAATGAACCTTCCTTACAGCAGCGCAGAGCATTCCTCACTTTTTCCTACGTACTCAGAATTCAGTCATCACCCCAACACATATGCTACAACATCCTCACACAATGCAACACACGCTTACACTACACAAATAAACCGAACACGATTAGGCCACTTGTCCTGCGGTATGAGCAATACTGTCGGGATTATGGCATTCCCCACGAAGTCCTCGAGGTTGCCAAGAAACCACAACGGTTGGCCCCGTGGTACGATTTCACACACTTATGTGATTGGACGTTAACACATTTAAAGAAAAAAGACATCCCACACGAACACATTAAAGAAGAATTCCGTGCACTTCAGGACAAATATCAAAATAACATGCAATATTACACTGATGGCTCTAAAACAAAAGATCACGTGGGTGTGCGAGCCGTAGCGGAAAATTGGGAAACAAGTATTCGATTGCCACAACACGCTTCTGTTTTCACGGCTGAAGTTTACGCTATCTGGGTTGTTGTTAAAAAGATTGTCACTGATAAACACAAAAATGCAGTCATATACACAGATTCTTTAAACACACTAAAGGCTCTGCATCCCAAATCTGAGTGTGAACCCCTGATAGGAGACATTTTAAATATGTTAGCGCTTTACAAATACGGGAGGTCAATTCTTTTCTGCTGGATTCCAAGTCATGTTGGTATACCGGGTAACGAAGCAGCTGGCAGATGTGCATCGATGGCAGCGTACAAAGAGATAACAAACACAATACTTCCATACAAAGATAGCATCCGTGCGATTAGAAAAGCCTTAACGGCAAAATGGCAACGCGAATGGGACCGTTGTGCCGACAACAAGCTACATTTCACTAAACCCATACTTGGCGAGTGGAAGTCATGCTGTCATCAGGAGCGGTTCATCGAAGTAGTTTTATGCCGACTACGCATTGGGCACACACACCTCACACACAATTACTTATTTACAAAAGAAGACACACCAACATGCGAGAAATGTCAAGAACCACTAACAGTTATGCACATATTACTGACATGTACGCATATTGAAACACACAGACGAGCACTTTTGCACAAGCTATATCAACTACACATTCCTTTACACCCTGCTCTAATCTTAGATGATAATCCACTAGTACCAGTATGTGACATCCGTAAATTTCTAGATGACACTGGCTTTTTACATAAAATATAGATTAACAAAGTATTTTCCTTTAAAAACTGGATTTTAAAACACCTCGTGTTTGGCGCAGCATAGCCTCAGGCGCTTTTGCGCCATTAAACCCCATTTAACTAACTAACTGGTCTTGTAAACCAGGGGTCGTGAGTTCAAACCTCACTGGCGGCAGTGAATTTATCTTACTGTTTAAGGCGCGTGCAGTGGATAATGTACTATTTTTGCCCCAAACAATGAAAGTGCTGCATTGGTGCAACTTTTGGCTCGACGCTTCCGTCGGCCGCTATAGCTCAGTGGTAGAGCACTGGTCTTGTAAACCAGGGGTCGTGAGTTCAAACCTCACTGGCGGCAGTGAATTTATCTTACTGTTTAAGGCGCGTGCAGTGGGTAATGTACTATTTTTGCCCCAAACAATGAAAGTGCTGCATTGGTGCAACTTTTGGCTCGACGCTTCCGTCGGCCGCTATAGCTCAGTGGTAGAGCACTGGTCTTGTAAACCAGGGGTCGTGAGTTCAAACCTCACTGGCGGCAGTGAATTTATCTTACTGTTTAAGGCGCGTGCAGTGAGTAATGTGCTATTTTTGCCCCAAACAATGAAAGTGCTGCATTGGTGCAACTTTTGGCTCGACGCTTCCGTCGGCCGCTATAGCTCAGTGGTAGAGCACTGGTGTCGTAAACCAAGGGTCGTGAGTTAAAACCTCAATGGCGGCAGTGAATTTCTGCTACTGTTTAAGGCACGTGCAGTGGATAATGTACAATTTTTGCCCCAAACAATGAAAGTGCTGCATTGGTGCAACTTTTGGCTCGACGCTTGCGTCGGCCGCTATAGCTCAGTGGTAGAGTACTGGTCTTGTAAACCAGGGGTCGTGAGTTCAAACCTCACTGGCGGCAGTGAATTTGTTTTACTGTTTAAGGCACGTGTAGTGGATAATGTACAATTTTTGCCCCAAACAATGCAAGTGCTGCATTGGTGCAACTTTTGGCTCGACGCTTCCGTCGGCCGCTATAGCTCAGTGGTAGAGTACTGGTCTTGTAAACCAGGGGTCGTGAGTTCAAACCTCACTGGCGGCAGTGAATTTGTTTTACTGTTTAAGGCACGTGTAGTGGATAATGTACAATTTTTGCCCCAAACAATGCAAGTGCTGCATTGGTGCAACTTTTGGCTCGACGCTTCCGTCGGCCGCTATAGCTCAGTGGTAGAGCACTGGTCTCGTAAACCAGGGGTCGTGAGTTCAAACATCACTGGCGGCAGTGAATTTATCTTACTGTTTAAGGCGCGTGCAGTGGATAATGTACTATTTTTGCCCCAAACAATGAAAGTGCTGCATTGGTGCAACTTTTGGCTCGACGCTTCCGTCGGCCGCTATAGCTCAGTGGTAGAGCACTGGTCTTGTAAACCAGGGGTCGTGAGTTCAAACCTCACTGGCGGCAGTGAATTTATCTTACTGTTTAAGGCGCGTGCAGTGGATAATGTATTATTTTTGCCCCAAACAATGAAAGGGCTGCATTGGTGCAACTTTTGGCTCGACGCTTCCGTCGGCCGCTATAGCTCAGGATTCCACTTCCGGCCACCGCCGTGAACGGTCGAGGAATGTTTCGCTCCCCTGGGGCGGTGTCAGCGGCTATGTCTAGCCGTGGAAACCGGAATGCAGCCAGTGCCAACCAGGATTATGAAATTATTTTACCTGCTCTACCAAATGGTCGTATTGTTTTAAACACTGTATTTTTCATGCGGATGTTCGTGGAAGACCCTACCGTGTCGAAGATATTCGTGATGCACTAGGTGCTTTGGCAATGCTCCCTGACGTTGAAGCGTTAGGGCCATACCAAATGAACCATGCGTGGGCGGTAACGCTGAAGACTACGGAGGCTAAGAATAGGTTGCTTTCTGCAACTGAAGTGACCGTGAAGGAGCGCCGTTGTCTCGTCGTAGATCCAAACAACCAAGATATTCGACTAAGGCTGCATTGCGTCCTTCATTATGTGGACGACGAAGACATACGGACCGCGTTTTTACCCCACGGAAAAGTCACCGAAGTCGCAAGAGAGCGATGGCGAACGGAAGGGTTATCGGAGAAAGGCTCTACTACGCGTATTATCAGTCTTCAGCTCAACGCAGGCTACACGAAGGAAGACATCCCACATCAACTACGAGTAGCAGGTGACCTGACGTTAGTCGTAGTGGCTGGAAGAGCTCCACTCTGCCTACGGTGTAAAGGGACTGGCCACATACGACGCGAATGTCGTATTCCTCGGTGCGCGCTGTGCAGACGTTTTGGCCACGCTGAGGAAGAGTGCGTGAAAACTTATGCGAAGGTTACAAGCCGATCTGCATGGGACGACAACGCAGAGCTACAAATGGATGAATCGGAAGCTGAGGATGTTGCCGCCAGCAAGACCAGAGAAACCAAACAAGAGGAAACGCCCCCTTCGTCGCGTTCGCCCAACGTAAACAAAGAGAAAGAGGATAACGGTGAGCAAGTTGCACAACCTGCGCAGCCTCCTGCGACGAAAACCAGTGCGTCCAACAGTTCAGGGAAAAAACCCATCAAGAGCCAGTCAACGCGTCTGGAGAAATCCGAAGATGTCGACATGAAGGATTCGAAGACCGGTGCAGGGAAGAGAACACGCGAGGAAACAGCAGCAGCGAAAGCGGCCTCAAACGAGCCCACTGCCGGCGAGTCACCCGCTAAAGCGGCCCAAGGGCGCCGCACAAGCTTCAAGCCAAAGCCCAACGTTCCACTTGACCGTCATATTCCGCGGGGCACGTAGCCCCCCGGTTCAGTGAAGCCCGGGTCAGCCTCCGGTTTCCGACGCTACACATGCTAAAAGTGGGCGAGGACAAGCTAAGGGCGCTGGAACCCCAGTTCCTTCTTTCTCAGGCACTCATGGTGTGTTTGCCTGTGGCAACTGAAGATAGAAAAGCTTCCAGTCAAAATTTTCTGCCTCTCACAGAACAAGGTGAGCGCCATGCGACCTGTTTGATCATTCTCATAAATGGCAGTAAAACTTGACGCGCTGCTTAGCATATGCACGTTAAACGTGCGGGGCCTTTCTGCAAGGCGTCGACAGTACCAAGTAAGCAGTCTTTTACTGGAAAATGACCTCGACATCGTAGCAATTCAAGAAACCAAAGTCGAAAGCCAAGGTCAAACAGATCGCATGGTAGAACCTTTTACTCGACGCTGCTATGTATGTGTGTGTCACGCAGTAGGCTCGTCCGGAGAGTGTGCCTTGTTACTACGCAGCTCCCTAGGAAATGTAGTAGAGACCGTGACTGTGTGTAAAACTGGGTGGTTAGTTGTGTGTGATTTTCTTTTCTCTGCTTTTAAGTGGCGGGCAATATGTTTGTACGCGCCTAACAGAGAAACCAAGCGCTCAGCTTTTTTTGAAAGCCTTGGATCCTTTTTAAATTCTGAAATAATGATTCTAATGCTTGGCGATATTAACTGTGTGTGTGTTTCTGCCGATAGAATAAAGAACGAACCGGTACGCGATAACAGTAGCATGAAATTAAGCGTGATAGTTCAGGATCACTGCCTAGAAGATACTGGTCATATTGCAGCTGGCGGAAAACGGCCACAGTTCACTCACTTCCAACGCACAAGCCATGCACGCTTGGACAGATTATACGTATCTGCAAATATAGTGCCGCTGTGCCAAGATTACAACGTAAAACATGTTTCATTCAGTGATCACAGTTTGGTTATGATTTCCTTAGGAGCAAAGCACAAAGGGTCGTAATTCAGTTGGACACTTTTGAAGTTTAATGATAAGCTTCTGGACAATGATAACTTTGTGAGCAAAGCAAAAGAACGCATACAAAGACTACTGTCTAAAACGAATGGTTTCATCGCTTAATGGGAGCTGTTCAAACAAGAGATTAAGATCATTGCAATCGAGAGGGCATGCGCACTACGCCGCAGCGAAAGAAACGAAGAAAATGTGCTCCGTAGTCAGCTAGACTATTTGCTGAACGCAGAAAGCACGCAACCAGGGGCATTAAATAATGAAATTAAAGATGTCAAAAACAAACTGGAAGCAGTAGATATCGAAAGATATAAGGGAGCCATTGTTCGCGCTCGTGGCGAAAGACTGTGGTTGGGAGAAAAGCCTACCAAGCGCTCACTAGCGGATGAGAAAAGTTATGCCGTCAAAAATGAAATAAAAGAAATACAGTACGAGGGCGTTATTACAAAAGAGAAACGGATAATTGAACTTGCTTTTGTAGAGTACTTCAAAAATCTGTTAGGTCATAAAATTCATATTGCAACCGGCTTTGAAAATGAGTACCTTCACTTAATGCCAAGGTTAGACGATGACGTGAAGACCCGCCTTGAAGCAGATATTACCGTACGAGAATTTGAAGATGCAATTGCTGAGTTATGCGTAGGCAAATCTCCAGGCCCGGATGGTTTAAGCAGTTGTTTTTACAAAGCTTTTAAAGTGGATCTGGCAAAAGCCCTGCATCATGCAATAACCGAAGCATATAATGAAAATGCAGTGCCCCTATCTTTCAACTGTTCTCACGTTGTATTAATACCCAAGACAGATGACCCAGTTAAACTTCTATCGGTCTCGTTCTATCGACCGATAAGCTTAAGCAATGTAGATTACAAAATATATATGAAAGTACTGGCAAAAAGATTACAAACCGTGATCACAGCTTTGGTAGGACCCCACCAGACATGTGGGATCAGGGGACGCTCGATATTTACTAACATTCATGTTACCAGAAGTGTACTGGAATACTGCGATGACTTTTCAGAACGGGTAGCAGTGTTACAGCATCATCTAGAAAAAGCTTTCGATCGTGTATCACATCAAATTCTTTTTAGTCTTTTGGAGTATATTAATGTTGGGTTTGTGATTGCGACTGGTGTAAAAATGTGATACACTCACAGTTCAGCTAGTATAATTGTAAACAAAAGTGTCAGCGAAAGTTTCAAAGCTCAGTGTAGGCAAGGGTGTCCATTATCATCATTATTGTTTGAAATTTTTCTCGAACCTTTCTGCTTAAAGATTCTTAATAATGACACAATACGCGGTTTCAAATTACTCGCAAGTGAAGTTAAAATACTGTGCTAAGCTGACGACATAGCAGTCTTCTGTGGCGATAAGGAAAGCGTTAAGGAGACCGTTAAAGAAGCAGAGCTTTTTTTGCTCGCTGACGGGCAGTACGATAAATTGGAACAAATGTTTAGGCTTCTGGCACGGGCCGTGGGAAAACACCTCAGATTATTGCGCTAACATGAAATGGACTGTGGCACCTGTCAAATATCTCGGAGTGCCCTCAGAACATTATCGCGATACCACGCAATACTGGAACGAGGAAACCAAACGTGTTAGACAACAACCAGATAAATGGGGTGGGCGGGACTTCTCCGTTTTCGCGCGTGCTACAGTTTGCAACGTGTTTTTAGTCGCGAAAGTCTGGTATGTTCTTCAAGTGCTTTGTATGTCTCGTACCAACGTGCAGAAGTTGCACAGTCTTTGCAGTGTTCGTGTGGCGTTCAACATGGGAAAGATGCAGCAGAACTAATTTATTTCGATCAGTCCGTAGCAGCGGACTAAGTTTATGTCATTTATTTCTCAAACAAGTTGTGTCAAGATTTATTTTTTTTGCGCGACCAAAATAACTGATTTCTGCGAACAATTTTACAATTACGAATGAGTGATGTAATTCCTGAATATGTTGTATCAAATGTCACAAAAAAGGGAGTGTTCGCGGCTTTCTTCGTGAGGTCGTTATGTCTCTTCGAATGCTAAAAGTGAGATTCTCAGTGGAGTACCTAAGTAATGTACCTAAAAAGCGTTTATACAAGGATCTGATTGATATTATGTTGCCAGTGCCCATATATCGTGCCATGTATTGTGTAGGCTCGGAAGGAGACGGGTTGAAACGTGTTAAAAGAATGACAGTCCGCTCCTCAGTTAAGACGTTCTTCTTTCAGCTCCATACCAATACCTTGCCAGTTAAACCATGGTTGCAGAGACGACTGTTCGTACCGTGGTCAGTTAATTGTCTCATTTGTTCAAAGCCTGAGACAATCGAACACATTTTCTTAGACTGCAGGGATGCAATATTCCACGGGGATGTCTGGCAGAGAACGCTGAAAAAAGAGCTCCCTATATCACCCTACGGTATCCGCTTTCTCCCAGTTGAAAAAGAAATCGACGTACCCTATGACATGATCATGACGCTGAGCCTACACAGCATATGGAAAACACGAATGGCCGTACGAAATGCTGATGTGGACGCCAAACCAGCCAGACAATATTTTATTGAAAGTGTTTCTCAAATAAGAGAAGTGTATAAATCTCAGGCTGAACTACCAGACTGGTTACCTGTACTGGATACACTGGTGGCCTTAAAGCTTCTTTGAAAAAAAAAAAAAAAAAAAACACGTGCATTTGGAGAAGTATATGTAATGACTATGTAACACTTTGTTTTGTTCTTACCTTAGTATGGTGAATGCACTGTATCTGTGCTAATCCGGTAATAAAGAAAAAAAAAATGTCGCTATAGCTCAGTGGTAGAGCACTGGTCTCGTAAATCAGGGGTCGTGATTTCAAACGTCACTGGCCGCACTGAATTTCTTTTACTGTTTAAGGTACGTGCAGTGGATAATGTACAATTTTTGCCCCAAACAATGAAAGTGCTGCATTGGTGCAACTTTTGGCTCGACGCTTCCGTCGGCCGCTATAGCTCAGTGGTAGAGCACTGGTCTCGTAAACCAGGGGTCGTGAGTTCAAACCTCACTGGCGGCACTGAATTTGTTTTACTGTTTAAGGCACGTGCAGTGGATAATGTACAATTTTTGCCCCAAACAATGAAAGTGCTGCATTGGTGCAAGTATTGGCTCGACGCTTCCGTCGGCCGCTATAGCTCAGTGGTAGAGCACTGGTCTCGTAAAACAGGGGTCGTGAGTTCAAACCTCACTGGCGGCACTGAATTTGTTTTACTGTTTAAGGCACGTGCAGTGGTTAATGTACAATTTTCCCCCCAAACAATGAAAGTGCTGCATTGGTGCAACTTTTGGCTCGACGCTTCCGTCGGCCGCTATAGCTCAGTGGTAGAGCACTGGTCTCGTAAACCAGGGGTCGGGAGTTCAAACCTCACTGGCGGCACTGAATTTCTTTTACTGTTTAAGGTACGTGCAGTGGATAATGTACAATTTTTGCCCCAAACAATGAAAGTGCTGCATTGGTGCAACTATTGGCTCGACGCTTCCGTCGGCCGCTATAGCTCAGTGGTAGAGCACTGGTCTCGTAAACCAGGGGTCGTGAGTTCAAACCTCACTGGCGGCACTGAATTTGTTTTACTGTTTAAGGCACGTGCAGCGGATAATGTACAATTTTCCCCCCAAACAATGAAAGTGCTGCATTGGTGCAACTATTGGCTCGACGCTTCCGTCGGCCGCTATAGCTCAGTGGTAGAGCACTGGTCTCGTAAACCAGGGGTCGTGAGTTCAAACCTCACTGGCGGCACTGAATTTGTTTTACTGTTTAAGGCACGTGCAGCGGATAATGTACAATTTTCCCCCCAAACAATGAAAGTGCTGCATTGGTGCAACTTTTGGCTCGACGCTTCCGTCGGCCGCTATAGCTCAGTGGTAGAGCACTGGTCTTGTAAACCAGGGGTCGCGAGTTCAAACCTCACTGGCGGCACTGAATTGCTTTTACTGTTTAAGGCACGGGCAGTGGATAATGTACAATTTTCGCCCCAAACAATGAAAGTGCTGCATTGGTGCAACTTTTGGCTCGACGCTTCCGTCGGCCGCTATAGCTCAGTGGTAGAGCACTGGTCTCGTAAACCAGGGGTCGTGAGTTCAAACCTCACTGGCGGCACTGAATTTGTTTTACTGTTTAAGGCACGTGCAGTGGATAATGTACAATTTTCCCCCCAAACAATGAAAGTGCTGCATTGGTGCAGCTTTTGGCTCGACGCTTCCGTCGGCCGCTATAGCTCAGTGGTAGAGCACTGGTCTTGTAAACCAGGGGTTGCGAGTTCAAACCTCACTGGCGGCACTGAATTGCTTTTACTGTTTAAGGCACGGGCAGTGGATAATGTACAATTTTCGCCCCAAACAATGAAAGTGCTGCATTGGTGAAACTTTTGGCTTGACGCTTCCGTGGGCCGCTATAACTCATTCCACTTTCGGGCACCGCAGTGAACGGACGTGTTATCATGTGCTCCGACAGAGTGGTGTTAAAGTCGCGAACGGTCGCGGTAACATGAATGCTGTTTTTGAAGACGAGGATTATCAGGTGATTTTGCCGCACTTGCCTACCGGACGAATCGTCCTTAATACTGTTTTTTTACACGCGGACGTCCGTGGAAGACCGTACAAAGTTGAGGATTTCCGTGACGCTCTGGTTCGTCTGGAACTGCTCCCCGAAGTAGTTGCTTTGGGGGCGTATCAGATGAATCACGTGTGGGCGGTCATGATGAAGACGACTGAAGCCACTAGGAAACTGCTTGCTATCCGAAGCCTGATTGTTAAAGAACGGCGCTGTATTGTCGTTGACCCCACCAACCAAGGCGTGCGCATGAAGTTACACTGGATGCTGCCAAACGTGTCAGATGAAGACATCGGACAAGCGCTTGCCCCATACGGAACGCTTACGGACGCAGCGAAAGAACGGTGGCGTGTTCAAGCGACTTTGGACAAGGGCTCAACGACGCGGTCGGTGACACTGCAGCTTAAGGCGGGTACTACAGTCGACGATATTCCGCACCAGCTGCGTATAGCAGGGGAGCTCGTCTTTGCCGTCATTCCGGGCCGCGCCCCTCTTTGCCTGCGGTGCCATACAACCGGTCATATTCGCCGGGACTGTCGAGTTCCGCGCTGCGAGGTCTGCAGACGCTTCGGCCATGAATGTTCTCAGTGCGTCAAGACATACGCCGTCGTCGCAGGACCAGCGAGAAGAGAATTATCTGAACACCTCATGGATGAGGCTGAAGTTGAAGATATTTCCCCGGTTAAGAGCGACAATGTTGGCAACGCGGTCACACAGAAGCAGTCTCTTCACCCTAAAAACTTGTGTTCAGACAAGAAAACCAACGACGAGGCTGACATTCGGAAAAAGACTGAAAACGGTGCGCCTGATAACCAGAGTTCCGCGACAGAACAGAGGGACGCCTCCTCGAAGCCGCCGCCTGCCACTACGTGCGCCGAGGCGTCTGCTACGACTGACGTCGACATGTCAGCAACCACTAACATGCCTGCGAAGCGGGCACACGAGGAAACGATCGGCATAATCGGAACCTCTGGAGCAACGACATGCAGCGAACCACCTACAAAGGCGGCTCAGCTGCGACGTACGCCTTTCAAGCCGAGGCCCAACGTCCAAGTCGAGTGGAGACCCGAGATGGGGCCGCCCCCGTAGCGGCTTCGTTTTGGGTAGTGCAACCTAGCTATGGCTACTACGTGTGATACCGCCAGTTCGACTGGCGGAGCCAAGCACTAAATAAAGGACACCACTTTATGCATAGTAAAGGGGTCTCTCAAGGTAAGCGCTTTGCGATCCGATTGTTCTTGCTGATAATGGAGGCCGCAATTAACACCGCGATTCGTATTGCCACGCTAAACGTCCGAGGACTAAGCACGAGGCGGCGGCAATATCAATTGAGTCGTATCTTTCTGGAAAACGATCTTGACATAATTGCCGTTCAGGAAACCAAGATAGCGAGTCAAGAGCAAACGGATCGCATGGTGCAACCATTCGTTCCGCGTTACATTGTATGCGTCTGTCATGCGGCCGGTACATCGGGGGGCTGCGCTATTTTTTTGCGCAATAGCCTAAATGCAGGTGTGGAAGCAGTTACAGTGTGTGAAACGGGACGCCTGGTTGTTGTCGATTTTACCTTGAGTGAAATTTTCTGGCGAGTTATTTGTATTTACGCCCCCAATAGAGAGAGCGAGAGACAGTCCGTTTTCGAACGAGTTGAGGATTATTTAAAGACCGATAAGCTTTTGGTTTTACTTGGCGATTTCAATTGTGTTTGTTTTTCGGAGCATCGCGTGAAAAAATTGCCTATGAATGATCGTAGCGCACTGCTATTGAACAATCTTGTCAGTGAATACAACCTGGAAGACGTCGGCTATGTGTTGTACGATCAAAGTGTTCCGCGATTTACTCATTTTCAAGGACTTAGCCATGCTAGGCTGGATAGGGCTTATGCATCACTGGAACTGGTACCATTGTGTAAAACGTACAAGAACAAGCAAGTCTCTTTTAGTGACCACAGTTTGGTTGCCTTCACAATAGGAACAAAAGAGCAGCGAAAAACAAATTTCTCGTGGGAATTGTGGAAATTTAACGATAAGCTACTCAACGATGACTGTTTTGTAAATGACATTAAAGAAAAACTCGGACGATTGATTGTAGCTGAAGAGAAATATGTAGTCACCATGTGGGAAGATTTTAAAAATGAATTGAAGATGAGTGCTATAGAAAGTGCAACTAAACTGAGACATGAAGAAAAACGGAAAGAAAAAGCCCCGAGGAGTAAACTCGACTTTCTACTTAATGTAGAAAGCACAGAACCTGGCCAAGTCATGGAGGAAATCGGAAAAGTTAAAAGCCAGTTAGAAATCATCGACACAGAGAAGTATCGCGGAGCCATGATAAGATCCCGTGCAGAAAGATTGTGGCAAGGGGAAACACCGAATAAACGCGCGCTTAGTGACGAGAAAGTTTACGCTCGCCGCAGTGATATAAAGCAGATAAGCTACAATGACGAAGTGACAATTGACCGCAGAATCATTGATCACGCCTTTGTTGAACACTATGCAGACCTGTTAAGCAAGAGGAAAACTGATCTGGGTGGTTTCATAAGCCACTTCCTACACTTAATGCCAAGATTGGAAGATAACATTAAAAAAAAGGCCTCGAAGCGTCTATAACTGTGCGTGAAGTTGAAGCTGCTATAGAAGAACTAGGCTCAGGAAAGGCACCTGGGCCGGATGGTTTAAGCGCAGCTTTCTACAAAACTTTTAAAGCAGAAATAGCAATAATTATGAGGAAATTTTTAGTGCAGTCCTACAAAAACAACCGAATACCCGCGTCTTTCCGAACAGCTCAGATGGTCCCGATACCGAAATCTGACGATCCAGTAAAGCGCTTGTCTGTTGCATCGTACCGTCCCATTAGCCTTGCAAACACTGATTATAAAATTCTTATGAAAATACTGGCAAAAAGGCTACAGAGCGTAATTAAACTTTTAGTTGGAGCCCACCAAACGTGTGAGATTAAAGGGCGCACAATAACCACCAACGTACACGTCGCCAGGAGCGTTCTAGAATGCGTCGATGCTTTCGAGGGTAAAGTTGCAATGTTGCAGCTGGACCTGGAAAAGGCATTTGACCGTGTGTCTCATGATATTCTCTTCGAGATTTTAGAATACACCAACATAGGAACAGTGATTATAGATGGTTTGAAAATGGTCTACACAGACTGCAGCACACGGTTGATTATCAACAAGAGTCTCACGAGAAGCGTCAATGTTTGCTCATCTCTGAAACAAGGGTGCCCAATTTCGTCATTGCTTTTCACATTATACCTGGAGCTCTTTTGCCTAGCCATTAGGGAGAACGAAAAAATAAGAGGATTCAAATTACAGCAGAGTGAGGTGAAAGTGCTTTCCTACGCAGACGATCTTGCATTGTTTTGTGATGACTATGACAGTGTCAGCGAAGTGGTCACTGTGGCGAAAAGCTATTGTGAAAAAACAGGTAGTGCCATAAACTGGGACAAGAGCATCGGGTTTTGGCATGGCGCGTGGCAAAGCACACCGCGCTCTTTCGCAAACATACAGTGGGTAACCATGCCTGTGAAATATCTTGGCGTGCCGCTTGAGCATTACAAAGACAGTACTCAGTTCTGGGAACAGCAAACACAGACGGCGAAGGAAAAAGCGCTGGCATGGCAAAGGCGCAATCTGTCCATGTTCGCGCGCTCCACTGTGTGCAACATTTTTCTGGTTGCTAAAATATGGTATATACTACAAGCGCTATTCATGTCGAGAGTGAATGTACAGAAGCTGCATCGAGTGTTCGCTGTGTTCATATGGAACTCAACTTGGGAACGCTGCAGCCGCTCTAATCTGTTCAGATCAGTCCGCAGCGGTGGTCTTGGCCTGTCACACCTATTTGTACGCCAGATTGTATCGCGGTTTATGTTCTTGCGGAACCAGAGTGACCCATTTTTGACCCATTTTGTTACAAGTGCGATTAAGTAATCTTTTACCTGACTTCCTTGTTTCATGTACGAATGTTGAATCTCGTCCAGTTAAAGGTTTCCTTCCGGAAGTCGTGTCATCTTTCCGTATGCTTAGTGTTCGTTTCTCTTTAGAATATTTAAGTTCCGTCAAAAGAAAGAAATTGTATCATGATATGATAGACTCATTAATGCCAGTTCCAATGTATAGGATGGCATACTATGGAGGTTCAGGCGATGATGTCCTCAAAAGGGTCAAAAGAATGCCCGTGAAACCATCGGTAAAATCATTCTTCTTTAAACTCCACACAAATACCCTGCCCGTAAAGACTTGGCTAGCCGACAAGGGAATATTTGTGCCGTGGACCACCAATTGTATAATGTGTAAAAAACCAGAGACTGTTGATCACGTATTCATTGATTGTTGGGATCCCTTTTTTCATTGGGACATCTTACAACGAACATTAAAGAAAGCATTACCAATAACCCCACGGGGTATCAGATACTTAGATACAGGCCATAACGATGTTCCATATGACCTTATGCTGCTGAGCCTCCATAGTATATGGTCCACAAGAATGTCGGTATGTCATGCTGATGTCAATGTCCGTTCTGTCCGAGAACACTTTATTGAAAGTGTCGTTTACATGCGTGAAGTGTACAAAGTGCAGAAAGAACCGCCCGAGTGGATGCCGCTGTTTGATGACTTGGCTAAATTCAAGCGATTTTAATGTCAGCGAGTCGGCATAAGCTATGCTGACTCTCTTTTTAACAATGTATTGCGCATGGCATTTCAGTTACGAGGAAATAAAGAAAAAAAAAAAAAGCCGCTATAGCTCAGTGGTAGAGCACTGGTCTCGTAAACCAGGGGTCGTGAGTTCAAACCTCACTGGCGGCACTGAATTTCTTTTACTGTTTAAGGCACGTGCAGTGATAATGTACAATTTCCCCCCCAAACAATGGAAGTGCTGCATTGGTGCAACTTTTGGCTCGACGCTTCCGTCGGCCGCTATAGCTCAGTGGTAGAGCACTGGTCTCGTAAACCAGGGGTCGTGAGTTCAAACCTCACTGGCTGCACTGAATTTCTTTTATTGTTAAAGGCACGTGCAGTGGGTAATGTACGATTTTTGCCCCAAACAATGAAAGTGCTGCATTGGTGCAACTTTTGGCTCGACGCTTGCGTCGGCCGCTATAGCTCAGTGGTAGAGCACTGGTCTTGTAAACCAGGGGTCGTGAGTTCAAACCTCACTGGCGGCAGTGAACTTGTTTTACTGTTTAAGGCACGTGCAGTGGATAATGTACAATTTTTGCCCCAAACAATGAAAGTGCTGCATTGATGCAACTTTTGGCTCGACGCTTCCATCGGCCGCTATAGCTCAGGATTCCACTTCCGGACGCGCTAGCGAAAGGTTGTGTCACCATGAGCTCCGATGGAGCGGATGCAGCGGCCCATATGGGTCGTGGAAACAGGTTTTTTGCCGAAGAAAACCAAGGATATGAAGTCGTTCTGCCACAGTTACCTAAAGGTGCGTGTATTACGAATACTGTTTTTCTACACGGAGATATCAGGGCAAGACCTTATCGTGGGGAGGATGTCCGTGACACGATGGTTCGTCTGGGAATGCTGCCCGAGGTGCTTGCTTTGGGGGCTTTCCAGATGAACCACGTATGGGCGGTGACCTTCAGCACAGCAGAAGGAATGAAGAAGATGCTCGCGGTTGGTGACGTCAAGATAAAGGAGAGGCGATGCCTCGTTATCGACCCAAATAAGCAAGATGTTCGGCTAAAGCTACATTGGCTTTTGCATTATGTACCGGATGAAGATGTACGCACCGCGTTTGCGGCCTACGGGAAGGTGACACAAGTATCGTAGGAGCGATGGCGCGTCCATGGTATCACGGACAAAGGAACTTCGACTCGTACCGTGGCACTGGAACTGAAAACCGGAGTTACTATCGAGGACCTACCACATCAGCTTCGAGTGGGTGGCATGACAACACTTCTGGTTGTGCCAGGCCGAGCGCCACTGTGCCTACGGTGTCGCCGAACGGGGCATATTAGACGTGACTGTCGAATACCGCGGTGCGGTCAGTGCAGGCGCTATGGTCATGAAGACAACGAATGCACTCAGGCATATGCTAAGGTGGCAGGTACGGTTACAGCCGACCGTGTCTCGGAGCACATCATGGACCAAGTTGACGCAGAGGAAGCAGCCAGCAGCAGAATGCGGGAGCCCGTGTACACGCCCCTTTCTAAATTGTCTACGGAGAAAGAAAAGAATGTGGAACGCGCGGAAGAGGTCGGGCATTCTATCGAGCCAACCAAAGCGGTCAACGATGCTCCAGTGGACGAAAACAACAGAGACGAAGGAAAGAATACCACCGCGTCAAACAGCCAGCCAGAAGACATGGACGTCGTGAGTGCAGACGTAAGTGGCGCAACTCCAAAGCGACCGATTGAAGAGGTCGCTCCTGACGGCGGCCGACTAGGCAAGGGGGCAGGGAGTGAGCCGGCGACGAAGGTGGCCACAGGCAGGCGAATCAGCACTAAGCCCACACCCAACATCGGAGCGGGCACCCGACCGCCGCGGAAGCCACCCTCATAGCAACGAGGGTTGTGCTTCAACCAAGGGCCTTAAAACCATAGACGGAAAAGGACACGGCTAGAATGGCTTCAGCATCATGTGACGTGTGTGGCGGGTGCACGCCGTGTGCGTGTATACCCGCAAGTCCTTCAAGGTTTTGCACCGGCGACGCCAGGCCTATGTGTGAGGTAGGAGCCATGCGATCTGTTCCTACTGGCGTGCGGACTTCGCAATCTAGAACCGCGTTACGGGATGCCACATTGAACGTTCGTGGACTACGGTCTAGACGAAGGTAATATCAGGTCAGTCGTCTCTTCCGCGAGTATGACCTTGACTTGATAGCTGTTCAGGAGACCAAGGTTGAAAGTCAGGAGCAAACGAATCGCATGGTCGAACCTTTTAGGTATTTGTATAACGTTTGCGTATGTCACTCCCTTGGCACTTCTGGAGGCTGTGCCATTCTTTTGCGTAGTTCTTTAGGTCTTGTGGAAGAAAATGTTTATTCTAGTGAAGACGGCCGAATTGTATTTTGTGATTTTCTGTTCTTGTTTCAGAAATGGCGCGTCATTTGCGTATATGCACCAAATAGCGTTAAAGATCGTCTCAGGTATTTTGCAACTGTTGAACCATATTTAAAATGTGAAAGAAAAGTGATTCTTCTCGGTGATTTTAACTGTGTATGCTTGAAGGAAGATAGGAGCAAGGGATTGCCAGTTCGGGATCAAAGTGCTTTGTTTTTATCTACGATTATGCAGGAGTGTGGACTAGATGATGTTGGAAATGTACTGCAAAAATGAAGTGGTACTGTCTATACACATTTCCAACGTGATTGCCACTCCCGTTTAGACAGAGCGTACGTGGCAGACGTGCTTGTACCACTTTGCAACAGTTATGAGGTTAAGCCGGTAGCATTTACTGACCACAGTGTCGTGATGTTTTCAATAGGCGTAAAAAAAAGTAGGTCAAGTTTTTCGTGGAAGTTGTGGAAACTCAATAACAAATTACTTAACGATAAAGTCTTTGTAGACAATGTGAAAGTACTTATAGAAAAATTGCACTTGTTTGAGTCGGGGAGATTTGTTGACGCATGGGAGCGGTTTAAGGAAGAAGTAAAAATTAGCGCTATCGAGAGATCTTCCATTTTATACCAGAATGAAAAAAGAAAAGAAAGGGAACTACAGTGTCAGCTGGAATTCTTGTTGACAGTCGAGAGCGCGCAGCCAGGCACTTTCAATGAAGAAATAAGAAAAATAAGGAATCAGCTTGAAATAATGGATATAGAAAAATACAGAGGCGCAGTTATACGCGCACGCGCAGAACACCTCTGGCTCGGCGAAACACCGACGAAACGATCCTTGAGCGAGGAGAAGCGGTACGCTTCACGTAAGGAAATAACGCAGATAACGTACGGTGAAGAGATTACAAGGGACAAATTGATGATCCAACAAGCGTTTGTCGAATATTACAAAGGATTGCTGGGATGCAGCGGTAAAAGTGAGGCCTCTTTACACGGTGAATTTTTGACACCAATGCCTACATTAGGTAACGAAACCAAAGTACGCCTTGAAATGCCAATTGGCTTAACCGAAATAGAAAGAGCAATAGACGATCTAAGTGAAGGGAAAACGCCGGGTCCAGACGGACTTGGTGCTGCTTTTTATAAGGCGTTTAAGCATGACCTCTCGAAGGCTCTTTTGCGGCTCTTCGCTGAGGCGTACGAAATAAAAGATGCACCACCATCCTTTAGAAGGTCGCATATTGTACTGATACCCAAAAGTGATGATCCAGTGAAGGTTTTATCGGTGAGTGCTTATCGTCCTATAAGCCTCACCAATGTAGATTATAAGGTCTTCATGAAGGTGCTAGCCAAAAGACTGCAGACTGTAATACAACTAATCGTAGGACCTCACCAAACGTGCGGCATAAAGGGCAGAACAATAGGAACGAACATTCACACAGCGAGGAGCATCCTAGAATGCTGTGATGCATGGGACAGGAAAATCGCGATGTTACAATTAGACCTAGAAAAGGCTTTCGATCGTGTAGTGCATGACGTACTTTTTACAGTACTGGAACATGTAAATGTCGGGAATGTTATCTTAGAAGGTGTGAAAATGTCATACAAAAATTGTGAGGCTAATATTGTCATTAACAAAGAAGTCACTGAAAATATTCATATTGCCAGGAGCGTTCGCCAGGGGTGTCCAATTTCTCCTTTATTGTTTGCTATTTACTTAGAGCCCTTTTGTTTGAGCATAATTCACAATAACAAAGTACATGGTTTTAAGCTTATGATGGCGGAGGTCAAATTATTGTCTTATGCTGATGACATTGCTGTTTTCTGTGAAAACAGAAAGTATTAGCGAAGCTGTGAGAGTAGTCGACAAGTACTGCAAGTGGTCCGGTAGTGCAATAAACTGGGATAAATGTGTAGGTCTGTGGCATGGCACCTGGGAGGCAATGCCAGATTTTTTCGAAAATGTGAAATGGAGGGACGTACCCACAAAGTATCTCGGGGTGCCACTAGAGGGATATAAAGATCCAGATGAATATTGGAAGGACGAAACAGAAATGCTGAGAGAGAAAGTAAATAAGTGGGGAGGGAAAAACTTCTCGATATTCGCCCGGTCAACAGTCTGCAATATCTTTTTAGCAGCGAAAGTTTGGTACGTGCTTCAGGTGCTGTGCATGAATAGGCTAAACATTCAGAAGATACACAGAATCTTTGCCACTTTTGTTTGGGGATCCCAATGGGAACGCACGAGTCGTACAAATCTTTTTCGATCAGTGAGAGCTGGTGGGCTGGGATTGGCCCATTTGTTTTTAAGACAGATTGTGTCGAGGTTTACTTTTCTACGAGATCAGAGTCATCCGTTCCTGCGCACCATGTTACAAGTTAGTCTATGCTGTTATTTACCTGAATTCATTGTATCGACTTCTTGTGCAGGGCGAATGGGTATACGTGGTTATCTGCGCGAAGTAGTATCGGCGTTCAGTATATTAAAGGTTCGTTTTTCTCTGCAGTACTTGTGCGAAGTTAAGAAAAAACGGCTGTATAAAGATCTTATCGACGTAATGATGCCAGAACCCTTGTATCGCACCATGTATGCAATCGGGCCCGGAAAAGATGTCTTTAAAAGAACCAAAAGAATGGTAGTACGGCCATCAGCCAAGACCTTTTTTTTTTTTCAGCTACATACTGGTACGTTGCCCGTGAAACCATGGCTAGAGGAAAAGGGCCTATTTGTTCCGTGGAGTACTAATTGCCTCTGGTGCCGTAAGCCGGAAAGTATTGATCACATCTTTTTGGAGTGTTGGGATGCCGTATTTCATTGGGACATCCTTCAGCGAACTTTAAAGAAAGACCTCACTATAACACCATACGGTATTCGTTTTCTGCCGGTTCAGTGTGAAAGTGGCATGCCGTATGATATGTTTATGTTGTTGAGTATGCATGCAATTTGGAAGACGCGTATGGCGGTGAGGCATGCGGATGTAAACGCACGCCCAGCCAGAGAATACTTTATAGAAAGTATAGCTCACACCAGGGATGTATATTGCGCAGGCGAAGAACAGCCGGAATGGCTACCCGTTCTGAATGACCTCATGTCATTATTATCATCCCCACGTCAAACAAAACATTTTTCAGTGTCATTTTTTCTGTAAATGCGTTTTGTTCTGTTGTTCTTTGCACGTGATGTACCAATCAGCGAATAAAAAAAAAGCCGCTATAGCTCAGTGCTAGAGCACTGGTCTTCTAAACCAGAAGTCGTGAGTTCAAACCTCACAGGCGGCAGTAAATTTCTTTTACTGTTTAAGGCACGTGCAGTGGATAATGTAGAATTTTCGCCCCAAACAATGCAAGTGCTGCATTGGTGCAACTTTTGGCTCGACGCTCCCGCCGGGCACTATAGCTCAGTGGTAGAGCACTGGTCTTGTAAACCAGGGGTCGTGAGTTCAAACCTCACAGGCGGCAGTAAATTTCTTTTACTGTTTAAGGCACGTGCAGTGGATAATGTAAGATTTTTGTCCCAAACAATGCAAGTGCTGCATTGGTGCAACTTTTGGCTCGACGCTCCCGTCGGGCGCTATAGCTCAGTGGTAGAGCACTGGTCTCGTAAACCAGGGGTCGTGAGCTCAAACCTCACTGGCGGCAGTGAATATCTGCTACTGTTTAAGGCACGTGCTGTGGATAATGTACAATTTTCGCCCCATACAATGAAAGGGCTGCATTGGTGCAACTTTTGGCTCGACGCTTCCATCGGCCGCTATAGCTCAGTGGTAGAGCACTGGTCTTGTAAACCAGGGGTCGTGAGTTCAAACCTCACTGGCGGCAGTGAATTTCTGCTACTGTTTAAGGCACGTGCAGTGGATAATGTACAATTTTTGCCCCATACAATGAAAGGGCTGCATTGGTGCAACTTTTGGCTCGACGCTTCCGTCGGCCGCTATAGCTCAGTGGATTCTGCTTCCGGCCACCAAGCGTGACGGACGTATGATGACGGGCTCCGTTGGAGCGGCTTCAGCGGCCAGTTCTGGCCGCGGTAACAGGGCTATTGAACAGGAAACCGACTACCAGGTTGTTCTGCCAAGTCTCCCAACCGGGCGTTTAGTTTTAAATACTGTTTTTTTGCACGCGGATATCAGGGCCCGCCCGTACCGGGTGGAAGATTTTCGAGACGCGTTGGCTAGGCAATTGCTGCTCTCGGATGTTATCGCCCTGGGGGCGTATCGGATGAGCCATGTCTGGGCCATCACGCTGAAGGATGCGGATGCCGTTAAGAAGATTGCAGGCGTCGGTGAGCTGCGCGTCAAAGAACGCCGCTGCTCGGTTATTGACCCGGCGAACCAGGACGTACGTCTCAAGCTCCATTGGCTGCTTCACACCGTGCCGGACGAGGACGTGCGTGTCGCGCTTGCACCGTACGGAAAGGTCTCCGAGGTGGCCCGGGAGCGCTGGCGTGTGCACGGCGTGTCAGAGAAAGGCTCAACGAGCAGGATGGTCACGCTGAAATTGAAAGCTGGCGTTAAACTGGACGACTTGCCGCACCAGCTTAACGTTGGCGGTGAGTTGGCACTCGTCGTTGTGCCTGGAAGGCCTCCGTTATGTCTTCGCTGCCGAGGTACGGGACACATTCGTCGGGAGTGTAAGGTCCCGCGATGCGGAACTTGTCGACGTTTCGGTCACGAAGACGGTGAGTGCCCTCGTACTTATGCGAGCATCGCCGGCCCTGGAACCAGTGAAGATGTCTCGGAGCATTTGATGGATGAGGCGGACGCAGAAGAGGCAGCGAGGACAACTGGGAGAACGGGGACGAAAGATGGGCCTTCGTTTACGCCTCTGGTTAAGCAGAAGAGAACGACAACGTTGACGCCTCCTGCAGTGGTGGCATCTCAGCTAGCGCAGCGTGGCCCCGAAAGCGACAGCGGTCACAGTGCGGTGGCCGCTACGAAAGTTTCGCTGAAAACCCCGGACTGCGTGGAGCCTAGCATTGCCGACGCCATGGACGCCGACGATGAAGCGGCTGCCCTAACCGTTGGAAAACGGTCCCACGAAGAGAGCGCCGGTGAGAACCTGCAGCCTGGTGGTAGTAGCAGTGGGAAGCCGCCTCCGAAAACGACAGGAAGTCGACGTTCGTCGTTGAAGCCGCGGCCAAACCTTTTGGCCGAGTCACGGAAGGCGGGTAAACTGCCTCCGTAATTTTTTTTTGTGTTCTGTGGAATGTCAGCGTCGGTTGTGTGTCGACCGACACAGTGTTTTTGCCTGACATTTCGAGTTTGCGCGCATGCAAAGTTGAGGATGCGACGAGGAAGTGCCTCAGACCGCTTCGAGACAAACACCAGACAACCCTTTGGGTGGCCAGACAGACCCCCCGAACGTCATTGCGGAACATCAGTCGGGAGAATCACATGGTCGACAGCGGTAGGCACCATGCGGATCGCGCCCCTTTTTATTACGTAAACGTATGGTAGTTGAGCTAAGAGCGCCATTGCGTGTAGCAACTTTGAATGTTAGAGGGCTGGGAGCACGAAGGCGGCAATGTCAACTTAATCGCCTGCTTATTGATAATGACCTTGACCTAATAGCTGTGCAAGAATCAAAGATAGAGTCGCAAGAACATGCTGACCGCATGGTGCCCACTTTCCGCGCCAACTTTGAAGTGTGTGTGTGTCACTCCGTTGGGACATCGGGTGGATGCCTTCTCTTCATTCGCAACACACTAGGTATAAGTGTGGAGCCTGTATTTGCATGTGAAAGTGGCCGCCTCTTGGTTGTTGATTTTTCTTTTTCAAGCTTACACTGGCGCGTTGTATTGTTTATGCCCCCAATGTTGAAAGTGAACGTAAAGTTTTTTTTTATTCCATTGAGCCGTTCTTGAATTGTGACAAGGTGCTGCTTCTATTGGAAGGCTTTAACTGCGTCTGTGCTGCTACTGACCGAGTGAAGTGTAGACCAGTGAGGCACAAGAGCGCGGAACGGTTGATTGAACTTATGCGCGATTATTTATTGGAGGACGCTGGAAGTGTGTTTTCGGCTGGAACGCGGCTTGATTACACACACTTTCAACGCGACAGTCACGCAAGATTAGATAGGCTGTATGTTTCTGCTGATCTCGTGCCACTATGCACAGCCTATGGTGTAAAACCTGTATCGTTTAGCGATCATTGCCTTGTGAGCGCGACTTTTGGAACGAAGGGAAGGAAATCACGCTTTAATTGGTACCTTTGGAAACTAAATGAGAAAATTTTAGACGGTGAAGGATTTGTCAAGGAAATTAAAAGCGGTTTCGATGGTGTACTAGCTGAGCAAGCGGTCTGCTTTGCCGTTGAATGGGAAAGTTTCAAAAAACGAGTGAAGCTTAAAGCTATAGAAAAAAGTAGCGCAATTCGGTATAAACAGAAAGAAAAAGAAAAGGAACTTCGCGAACAACTCGAGTGCTTGGTTAGCATGGAAACCAATCGGCCAGGAAATTTTAGTAAGGAAATAAAAGACGTGAAGTGTCAGATCGAAACAATTGACACTGACAGGTACGGAGCAGCAATAATACGCTCAAGGAGCGATAACTTGTGGGCAGGCGAAGCGCCTACAAAGCGGGCGCTATCAGATGAAAAGCGGTACGCTTGCCAGAAGGAAATCAGGCAAGTAAGATACGAGGGGCACATTACAAGCGACCCTAGTGAGATTCAGCGCGCTATTACGGAACACTTTGCTGAACTTTTTAGCAATAGGCGCGAGCATGCGCAAGGGTTTGAAGGGGATTTCCTACGACTAATGCCAACACTCGACAATGATTTAAGAGAGCGTCTTCAATTGCCTATTACTTCGGAACAGATTGAGAAAGAAATAGATGATCTTCCGTCTGGAAAAGCTCCGGGGCCAGATGGGCTGAACGCTGCCTTTTATAAAACCTTTAAACATTATTCAGTTCTTGTTACAAGTGATAATGGAAGCCTATGAACGTAAAAAAGTACTACAGTCAAACCCGGCTATATCGAACTCGCAAAAAAACGTCTATCAGTTCGATATAGAGCATAATTCGATATAAGCCTGCTAAATAATTGGATGTCATAAAAGCACATCCCATTTATAAAATCACTTTATTGACGAAACTAGCTTAGTTTCGCATAAATTAGTCCTGCATTTTCTTCTGCTTGGGCAATTTCGCTGCCTGCGACGTACGCACTTCCCCACGTTGTCTAAGGAGTCCGAGCAGCTGAGGCCGCAAACTTCCGCATTCGCGCAGAAGCACCGGACTAATGCGAGTGCACCAATCACTTCGGAGGATGTGGGCAAAGAATCGTAGTTGCTTTCCTCAACGTGCCTACTTTCATTTGTGCTCGGTACGATGTCGGCGATGTAGTCTTCGTTTCGGGATCTACCGTCGTCGCGACACCATCATCTGCACTCACAAACTCGTCCACTGTTGATTCGAATGTCCCGGAAATTTTGACAGCTCGCTCCAAACTTCGGCAACACCGGCAACGGCTTCGACGCATTCATCAGAATTTACAGTCATCACCGAGCACGCGGAAACCGGCACGTATGAAGAACGCCTCGTACACGGCCGTGCGTACGCGTCGGGCGCCATGGGCACCGGGTTGCGAGTCTGGCCACTTTAGCCCTAATCGTGCTGAGAGTGCTCCTCGGAATCTTGCACGCTGCGGGGATATCGCGTTCGACGCGATTTATGATTTCGATCTTCACGACGAAAGGCGAATTCTGCCGCTTCATCACGGCAACACTGCGGGAGAAGGCCCACAAGGGGCAAACACTATTAACCAGCGAGGCAGCCAGACAACTCGCACTTCCGCCATCTTGCACGAAGAGCGCACAAGAGCCTCTGATTGGCTGTCTGAGCAAGCGCTGTAGGCGGGCCAGGATCATTTTTTGCTGGGGAGTGTCGATAGATAGTGATCTAAAGAAAGGAAGGACGCTTGATTCTGCAACCCGTGAGGGAGCACGGCGAAGCGTCGTCAGGGGAGAGGGAGTGGGAAGTGAAAGATGATAGAGAAAGAGGGAGGATAATAGACTTCACTATGCGCGGCAGGGGGAGTGTCGACGGCTCGCCCGAACAGCCCCAGGCAGCGCGGTCACTGTAGGGAGAGCGGTTGGATGGAGCCGCGCCGCCGGGTTTCCCCGCTACCGCGAGGGAAAGCCAACTTCTGGGGGCACTCTTCCGCCGCTTGACGTTCGATATATCGGGAGTCACTGCAATATTTGTTCGATGTAAGCGTAATTTTTGCTACATATAGTCATTGTAACTATACCGTGACCAGAAATTGTTCGATATATAGAATAATTCGATGTAAACGGGTTCGATATAGTCGGGTTCGACTGTATTGTCCTTTGGTACGTCACACATTGTACTTATTCCCAAGTCTGATGATCCGGAGAAACGAATGTTAGTGGGTTCCTACAGACCTATCAGCCTCACTAATGTCGACTACAAGGTGTACATGAAGGTACTAGCCAGACGACTTCAGAGTGTAATCGACAAATTAGTAGGGCCGCACCAAACCTGTGGCATCAGAGGTCGCAGCATTGCAACAAATATACATGTGGCCAGAACCGTATTGGAATGTGTTGACGCGCTTGGAAGTCAGGTAGCTATGATACAGCTGGACTTGGCTAAAGCGTTCGACCGCGTTTCACATGACATTCTTTTCTCCATTCTGGAGCATGCTAACCTGAGTAGTGTAATAGTACGAGTAAAAATGGCGTACGCAAATTGTATGACACGCATTATAGTTAATGGTGACCTTACTGAGCGCCTCACAGTGCGTTCTTCCGTGAGGCAAGGTTGTCCGCTCTCTCCCCTGCTTTTTGCAGCGTATCTAGAGCCTTTATGTCTGGCCATTCTCAACAGTGAATACGTCACAGGTTTCAAGCTGCAATATGGTCAGGTGAAACTTCTTGCGTATGCGGACGACATAGCGGTATTTTGCACGAACAGAGAAAGTGTTTGTGAAGTTACAAACATTCTGGAAAGGTTTTGTAACCAGACTGGATGTCAAGTAAACTGGGAAAAAAGCTCTGGATTTTGGCACGGGGAATGGGATATTACACCGCAATTTTTCTCACGGCTGCAATGGTCTCCCATGCGAACGCGATACCTTGGTGTGCCCCTAGAATGTTATCGCGATCCCAGCCCACTTTGGAACGAAGAGACGTCAAGGGCGAGAGAGAAAGGGGGAGCGTGGCAAGGAAGGAATCTGTCAATCTTCTCACGTGCCTTTGTCTGCAATGTTTTTCTCATTTCAAAAATATGGTACCTCATGAATGTGCTGTGTGCTTCGCGGACCTCTATTCAAAAATTGCATCGTATATTTGCCGTCTTCCTTTGGACTTCGACCTGGGAAAAAAACGAGGAGGACGAACCTGTTTCTTTCAGTGCAGAGTGGAGGCCTTGGACTGGTTCATTTGTTTTTGCGTCAAGTGGTATCACGCTTTTTTTCTTTCGTGATCAAAATGACACCTTCTTAAGAACGGTTATACAAGTCCGATTGCAGAGGCTACTCCCAAGAATATATATTGTCCTCTGGTGAAAACATGTGCGGTGCTGTAACCGGATTTTTGCGCGAGGTCGTGCTTTCTTGTAAGTTGTTAGAAGTGCGTTTTTCCCCAGACTATTTGTACAGTGTTCCCAAGAAAAAGCTGTACAAAGATCTTGTGGATATCTTGCTGCCGGTGCCATTGTACCGTGCGCCTTACCGTGGAGGCCCAGGGCAGAATATGTTATAGCGAGTGAAGAAGATGCCAGTTAGGCCAGGCGCGAAAACATTCTTGTTCAAGCTACACTCTAATACATTACCTGTCAAAACGTGGCTTCAAGAAAAGGGAATCTTTGTTCCTTGGACAACGAACTGTCTGTTATGTAAGAGGCCAGAGACAGTCGAACATGTTTTTCTGGACTGCTGGGACGCGATATTCCACTGGGACGGCCTACAGAGAACTATAAAGAAAGAGTTACCACTAGACCCTTATGGTATCAGGTTTTTACCGGTTGATCACGAAGATGTGCCGTATGATTTGTTCATGCTTCTTGGCCTCCACAACTTGTGGAAAACACGAATGCAAGTAAGGCATGCAGATGTTAATACGCGCAGTGCACGTGAAAACTTTATTGAAAGCGCTGCTTACCTTCGGGAATGTATCCGGGCACAGCAAGGCCCACCTCAGTGGGTAATACTTCTTGATGACCTTGCGAGTTTGAGGAAATTTTAACTTTGCTCGCCTCAGCTAAAGTGTGGCTGAAGTGTTTTATTGTTTGTGACTTATTGTTCCTCATGTGAACTTCGGAAATAAAGAAAAAAAAAGCCGCTATAGCTCAGTGGTAGAGCACTGGTCTCGTAAACCAGGGGTCGTGAGTTCAAACCTCACTGGCGGCACTTCATTTCTTTTACTGCTTAAGGCACGTGCAGTGAATAAAGTACCATTTTTGCGCCAAACAATGAAAGGGCTGCATTGGTGCAACTTTTGGCCCCGCCCGCTCCCGTCGGCCGCTATAGCTCACCATTCTGCTTCCGGCTCCCGAGCTGAACGGATCGCGGGATCATGGGCTCCAATGGAGCGGCATATGCGGCTGTTAGCCGCGGCAACAGGCTTTCGACGGAAGAAGATAAGGATTACCAGATAATTTTGCCTCGGCTACCTACAGGACGTATTGTTTTAAACACAGTTTTTTTGCACGGCGACGCTCGTGTTCGCCCGTTTCGTGTAGAAGATTTTCGAGACGCGCTTCAAGCTGTTGGTATGCTCTCTGGCGTCGTCGCCCTTGGAGCATACCAAATCAACCATGTATGGGCGGTGACGATGAAGACAGCCGAGGCTGCCGAAAAGCTGGCGGCCCTGAAGGAGCTGCAGGTGAAGGGGCGTCGCTGCCTGGTCATCGACCCCAAGGAACAACAGGTGAAGCTTCGTATCCACTGGCTTCTGCATGGGGTGGACGACGAAGACGTCAAGACCGCGCTGGCCTCCTTCGGCAAAGTGACGGAAGTGACCCGGGAGCGCTGGCGAGTGGATGGCGTTTCCGACAAGGGCTCGACGACCCGAGCAGTGCTGCTGCAGCTGAAGGCAGGAATGAAAGTCGACGACCTGCCCCACCAGATCCGCGTCGCCGGCGAGCTTGCGCTGGTGGTAGCCCCAGGACGTCCCATGCAGTGCCTGCGCTGCCGGGGCTCTGGCCACGTTCGTCGTGAATGCAAGGTTCCCCGTTGCTCGCGGTGCAGGCTTTTTGGACACAACGACGCGGACTGTGTGCGTTCATACGCAGTAGCCGCGGGTTCGGCGGAGAGCGAGCCGTCGACGTTAGACCATGTAATGGACGTGACCGAGGCGGAGGAAGCGGCCACGGGAGCTGGAAACTGCAAAGTGGCGGCAGAAACCGGCGCGACGACCAAGCAAGCCGAAGGAGGAAGGAATATCCCTCTCCCCAAAGAACCAGCAGCTACAGTCGAGAGCGTGAAGACGGCCCCGCAAGAAAATGAGAGCCACAAGCCAGTTACGGATGCAACGCAGGCAGAGGCGGACGACAACGCGACCCCTGCTAGCGCCCGCGTCGAATCCGTCTCGGCACCGGTCAAGAGATCCCTGCAGCACGAGGAGAAAGTCGACGGAAAGGCCGGCGGTGACTCCGAGGCACCACCCGCTAAGACGCTACCTGGAAGGCGCTCCACCCTCAAGCCTAAGCCGAACCTGGAGACTGACCGTAGGCTTACCCCGAAGCCGACCAAAGAGGAACCCGGGCGACGGCCACCGGATGGCCACGGAGGCGTCTAGCGGTCAGCTAGACGTTAAGGTGAGCACCATGCTCCGGGCCTTCTCCCCTCAGGTTTTCACCAATAATGGCTACCAACCCGTCGCTTAGCCTCGGCACGCTAAACGTTCGAGGTCTGGCCGCCAAAAGGAAACAGTCAGGTTTACAGACTACTAGTGGACCACGACCTCGACGTTTTAGCCGTGCAAGAAACCAAGGTAGACGGCGAGGAGGAGACCGGGAGCATGGTGCAAAGGTTCACGTATAACTACTATACGGTAGTGAGCCACGCTTTAGGGACTTCGGCAGGGTGTGTGCTGTTCGTGAGGAAGCTCCCTGGTCTTGTTATAGATGGTTACTTTTCCTGTACTTCTGGTCGACTTGTCTTTTGTGACTTCAGCTATTGTAATGTCCAATGGCGCGTGTTTTGCATTTATGCGCCTAATACTGTGCAAGAAAGGGCAAATTTCTTTGAGTTTAAAGCATCATTTACATGTGCAAAAAATGATAGCCTGTGTAGGCGACTTCAACTGCGTATTGAAAGCTGAGGATAGGTCTACGCGTCGCGTGGTTTGTGACAAAAGTAGTGATATCCTGGCGCAGATTACACACGAATTCGAATTAGAAGATATCGTAGAATGTTTTCGCGGTCACGGACACGTAAGCTACACTCACTTTCAGGGCATAAGTCACGCACGCTTAGACCGTATCTATCTTTTCATATGATTTAGTTGAAAAAGCCAGTGCTACACAGTTACGGCCATATCATATTCTGACCACTGCCTGGTAAAATGCACGGTGGGCAGGAAGAAAGAACGAAACAAGTTCGCCTGGGAACTGTGGAAATTGAATGCAGAGCTGTTACATGATGAAACTTTTAACGAAAATGTAGTGGCTGCTCTGAATTCTTTTGGAGCAGACAGTTCTACGAAATTTGGTGAGGAATGGGAGTTGCTGAAGCAAAGCATTAAATTGAAGGCAATCGAAAGAAGTAGCGTACTGCGATATGAACAAAAGGCCAGAGAAAAGGATTTAACAACATTGCTAGAAAAATTAGCGAAGCTTGAATGCATGCAACCTGGCGCCTATCAACAAGATATGCGCGCCGTTAAGAAGAAGCTCGAGGTATTCGACGAAGATCGCTTCCGAGGTGCGCTAGTGCGAGCCAGAGCAGAAAGGCTATCATGCGGGGAAACGCCAACGAAAAGAGCACTGGGGCTAGAAAAAAAGCACTCGAGACGTAAGCAGATTGAGGCTATCGAATATGAAGGGGTGGTATTAACGGATAACAATGATATAGGGCGTGCTTTCTTTGAGCATTACAAAGAACGTTTTGCATTCAGGCCTGTCAACATGCACGATTTCAAGAAATTATTTTTGCAACGAATCCCACAGCTGTCGAGTGAGGTTAAAGAAACCTTAGAACGACCATTAACAGAACATGAAGTGATGAAAGCCATCGAAGACCTGAATCCTGGGAAGTCGCCAGGTCCAGACGGTCTTTGTGCCGCTTGGTACAAATCGTTCAAAAGCCACCTAGCTCCTATCTTAACAGCAGTTTTCAATGAAGCATATGAACTGAAAATACTTCCACCATCCTTTGGCCAGTCCCATACAGTACTAATACCGAAAACAGAAGAGACCGAAAAGCTCAAGCAACTTTCCTCCTACAGACCCATAGCGCTTACTAACTGCGACTACAAAATATTGATGAAGGTGTTGGCACGACGGGTCCAGTCAGTTATTCAGGAAGTAGTCGGCCCACAACAGACGTGTGGTATTCGTGGAAGAACCATTTTCACTAACATCCATAAAATGAAGTGTGTGCTGGAGTGTTGTGACGCCATGTGCGATGCAGTAGCCATCCTCCAGCTAGACTTGGAGAAGGCGTTTGATTGTGTTTCTCACAACATATTGCTTACCATCCTTGAACACGTTAATTTTGGCCACATAATCGCTGAAGGGGTGACCATGGCGTACCGGAGCTGCTATACCAGACTTATAATTAATCAGATGTTGGGGGCCCCCATTAACGTGAAGCGCTCCGTTCGCCAGGGTTGTCCACTCAGTCCACTCCTGTTTTGTGTCTACATAGAAACGCTATGTCTGGCCATCATCGAAAATGAATGTATTAAGGGGTTTAGTCTTCAATCAGCAGAAGTGAAGCTACTGGCATACGCTGACGATGTGGCTGTGTGCTGTAAAGACAAACAAAGTGTATTGAATACTGTTAATATCGTCAAAAAGTTTGGTAACGTCACTAACAGCTACGTTAACTGGCAGAAATGTTTGGGGTTTTGGCATGGAAGATGGGCGTCTACACCAGACCACTTTTCGAACGTAAACTGGGTCACGACGCCAGTTAAGTACCTTGGAGCACCCCTTGATGCCTACAAGGACAGTAGCGAGTACTGGAAGGAGCGTACAAAAGAACTAAAAGAAAAAGCCGACCGATGGAACGCCTGTCACTTGTCAATGTTCGCGAGAGCTACAGCGTGCAACATGTTTCTCGTGTCAAAGATCTGGTACGTAATGCAGGTCCTACAGTGCTCTCGTATTAATGTGCAGAAACTGCACCGCGTGTTCGCTGTATTCGTGTGGGCATCGAGCTGGGAGTGATGCAGCCGAGATAATCTCTTCCGACGTGTGAAGGATGGTGGTCTGGGGTTGGCGCACCTTTTCTTGCGTCAACTGGTGAATAGATTCTCCTTCTTTCGAGATACAAACGACCCATTTCTGCGCACGGTGATCCAAATGAGGCTGTCAAGATCACTTCCCGAATTCGTTGTAGGTACGGAAATAATGCCAGGACCAGTCCGTGGTTTCTTTCGGGAGATAGTTCAGAGTGTTTCTTTTTTGCGTGTTCGTTTTTCAAGTGCATGTTTGTGGAGTGTAAAACGGAAAAAGTTATATCGTGATTTATGTGACAGTGTTTTGCTGGTACCTATGTACAGAGCCCCGTACAGTGGAGGCCCAGGCCTAGATGTATTGAAAAGGGTGAAGAAGATGCCAGTTCAACCAGCCACTAAATCGTTCTTTTTTAAATTACACACCGGTACTCTACCTGTTAAAATCTTCCTTGAACAACGTGGGTTCTACATGTCATGGGGAACCCACTGCCTTATATGTAAAAAAACAGAAAGCATAGATCACGTTTTCATCCACTGTTGGGAAGGGGTCTTTTTCTGGGACGTGTTACAAAGGACTCTAAAAAAGGAGCTACCTATAGATCCCCACGGAATCAGGTTTCTGCCAGTATATGACGACGAAGGTTTCCCGTACGACCTGATCATGCTTACGGGCCTCCACTGTTTATGGCACGCAAGAATGGCGGGTTACCATTGTGACCCGGATGCCCGACCGGCGCGTCTGTACTTTTGTGAATCCATGCAACGGTATGTGGAAGTGATCAAGTTGCAACAGCCTGTTCCTGAGTGGCTGTCGAGGGTTGAACCCCTTACAGCACTAAAGGAATTTTAATCCGACAACGTCGTGCCACAGTAGCGGACGGCAGCGAATGTAAATATTACTGTTCTTTGTTCCGTCTGTGTATTCATCCCTTTTTGCTCCTTTGGTCTTTGTTTATATCATTTATTCTTTATTCTTTATTCAGTGAGTGCCCCGCTTTGCCAGTAAGGCGTTACAGCAGGGGGGGTTACAGACTTAAATAGAACACTTCTTCATCTATACAGCACACTTGCGTCTCTTGCAGCCGGTTCCAATCTCTGATGGTCATCACAAAGAAGGAATTGTAATACATAGTTGTTCTTGCACGGTACTCTTTCACTTTGTGTCGGTGATCATTTCTACTGGATATGTAATTGGGTTGATACAAGTAGTTATTATAAGCAATTCCAGTGTTACCATGAAAAATACAAAAGAAAAACTTCAACCGCAGTTTTTTTCTGCGTAAAGAAAGCGATTCCCAACCCAATTCCGTTTTCATAGCGGTACAGCTATCTGTCCGCTTGTACCGCCCTAAAGCAAACCGCGCAGCTCTATACTGAATTTTTTCAAGTTTATCTATAGACCTGGCCTGCATCGGGTCCCATACAGGGCATGCGTACTCTAAAATCGGCCTAATACAGGTGAGGTAGGCTGTGTTTTTTAAATTCTGGGGTGCCCATCTTAGGTTCCGTTGGATAAAGTTAAGAGCCCTTGCTGCTTTACCAACAACATAATCAATATTAGCATTCCATGAGCAATCATGCGATAAAACAACACCAAGATATTTGCATGTCGGTTCAGTAGCAATGACATACATATTCAGGCTGTAAGATGTCTCAATTGGTTTCTTTTTTTTGGAAACACGCATGTGCACACACTTTTTCGGGTTCAACGACATTTGCCACTTCTGGCACCACCTTGTAATACGATCCAAATCGTCCTGCAAAGAAACGCCATCACTTGCGTCCCTAATCTGCCGATATAAAACACAATCGTCGGCAAATAAACGCATGCGCGATGAAATACCCACAGAAATTTGTGTTGTGATATGTCGAGGACTGGCAATAAAGAAAAAAAAAAAAGCCGCTATAGCTCAGTGGTAGAGCACTGGTCTCGTAAACCAGGGGTCGTGAGTTCAAACCTCACTGGCGGCACTTCATTTCTTTTACTGCTTAAGGCACGTGCAGTGAATAAAGTGCCATTTTTGCCCCAAACAATGAAAGTGCTGCATTGGTGCAACTTTTGGCCCCGTCCGCTCCCGTCGGCCGCTATAGCTCAGTGGTAGAGCACTGGTCTCGTAAACCAGGGGTCGTGAGTTCAAACCTCACTGGCGGCACTTCATTTCTTTTACTGCTTAAGGCATGTGCAGTGAATAAAGTACCATTTTTGCCCCAAACAATGAAAGTGCTGCATTGGTGTAAATTTTGGCCCCGCCCGCTCCCGTCGGCCGCTATAGCTCAGTGGTAGAGCACTGGTCTCGTAAACCAGGGGTCGTGAGTTCAAACCTCACTGGCGGCACTTCATTTCTTTTACTGCTTAAGGCACGTGCAGTGAATAAAGTGTCATTTTTGCCCCAAACAATGAAAGTGCTGCATTGGTGCAACTTTTGGCCCCGCCCGCTCCCGTCGGGCGCTATAGCTCAGTGGTAGAGCACTGGTCTCGTAAACCAGGGGTCGTGAGTTCAAACCTCACTGGCGGCACTTCATTTCTTTTACTGCTTAAGGCACGTGCAGTGAATAAAGTACCATTTTTGCCCCAAACAATGAAAGTGCTGCATTGGTGCAACTTTTGGCCCCGCCCGCTCCCGTCGGCCGCTATAGCTCAGTAGATTACACTTCCGGCCGCGAAAGCCTACGGACGTGTTTTTCACGTGCTCCAACGGGGCGGTGTTAGCGGCCCAGTTTAGCCGCGGAAACAGGGACGACATGGAAGACAGCCAGGACTACCAAGTGCTCCTGCTTCATTTGCCAAAAGGTCGTATTGTTTTGAATACACTTTTTTTTTGCACGGTGACCTACGAGCAAGGCCGTACAGAGTTGAAGGCTACCGGGATGCCCTTGGACGTTTGGAACTGCTGCCTGAGGTTGACGCCTTAGGGGCATTTCAGATGAATCATGTGTGAGCTGTTGCGTTCAAGAGCCATGAATGCATGAAGAAGTTGTTGACTATATATATGTATACGGGGAATATAAAGGCAGAAAATGTCTTGTAGTAGACCCGAACAACCAAGATGTCCGAGTGAAAATCCACTGGGTCCTCCATAACGAGGCAAACGACGACATACGTGTGGCCTTTGAGCCATACGGCGAGGTTATGGAAACGACAAAGGAGCGCTGGCGTGTCCTTGGCATTTATGAAAAAGGTACGACAAGGCGCGTGCTGAACCTCAAGCTGAAGGCCGGGGTCACGACTGAAGATATTCCATACCAAGTACGTGTCTCTGGTGAGCCTGCTCTCGTAGCTATTCCAGGCAAGGCGCCACTTTGCTTGCGCTGCCAGGGAAAGGGCATATCCGCCGCGACTGCCGGATCCCGCGATGCTCACGGAGCCGACGCTTCGGCCATGGCGAAAGCGAGTGCATGCCCACGTACGCAAATATAACGGGCCGCAGAAAGGACGCTGACATAATGCATAATATCATGGACGAGGCTGAAGCTGAAGAAGCAGCTGCCACGGTGACAAAGGAACAAAAACCTGTGGAAACTCTTCCGGCAGCGGTACAACAGCGTGAGCCAGCTAGTGAAGCAAAAACGTGTGAAAAAAATCCGGCCGGTGCAAATAGTGACGACGTGCACAACAACATGAATGGAAAATGGCATCAAGGGAAATCTTCTAGTGAAGCTATGGTGACGTCGCCAAATGAAACACCGACAGTGCAGTGTCAAACAATGGAAGGCGTTGTAGAGGCGTCGGCAAAGCGCATGCATAGCGACAGTGTCGGCGAACCGGACCATCTGGGTGGTGCAGGTGGCGGGGGGCCGCCTGTGAAAACGGCGTTCACGAGACGAACGTCGTTAAAGCCGAAACCGAACATTCCTCCTGATAGACGCCCGGTGGATAAACCAGCGGAATAAAGGCGGGGACGCGCTTCCCCTTGGTGAGTGAGCAAGATGGGACCGAAAAAGCGACGCCGCCTAGAAGATGCTGTCCTGTCCAGCTACCGAACTTCGGTTGAAGAAGCAGGCGACGGGCAGCGAGTTCATCCTGACCCACTACTGCCACAACTGAGTGAAGACTCCACTGCATCCTTGCCTTCTGGGGTAAACACTGCCCGATCCGAGTGCTCTTCACAAATTAAGGACGAAAAACTTATACACTTATTCATAGTAGCTGTGCAAGAAACAAAGACAGAAAGTGAGGAGCAAACGGATCGAATGGTGGGAACTTTTCGAAGGCACTTCAATGTTTGTGTTAGCCATGCGATAGGTACCTCCGGTGGTTGTGCAATTTATATAAGGAACAATGTGGGCATTGAAGGTGAAAAAGTAGTTGCGTCAGAGGCAGGACGGTTGCTTGTTGTTGACTTTTCGTACTGCGCAAGGGAATGACGTGTTATCTGTATATATGCACCAAACATCGATCATGAGCGTGTTGTTTTGTTTGAAGACTTAGAACAATTTTTAAAGAGTGATAAATACTTAATTATGCTTGGTGATTTCAATTGTGTATGTTTGGCTGAAGATCGAGCCAAGAACACCCCTGTACGAGATAAAAGTTCGCGAGTGCTTGTTTCACTGCTCCAGGAATATTATTTAGAAGATCTCGGTTATTTATTGTTAAGAGGAAGTAGCCCTATCTATACCCATTACCAGCGCGGAAGCTGTGCTAGGCTGGATAGAATCTATGTCACAGTTGACCTTGCAAGAGATTGTGGCCACTATGAAGTGAAACATGTCTTTCAGCGACCATAGCCTTGTCATGACTACACTAGGAAGCAACCTCAGAAAAAGCCGTTTTAATTGGGCTTTGTGGAAGTTCAACGTGAAACTTTTGCAAGATCAAAAATTTATGGAGTGTGTAACAAAAAAAAAAATTAAACAAATGACGTCCAAAGAGCCACATGAGTGGGCAGCTGAGTGGGAAAACATTAAGAACGACGTCAAGGTTATTGCGATTGAAAGGGGAACCATTATTAGTCAAAAGCAAAAGTGTAATGAAAAAGAACTCCAGTGCCAACTCGATTTTCTTATATGTATGGAAAGCGGCAATCCCGGCATGTATATAAAAGATTCGCGAAGTGAAAAGCAAACTAGAAGTAATTGCAACCGAAAAGTACAGAGCAGTAGTGATAAGGGCGCGAGCCGAAAAGATATGGTTGGGTGAGACGCCCAACAAGCGAGCGATTTGTGACGAAAGAAAATACGCAGCTCAAAACGAAATACGACAGATCAACTACCGTAACGAACAGACATCAGACAGGAGTAAAATTGAGTAGGCATTTGTCGAACATTACAGCGAATTATTTGCGAATAAAAGAGGCGATAAAACTGGGCTGAGAACCGAGGTTATTATTCTAATGCCTAAGCTCGATGAAGAATGTAAGACGCGATTAGAACAGCCAATATGTATAGAGGAAGTGAAAAGTGCCATAAAATAATTAACTCCAGGAAAAAAACCTGGGCCCGACGGAATAGGAGCAGCCTTTTACAATATATTCATTGAAGAAATCAGCCCGATTCTGCATAAGGTTATTAGCAAAGCCTATCAGGAAAAACGGTTACCGCCTTCCTTCCGCGCTGCCCTTATTGTTTTGATACCGAAGACAGATGATCCAACTAAACTGTTATCAGTAGGGGCCTATCGCCCAATAACTCTTACAAATGTGGACTATAAGATCTATACCAAAATTTTATCTAAACGTTAGCAAAGCGCTATTATGCTTCTCGTTGGACCGCACCAGACATGTGGAATAAAAGTCGTTCGATATGTACAAATGTGCATGTAGCCCGCAGCGTTCTAGAATGTTGGGATGCCATCTTGGAACGAGTTGCTATGTTACAACTCGATCTCGCCAAGGCTTTTGACCGTGTCGCACACGATGTTCTTTTCTCTGTGCTTGAACATGTCAATATTGGCAAAGTGTTATTAGAAGGTTTAAACATGGCTTACAATGATTGTACTGTGCACATCATAGTTAACAAGAACCTCACCCAGAGTATTGACGTCCGGTCATCTATAAAACAAGGATGTGCGTTGTCATCGCTGCTTTTCGCTCTTTATCTTGAACCCTTCTGCCTCAGTCCTACTATTAATGAAAAAGTACATGGCTTCATGCTTCAGACGCATCATGTGAAAATCCTTGCCTACGCTGATGATGTAGGAATCTTTTGCACTGACCGCAATAGCATAGATGAAGCCATAAGCGTCACCAAAGGTTTCTGCAAACAGACAGGTTCCGCGATAAATTGGGAAAAAAGTGTCGGTTTCTGGCACGGAATATGGGACTTTAAACCAGAACAATTTGCGACCATCACGTGGGTAAGAAGTCCTTCTACGTATTTAGGCGTGCCTCTCGAGCAATATAAACAAACTGCAGATTACTGGGATGACCTGACGCCAAGGGTGAAGGAAAAAGTTGGAGGGTGGCTAGGCCGCGAATTATCGATGTTTGCTAGGGCCAGTGCGTGCAATGTTTTTTTTGATTGCCAAAGTGTGGTATGTGTTGCAGTTTTTGTCAATGTCACGCGTCCACCTGCAGAAACTGCACCGAATATTTGCGGTTTTTATTTGGGGCTCCAATTGGGAGAGAGTCAGCCGCACTAATCTGTTTCGCCCAGTGAAAGACGGAGGCCTCGGCCTTTCTCATCTGTTCATCGGACAAATTGTGTCTCGTTTTATGTTCCTGCGGGACCAGAGAGACCCGTTTTTGAGAGCGATGATGCAAATGCGCTTTAAGAATGTATTGCCCGAATTTGTTGTGTCTAGTGCGGCTTCAACCGACTGTGGTGTAAAATGTTACTTCAGGGAATAAGTCACGTCATTTAGGATACTTAAAACAAGCTTCTCATTCGAGTACCTGAGCCTCGTAACGAGAAAGAAACTATATAAAGATTTAATCGATGTAATGATGCCAGTACCATTATACAGATCGCCAAACATTGCAGGCCCAGGGCAAGATGTATTAAAAAGAGTTAAAAAAATGACTGTTAGAGGAGCTGTTAAAACATTCTTTTTCAAATTAAAAACATGGCTCGATGAAAAGAGAATATTTCTACCGTGGACAACAAACTGCCTCTTGTGCAAGAAACCGGAAACAATCGAACACACTTTCATTGATCGTTTGGATCCAGTCTTTTTTTTGGGATGTTTTGCAACGAACCCTGAAGAAAGAGTTACCGATAACACCACACGGAATTCGGTATATCTCAGTACAGAATGAAAACAGCTTCCCCTATGACATGATCATGATACTGGGGCCACATAGCCTTTGGATCACAAGAATGGGAGTCAGGCACGCAGACCCCAAAGCAAAGTCAGCCAGACAAAACTTTATACAGAGCATAACCTACATGCGCGAGGTATATCGTACTTTAACCGAGCCACCAGATTGGATTTGGTACTTGATGAGTTGGCACGAATTAAACATTTTTGACTAACCACACTGGTCAAGCAAACCAAGGTGGGTTTTATGTATGTACATGCCTTTTCTCAATAAAACCAGGGGCCGTGAGTTCAAACCTCACTGGCGGCACTGAATTTCTTTTACTGTTTAAGGCACGTGCAGTGGATAATGTAGAATTTTTTGCGCCAAACAATGAAAGTGCTGCATTGGTGCAACTTTTGGCTGGACGCTTTCGTCGGCCGCTATAGCTCAGTGGTAGAGCACTGGTCTTGTAAACCAGGGGTCGTGAGTTCAAACCTCACTGGCGGCAGTGAATTTCAATTACTGTCTAAGGCACGTGCAGTGGATAATGTAGAATTTTTGCGCCAAGCAATGAAATTGCTGCATTGGTGAAACTTTTGGCTCCACGCTTCCGTGGGCCGCTATAGCTCAGTGGTAGAGCACTGGTCTTGTAAACCAGGGGTCGTGAGTTCAAACCTCACTGGCGGCAGTGAATTTCTTTTACTGTTTAAGGCACGTGCAGTGGAAAATGTAGAATTTTTGCGCCAAGCAATGGAAGTGCTGCATTGGTGAAACTTTTGGCTCCACGATTCCGTGGGCCGCTATAGCTCAGTGGTAGAGCACTGGTCTTGTAAACCAGGGGTCGTGAGTTCAAACCTCACTGGCGGCACTGAATTTCTTCTACTGTTTAAGGCACGTGCAGTGGATAATGTAAAATTTTTGCGCCAAGCAATGAAAGTGCTGCATTGGTGAAACGTTTGGCTCCACGCTTCCGTGGGCCGCTATAGCTCAGTGGTAGAGCACTGGTCTTGTAAACCAGGGGTCGTGAGTTCAAACCTCACTGGCGGCACTGAATTTCTTTTACTGTTTAAGGCACGTGCAGTGGATAATGTAGAATTTTTGCGCCAAGCAATGAAAGTGCTGCATTGGTGAAACTTTTGGCTCCACGCTTCCGTGGGCCGCTATAGCTCAGTGGATTCCACTTCCGGCCACCACAGCGGACGGTCACGGAATGTTGTGCTCCGTAGGGGCGGTTCATGCGGCCCAGCCGGGCCGCGGTATCAGGCTTACGGAAACGTCTTCACAGGATTACCAGCTTGTTTTGCCGCATCTGCCATCAGGTATGACCGTGTGTAATACCGTGTTTTTGCACGGTGATTTGAAGGCCAGGCCCTATCGAGTCGAACATTTTCGCGATGCGCTTGACCGTCATAAGCTGTTGCCGGAGGTGGTGGCCCTCGGGGCCTACCAGATGAACCATGTCTGGGCTATAACATTCAAGGACGAAGTCGGAAAAAAGAAGCTGCTGTCAGCGAAGGCCTTCAGTGTCAAAGAACACCGCTGCGTCGCCATTGACCCTTGCAACCAGGATATTAGAATGAAGCTGTTCTGGCAGCTTCACACGACTCCCGACGAGGACGTCAGAGCAGCCTTGGCGCCGTTCGGAACGGTGACCGAAATTTCCAGGGAGCGGTGGTGAGTACCAGGGTGCGGCGACAAAGGTTCTCACACGCGTCTGGTATCGTTACGGCTGAAGGCTGGTATGACCATGGAAGACATCCCGCATCAGCTACGAGTATCAGAGGACCATGCGCTCGTGATTGTTCCAGGCAGAGCTCCGCTCTGCCTCCGATGCCGCGGCACCGGCCATATACGGCGCGAGTGCCGTGTGCCACGCTGTGGACTCTGTCGTCGTTTCGGCCACGACGAGACCCAGTGCGTGAAAAGCTACGCTAACGTGACCGGGTCTGGTCGGAGCGACGCGTTAGACGAGCACTTGATGGATCAAGCGGACGCGGAAGAGACTGCTGGAGCGGGCGGAGACCCACGAGGCACGGAAGAGAAGCCAGTGGTCATGGCAAGCGTCAAGTGCCAACCCAGAAAGGGCAGTAGCGAGGCAGTGGCCAAGAATGAAGTGCAAAGTGAACCGTCTGCAGAAAATTCTACGGTGCGTGAAAGTGAGGGGGACGCGGAGGCTGCCGAGGGCGTTCTGCGACAGGGCAACTCTGGCGCTGCCTTCATCGAAGAATCCGGCGAGAAAATGGACCAGGCCAGCGCCGTCTCAAAGAGACCTCGCGAAATACCCGATCAAGATGTCAGGCTTGAGCAAGACGACGGTGACAGCAGCGAAGGGCCACCCACGAAGGCTTCCTCTTTCCGGCGGTCTACACTCAAGCCCAAGCCGAACGTTCCGCTCGAGAGGAGGCCGACGCGAGAACATCCACCTGAGGGGCGCCAGACGCCGACCAATGCGCCAGGTGGTCGGCAGACGCCGACCGTCCCACCAGACGGGCGACAGACGCCGACTGTCCCACCAGATAAGCGGACAACGCCGACAGTTCCCCCGCGGTAGCGGGGTGCTGTTCGGCAGAAGGCTCAGTAAGGACTAGGTGCTGCGGAACCGTTAAGTGAATGATGAGTAGCGCATTTGGTAACGTCATGCCTTCGCCGTATGAGACGGAGCCTATGATGGTGTAGGGTTTTGTTTTTTGTAAGTTTGGCGGTCTTTGATCTCCGAAATGTATTGTATTTTGTGCTTGCTCTTCTCTTTCAATGGCAAATAATCATGGAATAGCAATACGTATTGGCACGCTTAACGTACGAGGGCTAACGGCTAGACGGCGACAAGCACAATTAAGTCGCCTGATGCTGGAAAACGACATAGATATTCTTGCTGTTCAAGAAACTAAAATTGAAAGCGAAGAGCAAACGGACAAAATGGTTCAGGTTTTTAAATCCCGTTACAACACTTGTGTTTGTCATGGAGTAGGTAAGGCCGGTGGCTGTCTTTCATTTTTGCGTAATTCAATAGATATTGTTGCGCAGAGTGTAATGTCGGCCCAAGATGGGCGATTGGTCCTATGTGATTTCTCTTTCAATAATATTGATTGGCGAGTTGTCTGTGTGTACGCTCCAAACAAAATTAGTGATAGGAAATTTTTTTTTAACTTTGTTGAGTCACACCTGACGTGTGAAAGAAATGTTGTTCTTCTTGGTGACTTCAATTGTGTTTGCATGTCCGAAGATAGGGTGCCCAGTAAAATAATACGGGATACAAGTGCGCATCAACTCTGCGCAATCGTGGCAGACTATGATTTAGTAGACGTTGGAAGCATATTAAGCGGTAACAGTGTTGTTTTTACTCATTTCCAAGGGCAGAGTCATGCTCGACTAGATCGTTTGTACGTAGCAGCAAACCTTGCGCGAACGGTCAATAGCTACGCAGTAAAGCACGTGAGCTTCAGTGATCACAGCCTAGTAACGTGTACATTGGGCACGAAACATAGAGGGTCTCACTTTAACTGGGAACTGTGGAAAATGAACGAAACGATCTTAAGTGATGAATGGTTTGTCAAAACGGTAAAAGGAAAAATGGACGTAATGCAAATAGATGCTACAACAAATTGGGCTGAGCTGCGGGAGCAGTTTAAAATTGAAGTGAAAATGAGTGCGATCGAGAGGGCTTGTGTGATGCGTCATAAAGCTAAACAAAGAGAGAAAGAACTGCAAAGCATGCTCGATTATTTTCTAAACGCGGAGTGCACAATACCGGGATTGTTTTCGAAACAGATTAGAGAAATTAAACGCGAACTTGAAAGGGTGGACGCTCAAATTTACCAAGGAGCCGCGATAAGAGCACGATCCGAGAGGCTGTGGCTGGGAGAGGCGCCAACTAAGCGCGCGCTCAGTGACGAAAAGGGTTACGCATCCAAAAACATAATAAAAGAAATTTGTTTTAACAACACAATGTCAAAAGACCCAGAAGTAATTGAAAAAGCTTTTGTTGAACACTACCGAGCGTTGCTCGGTAGGCAGGTGCCCGTAACAGAAGAGTTTGTGAACACCTTTCTAACACTTCTGCCAAAATTACAAGACGAAATAAAAAAGGGACTCGAGAGACCGATTTCTGCGAAAGAAATTACAGAAGCCATAGAAGACTTGGGTAAAGGAAAGGCGCCTGGACCAGACGGCCTAGGAGCAGCTTTCTATAAAACTTTCAAGGCCGAAATAAGCGAGATACTGCACTGTGTAATATCAGAAGCTCATGAAACTAAGCACTTGCCGCCATCATTCAGAAAAAGTCATGTTGTGCTTATACCGAAAACCACCGATACGGTAAAGCTGAAATCTGTCGCTGGATACAGGCCCATAAGTCTTACGAATTCGGATTATAAAATCTACATGAAGGTGCTCGGAAAAAGGATGCAGTCAGTTATTAAATCCATAGTAGGCCCACACCAAACATGCGGTATTAGGAATAGAACAATATTGTCGAATATTCACATCGCTAGGAGTATATTGGAATGCTGTGATGCGAACCTCGAATGTGTAGCAATGGTTCAGTTAGACCTAGAAAAAGCTTTTGACAGGGTTGCTCACAGCATACTTTTTGCCCTGCTAAAACACATTAATGTAGGCGAAGTGATTCAGGACGGAGTAGCCATGGCTTATGAGAACTGTTCCGCTCACCTTATAATCAATAAAAGACTCAGCGAAAATATACTAGTATTATCCAGTGTGCGCCAGGGGTGCCCTTTGTCGCCCTTACTTTTTGCGATTTTTCTTGAACCTTTCTGTTTGAAGGTACGAGAAAACGAAAACATTCGCGGCTACCGTCTTTTAAGTCAGGAAGTAAAAATACTAGCTTACGCAGATGACATCGCACTTTTTTGCATTGACCAAGAGAGCATTCGGGAGGCAGTCAAGGATGCAAGAAAGTTTTGCAGTCTAACGGGGAGTGCCATAAGCTGGCCAAAAAGCTTAGGCTTCTGGCACGGTGAATGGGACAGCCGGCCTGCAGTGTTAGAAACAGTACCGTTCACAGATACGCCAACCAGTTATCTTGGTGTTCCTTTGGAATACTATCGCGATACCACGACGCAATGGACTGAACAAACTGAGCGGGCTAAAGCACAAACAACGAAGTGGGGAGGCAAGAATCTGTCAATATTCACGAGAGCCACTGTCTGCAATTTATTTCTTGTCGCTAAAGTGTTTTATATGTTGCAAGTTTTATGTATATCCCGAGTGTGTGTACAAAAGTTGCACAGGGTTTTTGCTATGTTCGTGTGGGGATCAGGATGGGAGCGCACGAGTCGTCTGAATCTGTTTCACGCTGTGCAGAAGGGAGGGTTGGGTTTGTCGCACTTATTTTTGAAACAAGTAGTGTCGCGTTTCATGTTCTTGCGCGACGAAAGCGATTGTTTTTTGCGGTGCGTTATCCAGACGCGATTAGGTGACGCACTGCCAGAATATGTTGTGACGTCGTATGGCATACGTCAAGTGGTTGTCCGAGGTTTTTTGTTTGAAGTGATAAGCTCTTTCCGTTTTCTAAAAGTACACTTTTCTTTGGAATACCTGAACACAGTCGCAAGAAAGCGATTATACCGAGATTTAGTTAATATCATGTGTCCAGTACCAATATACCGTGCAGTATATGCACTGGGGCGTGAGCAGAATGTCTTAAAAAGAGTTAAGAAAATGCCTGTAAGAGCAACAACAAAAACTTTTTTTTTCATGCTACACACTGGCACGCTTCCTGTCAAGCCATGGCTGCAGGAGAAGGGGATCTTTGTACCCTGGAGTGTGAATTGCCAGATATGTCAGAAACCGGAGACAATGGAGCATATTTTTCTGGAATGCAGGGACTCAGTCTTCCTTTGGGACATTCTACAAAGGACACTAAAAAAAGAATTTCCTTTAACACCTTTTGGAATCCGTTTTTTACCGTTTGAAGAGACAGAAGGCGTGCCATGTGATATGGTGATGTTACTCTGCATGCACAGCGTGTGGAAAACACGAATGGCGGTGCGTAATGAGGATGTTGACGCAAAACCGGCCAAAGAATATTTTGCTGAAAATGTATTGTACATTCGTGAAGCGTTTAAAGCGCTCAGCGAACCACCTGAGTGGTTAACAGCATTTGAACAGCTTGCAAACATTCAGCCTTTTTAAACCAAAATTAAACGACAAGGTACACCCGCACATTCAACTGTCTTTTTTGTTTTGTAATCGCAGCGGAGAATAGCTGTGAATCGTGTATTTGTTATAAAACAGGCAATAAAGGAAAAAAAAAAAGCCGCTATAGCTCAGTGGTAGAGCACTGGTCTTGTAAACCAGGGGTCGTGAGTTCAAACCTCACTGGCGGCGCTGAATTTCTTTTACTGTTTAAGGCACGTGCAGTGGATAATGTACAATTTTCGCCCCAAACAATGAAAGTGCTGCATTGGTGAAACTTTTGGCTCCACGCTTCCGTGGGCCGCTATAGCTCAGTAGTAGAGCACTGGTCTTGTAAACCAGGGGGCGTGAGTTCAAACCTCACTGGCGGCACTGAATTTCTTTTACTGTTTAAGGCACGTGCAGTGGATAATGTAGAATTTTTGCGCCAAGCAATGAAAGTGCTGCATTGGTGAAACTTTTGGCTCCACGCTTCCGTGGGCCGCTATAGCTCAGTGGTAGAGCACTGGTCTTGTAAACCAGGGGTCGTGAGTTCAAACCTCACTGGCGGCACTAAATTTCTTTTACTGTTTAAGGCACGTGCAGTGGATAATGTAGAATTTTTGCGCCAAGCAATGAAAGTGCTGCATTGGTGGAACTTTTGGCTCCACGCTTCCGTGGGCCGCTATAGCTCAGTGGTAGAGCACTGGTCTTGTAAACCAGGGGTCGTGAGTTCAAACCTCACTGGCGGCACTGAATTTCTTTTACTGTTTAAGGCACGTGCAGTGGATAATGTACAATTTTCGCCCCAAACAATGAAAGTGCTGCATTGGTGAAACTTTTGGCTCGACGCTTTCGTCGGCCGCTATAGCTCAGTGATTCCACTTCCGGCCACCGCGGAGAACGGACGCGGAATGCCTTGCTCCGTAGGGGCGGTTACAGCGGCCCTCGGCCGTGGCACCAAGTGTACGGATAAGCCTTACCCGGATTATTAAGTTATTCTGCCTCATCTGCCTTCAGGTACATCAGTTTTGTACACAGTATTTTTGCATGCGGACGTTAAAACCAGGCCGTATCGGGTAGAGCACTTTAGAGACTCGCTCGCGCGTCTTGCACTGCTGCCGGAAGTGGTGGCCCTTGGCGCCTTCCAAATGAATTATGTATGGGCGGTGACCTTCCGTGATGAAGCTTCGAAGAAAAAGATGCTTGCGGCAGAAGCTTTCAACGTGAAAGACCAGCCCTGCGTCGTTTATGATCCCTGCAACCAAGGCATCAGATTGAAGCTTTATTGGCTGTTGCATTTCGTTCACGACGGCGCAGTTCGAGCAGCGTTAGCCCCTTACGGAAAGGTTACAGATATCACCCGCGAAAAGTGGCGAGTACAGAGATGTAATGATAAAGGGTCCACCGCCCGTTTGGTGACACTCTTGCCAAAGCCTGGAATTACAGTTGAAGACTTGCCTCATCAGGTGCGCGTCGCGGAAAACTTAGCGCTCGTACATGTACCAGGAAGACCCCCGTTATGCCTCCGGTGCAATGTAACTGGACATATCAGGCGCGAGTGTCGCATACCACGCAGCCATGACGAACAAGACTGCGTGCGATCCTATGCAGTGGTAACATGCCCAGTTAAAGGCGACGAGATGGCTGAAGACATAATGGATCATGCTGACGCCGATGCAGCATCTCGATCAACGACCGAAGAACCGGCGGCAGACAACACGCCATCTGAGGCGTCTCCACTTCCGGAAAACTCCACTGGGCCCGGCGGCAGCCAATCTGGCGAGGTAAAGAGCGTGCTGGTTGGGAAGCCGACCAATGACCAAAACGTCAATGAGAGAAAGGACGCGCTTTTAGTAAGCGCATCAGAGACGACCGCGAAAGACGAAACGGAAGGCATTGAGGATATTGAAAAAACAGCAGCCACTAAAGCAGCTGCAAAGAGGCCTTGCGAGGCCACTGACGGATCTCAAGGATCACCCGAACCATCGAGCAGCGGCGAGCCGTCGTCGAAGACCGCTATAACGAGGCGACTGGGCCTCAAACCGAAGCCGAAGATACCGCCTGATAGGCGGACGACTTCAACATCGTCGCCGACTTAGCGGGGCGCGAAGTGTGTTAAGCCAGCCTGTCCTCAGTATAAGACGTTACCTAGCGGACAAGTAGAATGTGACCTGTGCTGATTTTTGCTATCACTACCTGTGCAGATGTGAGTACCGTTCCGTCAGTTTGCTAATCCAAAAATGGCTGTTAATCTGACAGTTCCCTTTGTGTAGCTACGTTGAATGTGAGGGGTTTGGCATACCGCAGGAGGCAGTACCAGTTAAGCCGTCTCTTGTTGGAAAATGACATTGACATAATGGCAGTGCAGGAAACCAAAGTAGAAAGCGAAGAGCAAACGGACAGAATGGTCGAGCTTTTCAAGGATAGATATAATGTATGTGTGTCTCATGCCAGAGGCACTTCAGCGGGTTGCATGATACTTGTTCGAAAATGCACCGATATTGTAGCGCAATCTGTAAAGTCCCGTGATGATGGCAGGCTACTCGTTATCGACTTTAGCGTATGTGGCCTCAATTGGCGTGCAATTTGTGTGTATGCACCGAATAACATTAATGAACGCGTAGAATATATATAAAACCAGAGAACCTGTATGACGTACGAAAGAAACTTAATTTTATTTGTAGACTTTAATTGTGTGTGCAGGCCGCAAGACAGAGCCAACAGGTCGACTTACCGCGATAGAAGTGCGACACTGTTAAACGCGCTTGTAAACGAGCTTGAGCCAAACGACGTTGGTTGCATTTTTGACGGCGACGAGCACGTACAGTATACACACTACCAAGGTGTAAGTCACGCTAGGCTAGATCACATATATGTTCCTGCAGTTGTCATACCGCACATTACTACATACAAAGTAAAGCACGTCACATTTAGCGATCACTGCTTGGTGATAGCGACACTAGGAACCAAGACAAAAGTGTCCAAGTTTAGTTGGAATTTGTGGAAATTAAACGATACACTGTTGGATGATGAGTTTTGTTAAAAAAGTAAAGGAAAAGATGGAGGAAATATGTTCGGTTGAAACTACTAATTTCACAGCGCTTTGGGAGCAATTTAAAAATGAAGTAAAGATTACGGCAATTGAACGAGCTTGGGTGCTGCGCAGCATCGAAAAACAGCAAGAGAAAGAACTGAGGAGCACGTTAGATTATATGATTGCGGTTGAGAGTGCTACCCCTGGACACTTTAGCAAGGAATTACGTGACCTTAAAAGTAAGCTTGAAGTGATTGATGAAAAGAAATATCGTGGAGCGATCGTCAGAGCAGGGGCTGAAAGTCTATGGCTAGGGGAAACGCCTACTAAGCGGGAACTCGGGGAAGAAAAAAGGCAAGCAGTAAAAAAAGAGATAAAAAAAATAAGATATAAAGACGATGTGACGCGTGACAAGGAACTGACAGAGAAAGCGTTTGTTGAATGCTATCGAAAACTGCTAAGCCCAAAAATAAGATACAGAAGCTTTTGGAAACGAATTTTTGTCGCTCATGCCAAGGCTAGGCGATGAAGTAAGACAAACGCTTGAACGGCCAATTAGTCTGAATGAAGTAAAACAGGCCATTGATGAACTAAGCACTGGCAAAGCACCTGGGCCTGACGGACTAGGGGCTGCCATTTACAAATGCTTCAAGGAAGAACTGGCACAAGCGTTACATCGCGTGATAAATGAGTGCTATGAGCAAGAAAGAGCACGTTTATCTTTTAGAAAATGTCATGTAGTACTCATTCCAAAATCGGATGATCCCAGGAAACTGTTGGCCGTTGAGGCCTATTGACCTCTAAGTCTTACGAATGTAGACTATAAAATATTTACAAAGGTGCTAGCCAAGAGATTGCAGAGCGTTATCACACACCTCGTATTACCTCACCAGACATCCAGAGAAAAGACGGGGAATGCGGGAGATGGAAATTCAAGACGATGAGGAAAACGTGAACAAGGTGAAAGCAGGAGCCAACGTTTCGACAAGTGGACTTGTCTTCTTCAAGGCGACATATGCTCTCCTCGCCACAGTATATGTAGGTGGGGTTTTTCTAAAGGGGAGAGGGTGGGAGGCGTGAGGACGCGGAAACGAGGGAAAATGTGTTAGCGTGTCGAATTGAGAGTAAAGGAACACTGTGTACAAGGTCAAGGCCAGGGTACACCACCCCTCCCCCCCCCCCCCCCCCCCAACCCCGGTCTGTCAACACACGCGGGCTAGCCGGCGTGTCAAGGGCGTCTGACACGCCTGCTGACAACAAAAAAAAAAAGGAAAGGGAAAAAAACCAGACATGTGGCATCAAAGGAAGGACAATCTACACAAATATACACACCGCTAGAACTATCCTAGAATGCTGTGACATTACTCAAGACAACATAGCTGTGATACAACTAGATCTTCAGAAAGTATTTGATAGAGTTAATCATGACATACTACAGTTATTACTGGAACATTGTAATGTAGGTAGCGTTATCACTGACGGCATCAAGATGGTGTAGAAGAGTGTGCAGTAAACGTTATAATTAACAGCACCTTAAGTGAAAACATTCCAGTACTGTCGGGTATAAAACAAGGGTGTGCGTGTTCGTCTCTTCTTTTTGCACTTTATTTGGAACCCTTATGTTTAAAAATTCGCATAAATAGAATGGTGCATGGTTACTCCTATTATGTTACTGAAGTAAAGATACTGGCATATGCCGATGACATAGCCATCTTCTGCAAAGACAAGGACAGTATTAAAGAAGCTATTAAGGAAGCTACATCATTCTGTAGTGCTACCGGAAGTGCCATTAGCTAGGATAAATCTCTGGGCATTTGGCCTGGAAATTGGGGGCAAGCGCCGGAGGCGTATGTAAACATGAGATGGACAAGTATTCCTGCTAGATACTTGGGGGTTCTTCTTCAGCATTATGGAAATACTGCAGAATACTGGACAGGAGAGACAGAAAGGCTCAAGGATCAGTCTGAAAAATGGGGAGGGCATAACTTTTCTGTTTTCCCGCGCCACAGTCTGTAATGTGTTTTTTGTTGCAAAAATGTTTTATGTACTTCAAGTGTTCAGTATCAGCAGAACTTGCGTCCAAAAATTACACAGAGTGTTTGCCACCTATATATGGAATTCTACCGGGGAACGCACCAGTCGGTCAAACTTGTTCGTTTCGGTGCGACACGGAGGGCTTGGTCTGTGTCATTTATTTTTGAAACAAATAGTTCCAAGGTTTTTCTTTCTAAGCGACCAAAGCGATGTTTTCTTGCGTACTGTTATACACATGAGGCTGTGTAATCATATCCCGGATAATATTGTGTCATCAAATTGCAGATACGCGTGGAACACTGACCAGTTTTTGGCGCGAAATAGTGTCTGCATATCAGTACTGAAGCCACGGTTTTCATTAGAATACTTGAGCGCAGTGGCGCGTAAACGATTGTAAAAAGATCTAATCGATGTTTTTTTACCAATACAGTTGTACCGCTCCACCTATCAACTAGGACCAGAACGAAACGTATCAAAACGAATTCGAAAAATGCCAGTAAGAGCGTCATTTAAATCATTCTTTTTCCAACTGCATATGGGTACGCTCGCAGTAAAACCGTGGCTTCAAAGCAAAGGTATCTTTGTCCCATGGGGATTACACTGCCTGATATGTCGAAAGGAGGAAACGATAGAACACATCTTTTTGGACTGTCACGATGCTGTTTTCCTGTGGGACATCCTTAAACGGACGCTTCAGAAAGATTTGCCAGTTACACCCTTTGGTATCCGATTCTTGCCATGTGAAGACCCAGATGAAATGCCATGCGACATGTTCATGTCATTGTGTTTGCATAGTGTGTGGAAAAGGAGGATGGCGGTCAGAAATGCGGATGTCAACGCAAGATCGGCCAGGCAAAATTTCACTGAAAACTGTGTGTACATACGAGATGGTCTCAAAATCCAGAGGAAACCACCGGATTGGATAGCTGTGCTTGATAAGCTGGCTTCTGTGAAGCCATTTTAGCTTCACACTCCAGCCATGAAAAGGCTCACGCGTCTTTTATTGTACTTGTAAAATTGTATTTATGAGTTCTGTGTTTGGAAGTGACAAACGGGTAATAAAGAAAAAAAAAAAGCCGCTATAGCTCAGCGGTAGAGCATTGGTCTTGTAAACCAGGGGTCGTGAGTTCAAACCTCACTGGCGGCACTGAATTTCTGTTACTGTTTAAGGCACGTGCAGTGGATAATGTACAATTTTCGCCCAAACAATGAAAGTGCTGCATTGGTGAAACTTTTGGTTCGACGCTTTCGTCGGCCGCTATAGCTCAGTGGTAGAGCACTGGTCTTGTAAACCAGGGGTCGTGAGTTCAAACCTCACTGACGGCACTGAATTTCTTTTACTGTTTAAGGCACGTGCAATGGATAATGTACAATTTTCGCCCCAAACAATGAAAGTGCTGCATTGGTGAAACTTTTGGTTCGACGCTTTCGTCGGCCGCTATAGCTCAGTGGTAGAGCACTGGTCTTGTAAACCAGGGGTCGTGAGTTCAAACCTCACTGACGGCACTGAATTTCTTTTACTGTTTAAGGCACGTGCAATGGATAATGTACAATTTTCGCCCCAAACAATGAAAGTGTTGCATTGGTGAAACTTTTGGCTCGACGCTTTCGTCGGCCGCTATAGCTCAGTGGTAGAGCACTGGTCTTGTAAACCAGGGGTCGTGAGTTCAAACCTCACTGACGGCACTGAATTCCTTTTACTGTTTAAGGCACGTGCAATGGATAATGTACATTTTTCGCCCCAAACAATGAAAGTGCTGCATTGGTAAAACTTTTGGTTCGACGCTTTCGTCGGCCGCTATAGCTCAGTGGTAGAGCACTGGTCTTGTAAACCAGGGGTCGTGAGTTCAAACCTCACTGACGGCACTGAATTTCTTTTACTGTTTAAGGCACGTGCAATGGATAATGTACAATTTTCGCCCAAACAATGAAAGTGCTGCATTGGTGAAACTTTTGGTTCGACGCTTTCGTTGGCCGCTATAGCTCAGTGGTAGAGCACTGGTCTCGTAAACCAGGGGTCGTGAGTTCAAACCTCACTGGCGGCACTGAATCTCTTTTACTGTTTAAGGCACGTGCAGTGGATAATGTTGAATTTTTGCGCCAAACAATGAAAGTGCTGCATTGGTGCAACTTTTGGCTCGGCGCTTTCGTCGGCCGCTATAGCTCAGTGGTAGAGCACTGGTCTTGTAAACCAGGGGTCGTGAGTTCAAACCTCACTGGCGGCACTAAATTTTTTTTTACTGGTTAAGGTACGTGCAGTGGATAATGTACTATTTTTGCCCCAAACAATGAAAGTGCTGCATTGGTGCAACTTTTGGCTCGACGCTTCCGTGGGCAACTATAGCTCAGTGGGATTCTGCTTCCGGCCACCGAGCGTGACGGACGTATGATGACGGGCTCCGTTGGAGCGGCTTCAGCGACCTTTTCTGGCCGCGGAAACAGGACGATGGAACAGGAGGACACCTACCAGGTTGTTCTGCCAGGTCTGCCAACAGGTCGTTATGGTTTAAATACAGTTTTTTTGCACGCTGATATTACGGCGCGACCGTACCGGATTGAAGATTTCCGTGACGCATTGGCACAGCATTCGCTTCTTCCGGATGTTATCGCCCTGGGGGCGTATCGCATGAGCCATGTCTGGGCTATCACTTTCAAGGACGCGGACGTGGTAAAGAAGATCTCGAGCATCGGGGAGCTGCGTGTGAAAAGCCGGCGCTGCCTGGTGATTGACCGGGCGAATCAGGACGTTCGACTGAAGCTCCACTGGCTTCTACACAATGTGCCTTATGAGGACGCGCGTGTCACCTTTGCGCCCTATGGAAAAGTTACCGAAGTAGGCCGAGAGTGCTGGCTTGTGCAAGGTATGACAGAGAAGGGTTCAACTACCCGGCTTGTCACCCTCAATTTGGATGACTCGCCACCCCAGCTGAGCGTTGGCGGTGAGTTGGCGCTTGTCGTGGTACCAGGCAGACCCCCGCTTTGCCTTCGGTGTCATGGTACGGGCCACATCCGCAAGGAATGTCGAGTCCCGCGTTACGGAATCTGCCGACGCTACGGGAACGAAGAAGACCAGTGTACTCGCACTTAAGCGAGCTTGGCAAGCCCGGGAACCAGCGAGGACTCGTCTGAGATGCTGATGGACGAGACGAATGCTGAGGAAGTAGCCCATGCAGGTGGACAACCACAGCGCGATACTCAGCCATCGTTCACGACTCTGGTGAAGCAGAAGGCGGGGCCCTGCCGCGCAAGAGATGGTAGTGTACAGGCGCAGCATAAGCCTGAACAGGACGACGTTGACAAGGTGAATGAGGCGGCGAAAGCCGCGGTCGCCAGAGAAAGCAGCGTGGAGACCCCCGGCATTGATACCATGGAGACGAACCAGGAAGCGGCGAGCACCATGGCTGGGAAACGTCCGCGTGGAGAAAGCGTCGACGTGAAGCTGCAGCCTGACGGTGGCGGCGATGAGCCCCCTCCGAAGGCAGGGCGATTGAGACGCTCGACTTTAAAACCGCGGCCGAACCTTCCGGCCGACACGCGGAAGGCGGGGAAACTGCCTCCGTAGTAGCACAGGGTCTTGGTCGGTGTCAGCGCCGGTTGTGTTGGTCGACCGGTGTCAAGAGGTTGTGGCAGTCGTGAGGAAGGCTACGTCAACCATGAAGGTAGGCACCATGCGGATAGAGGCGTTTCTTCTTCTAAGAAATGGCTTTTAATCTTATTACTCCACTTCGAGTTGCGACCTTGAATGTCAGAGGGCTGGGAACAAGAAGGCCACAATACCAGCTTAATCGCCTTCTTTTGGATAACGATATTGATATAGCTGCTGTACAAGAGCCGAAAATAGAGAGCCAAGAGCACACTGACCGCATGGTGTCTTCCTTTCAAGCAAACTTTCATGTGTGCGTCTGTCATTCTGTTGGGACGTCACGTGGGTGCCTTGTATTCATCCGTAAGACGTTAAGAGGGAACGTAAAGTCTGTATTTCCATGCCCAAGTGGTCGCCTTTTGATTGCTGATTTCATTTTTTCGAATTTATGGTGGCGAATTGTTTGTGTATATGCTCCCAATGTAGATAGTGAGCGTAAATTTTTCTTTGAATCCCTTGAGCCATGGTTGAAAGGCGGCAAGGTTTTGCTTGTACTGGGTGACTTCAACTGTGTGTGCGCCGCAGTTGACAGAGTGAAGTGTAGGCCGCTGAGAGACAAGAGCTCTGAAGTGTTGAACACTTTTGTCCATGAGTATGGTCTCGAGGATGTTGGCAATGTGTTCTCCACTGGGACCCACCCAGAATACACGCACTTTCAGCCGGAGAGCCATGCGAGACTTGACAGGATGTATGTATCTGTCGATCTTATGCCGCTATGCTCTAGTTATGACGTTAAACCTGTGCCTTTCAGTTATCATTGCCTCGTGAGTGTGACTTTAGGAATGAAGGGCAGGAAATCGCGCTTTAACTGGCACTTATGGAAACTGAACACAGAGCTTTTGGAGGATGAAGGGTTCATTATGCAAGTCAAGACCAAGCTAGACAAACTGCTAGACGCGCAGCCAGCTAGTTTTGCAACTGAATGGGAGGGGTTCAGAGTGGGTAAAAATGAAAGCAATAGGAAAGAGCAGCGTGGGTCGTTATAAAGAGAAAGAAAAAGAAATGAACGGGCAACTTGAATGGATGCTGAGCATGCAAAGTAGCGCGCCGGGAACTTTCACGAAAGAAATACGGGAAGTGAAATGCCAGCTCGAAACAATTGACGACAGCTATAGAGCCGCCGTCATACGCGCAAGGTCTGAAAAATTGTGGGCTGGCGAAACGCCGACAAAACGAGCGCTATCCGACGAGAAAAGATACGCTTGACAGAAAGAAATTAGGAGCATCCGATATGACGGCCGGACTTCGGAAGATGCAAGAGACATTCAGAGCGCTATAGCCGAACATTTCACAGAACTTCTTAGCAATAAGCTCGAGACCATAGAAGGTTTTCATGTAGACTTTTTGAGGCTGGTGCCAACAGTAGATAATGAAATTAAGGAATGTCTTGAACTGCCTATAACTTTACAGGAGATAGAAAAAGCAATAGACGACCTACCATCTGGGAAAGCTCCTGGGCCAGATGGGCTAAGTGCGGCCTTTTATAAAACCTTTAATCTTTCTGTTGCACAGTGCCTGCTCCATGTGATAACTGAGGCTTACGAACGCAAACAGGTTCCATTGTCTTTCAATACGTCCCAGATCGTTCTAATTCCGAAGACTGATGATGCGGAAGAACGACTGTTGGTGTGGTCATATCGACCGATTAGTCTCACCAACGTCGACTACAAAGTATTTATGAAGGTTCTAGCAAAAATACTGCAGTCTGTGATCACGAAATTGGTAGGGTCCCACCACACGTGTAGAATTAAAGGCCGTAGCATTGCCACAAATATACATGTCGCACGCAGCGTATTCGAGTGTGTTGATGCAGTTGGCGGTCAGATAGCAATGATGCAGCTCGACTTGGTGAAAGCCTTTGACCGCGTCTCCCACGAAATTCTTTTTTCCATCCTGGAACATTCCAAACTAGGCGACGTTATTGTAGAGGGCGTAAAGATGGCCTACAAGAACTGTACGACCCGCATTATAGTTAATGGCGATATCACTGACAAAATTGCTGTACGTTCTTCAGTAAGACCGGGATGCCCGCTTTCCCCCTTGCTTTTCCCATTGTATTTAGAGCCACTATGCCTGGAAATTATCAACTCTGACCAAATTTCAGGTTACACACTGCAGTCATCACACGTGAAAGTACTCGCGTATGCTGATGATATAGCGGTGTTTTGCGCTGACAGATAGAGCATCTGTCAAGCCACGAGTGTCGTCGAAAAATTCTGTGCTCAGACTGGAAGTCAGATCAATTGGGGAAAAAGTTCCGGTTTTTGGCATGGCAAATGGGTCGTAACACCGGGCTGTTTTTCTCGGCTTCGATGGTCCACCTTGCCAACGCGGTATCTAGGAGTGCCCCTGGATTGTTATCGGGATCCCAGCTCGGACTGGAAAGAAGAAACTTTGAGAATGAAAGAGAAAGCGGTGGCGTGGCAAGGACGACGGCTATCAATGTTTTCCCGCGCCTGTATCTGCAATGTCTTTTTGGTTTCGAAGCTCTGGTATGTCATGAATGTGCTGTGTGCGACACGAATAGCTATTCAAAAAATGCATCCTGTTTTTGCTGTTTTTTATTTGGGCGTCCGCCTGGGAAAGAACCAGCCGAACTAACTTGTTTGTTTTAGTTGAAAGCGGAGGGCTTGGCCTGGCGCATCTTTTTTTGCGACAAGTGGTCTCGCGATTTATGTTTTTACGTGATCAAAGTGATCCCTTTCTAAGAACTGTTATGCAAGTTCGCCTACAGAGACTGCTCCCTGGATGGGTAGTCTCGTGTGATAACATGTGTGGTGCTGTGACAGGATACTTGCGCGAGGTTGTTCTTTCGTGCAAGATGTTGGAAGTACGTTTCAGCCCTGAATATCTATGCAATGTTAATAAGAAAAAGCTGTACAAAGCGCTCGTTGACGTGATGTTGCCGGTACCCATTTAACGGACACCACACTTTGGAGGCCCAGGGCAAGATATTTTTAAAAGAGTTAAGAACATGCCCTTTACACCTGTGGTCAAAACCTTCTTTTTAAACTGCATTCCGATACGCTGCCTGTTAAAACCTGGCTGCATGATAAGGGGCTATTCGTGCCATGGACAACAAACTGTCCGTTATGCAGGAAGCCCGAGACAGTGGAACATGTTTTCCTAGAATGCTGGGATCCAATTTTTTATTGGGATGTCCTTCAGAGGACGATTAAAAAGGAACTCTTTTTAAATCCTTACGGCATCCGGTACTTACCAGTTCAAAGTGAAGAAGTGCCCTGCGATTTAATCATGCTTCTTGGCCTCCACAGTTTGTAGAAAACGCGAATGCAGGTGCGAAATGCAGACATAAATACTAGTTCCACACATGAAAACTTCATCGAAAGTGTTATCTTCGAGAATGTTTCAGGGCGCAGACTGATCCACCGAAGTGGATACCACTACTTGATGATATAGTACAATGGAAAAGATTTTAGCACCACTCGCGTCAGCCCAAGTGTGGCAGAAGTGTTTTATCATATGTTACTATGTATTATGCGCCCAAGACGGCAATCAAGAAAAAAAAAAATGCCGCTATAGCTCAGTGGTAGAGGACTGGTCTTGTAAACCAGGGGTCCTGAGTTCAAACCTCGCTGGCGGCACTGAACTTATTTTATTTTTCCATAGCACGTGCAGAGTATAATATATCATTTTTGCCCCGAATAATGAAAGTGCTGCATTGGTTCAACTTTTGGCCCGCCGATCCCGTCGGCCGCTATAGCTCAGTGGTGGAGCATTGGTCTCGTAAACCAGGGGTCGTAAGTTCAAACCTCGCTGGGAGCACTGAACTTATTTTATTTTGCCATAGCACGTGCAGAGTATAATATATCATTTTTGCCCCGAATAATGAAAGTGCTGCATTGGCGCAACTTTTGGCCCGCCGATCCCGTCGGCCGCTATAGGTCTGTCGTAGAGCACTGGTTTTGTAAACCAGGGGTCATGAGTTCAAACCTCACTGGCGGCACTGAACTTATTTTATTGTGCCATAGCACGTGCAGAGTATAATATATCATTTGTGCCCCGAATAATGAAAGTGCTGCATTGGTGCAAATTTTGGCCCCGGCGCTCCCGTCTGCCGCTACAGCTCAGTGGTAGAGCACGGGTCTTGTAAACCAGGAGTCGTGAGTTCGAACCTCACTGGCGGCACTGAACTTATTTTATTTTGCCATAGCACGTGCAGAGTATAATATATCATTTTTGCCCCGAATAATGAAATTGCTGCATTGGTGCAACTTTTGGCCCACTGATCCCGTCGGCCGCTATAGCTCAGAAATTCCACTGCCGGCCACCGTAGTGTACGGTCGTGTAATGTCGAGCTCCCTTGGAGCGGCGAATGCGGCCAAACAGGGCTGCGGTAACTGGACAGATGCACGGGATTCTACGGACTATGACGTTATTTTGCCGCAACTGCCATCAGGTTCGTCTGTTTTAAATACTGTTTTTCTTCACGGCACCGTTAAAGCCAGGCCATTTCGTGCTGACGACTTCCGAGATGCATTGCATCGTCTAGAACTGCTCCCCGAGGTAGTTGCCTTGGGGGCGTTTCAGATGAACCACGTGTGGACGGTTACATTCAAGAGTGCGGAAGGAATGAAGAAGTTGCTCGCCGCAACTGACGTGACTGTGAAGAATCACCGCTGCCTCGTGATAGATCCGAGCACCACCCATACTGTCCGCCTAAGCCTGTATTGGCTGCTTTACCAAATACAAGATTAAGACGTGCGCTCTGCTCTTGCACCGTACGGCAAAGTGACGGGCGTTTACAGAGAGCAGTGGCGTGTACCAGGACTCGGCGACAAGGGTTCCTCGACACGGACGGTTGGTCTGCAGCTGAAGGGTGGCGCGACTTTGGACGACCTGCCACACCAGCTACGAGTGTCAGGCATTAGGGCCCTTGTGGTGGTGCCGGGAAGACCGCCGCTTTGCCTGCGGTGTCAGCGAACAGGGCACATTAGCCTAGACTGCCGCGTTTCACGGTGTAAGCTCTGTCGGCGATTCGGACATGATGATAGCCAGTGCGCTAAAACTTACGCAAGCGTAGCAAGCCAAAAAAGCTGAGAGGACCCCACCGAGCACATTATGGACGAGGCGGACGAGGCGGACGCGGCGGAGGCTGCGGAAATCAAGGACAGCAAACCTACGTCGGCAGCTGTTGAAACCTCCGAGAAGGGAATTGTGAAAAGTGTTGGAAGCGACAACAGTGATGTGGCATCTGTACGACAGGAAACCGCTACGCCAACGTGCGCCGTCAAAGACGTCTCTGACACCAGTCAACCCTCGCCCAGTAGCGACCAAGAAGACATGGACCTGCGAAACGGCCACACGCGCAAGTTTCCGAAGGTGACGAAGGTGGCGGCCGGAAGGCACAGGAGCCGCCCAGAAAAGAAAGTTCATACCGCCGCCCATCTTTAAAACCCAAGCCTCACATACCGCCAGATTCCAGTCCGACGGTATCGAAGGCGCCCCCGTAATAACGAGGGCGTCGCCCAGCAATGCCTGTATGCGAGGTGAGGGACGGGCTGCAGAGTACGTTTGTATAGTTCGGCCGCTGTTGCCTAGGAAAGGAATGTAGCGCGTTCTGAGAAGCAGCACAATTTATGGGTTTAATGAACTGGTGTGCCGGTTTTTCTTTCTTTGAAAAAAAAAAACGGCTTCAAAATGTGGCCTCGGGGCCAAAAGGCGGCAGTACCAGGTCAGCCGGTTATTGCAAGAAAATGATTTAGACATAGTCGCTTCATAAGAAACAAAAATTGAAAGGGAAGAGCGAGCCGACCGACCGAATGGTTGAAACATTTAGAGCGCGGTACAGTGCGTGCGTTTCCCATGCTGACGGCCATTCCGGTGGGCGTGTATTGTTACGGAAATCTTTAGAAATTGTTCCGCAATCTGTATTTGTTTGTGATGATGGTCGAATGATCGTGTGTGACTTATCGCTCTGGGATTCTGAGTGGCGGGTTATTTGCATATACGCCCCAAATAATGAAAGCGAACGCCGTGACTTTTTTGGAAAACTTGATTTATATTTAAAATCTGAGCGCCATATCATCTTGCTGGGAGACTTCAATTGTGTTTGTTTTTCTCACGACTGGAATAACAGCTCGCGTGCACGCGATCAAAGTGCAGTTTTCTTGCTCGCAGCAACCCGAGAGCGCAATTAGAAGATGTTGGCGCGGTGTTTTGCAGTGGAAAGCAGATTGTGTTTACGCATTTCAAACAGGGCAGTCGCGCGAGGTTAGATCGAGCTTATATATCAGCGAGACTAGTTGCGTTGTGCAGAAGCTATGACGTGAGGCACGTATCCTTCAGTGACCATAGTCTGGTAATGTTCTCGCTCGGTAAGAGAAAAGAAAACCAGCCTTTCAATTGGTACCTATTGAAATTCAACGTTGAACTTCTGGACGACGCAACCTTTCCCGCGTTTATAAAAGAACGTATACGAGAAATGCTTGCTTGCGAATCTGGGGGGCTTAAAGCGATGTGGGAAGAGTTTAACCAGGAATTCAAAATAACAGCCATTGAAAGAGCCTCTGTATTACGCTACAATGAAAAAAGAAAATGAGTTGCGAAGTAAGCTTAATACATTGTTGACGATAAAATGCACATAGCCAGGAGAGTTGTGAACAGAGATAAAGAACGTAAAAAATGAGTTTGAAATGATTGATGTCAAGAGATACAGGGGGTCAGTGATACGTGCGCACTCAGAGCATTTGTGGCTCGGGGAAACGCCCACAAGACGCGCTTTGAGCGAAGAGAAAAGATACGCATCCCAAAATGAAATAAAAGAAATCGAATACGGCAACGTGCTTAGTAGCGATAGTGATACAATACAGCGTGCCTTATTCGAACACTACTGAGAGTTGTTAAGCTGCAAAGAAGTGGTGGAAGCTGGCTTTGATTGCGAATACTTTATTGCCGAGACTAGATGATGACGTCAAATCAGTCCTCGAGGAACCGATTACGTTGAATGACATTGAAACCGCAATTGATGAACTGAAACCTGGCCTGATGGCCTAGGCGCGGCTTTCTACAAGGCATTTAAGCATGAACTAGCAGCCATGTTACACCGTGTTCTAGCCGAGGTTCACGAAGTAAAATACATGCCGCCTTCTTTCCAAAAAACCCATACCGTGCTGAACCCGAAATGCGATGACCTTGTAAAGCTTCTCTCAGTAAGGTCGTATCGCCCCATAACTTTATCCAATGTAGGTTATAAAATATTCGTGAAGGTGTTAGCAAGAAGGTTGCAATCAGTGATGACATCAATAGTAGGCCCACACCAAACTTGTGGCATAAGAGGCCGGTGGATACTTAATAACATACATGTGGCAAGAAGTATTCTGGAGTGTTGCGATGCCTGGGAAGGAAAAATTGCTATGATGCAACTAGACATGGAGAAGGCCTTCGACCGTGTTGTGCACAGTGTGCTCTTTTCTGTTCTAGAGCACGTGAATGTTGGAAACATTATATTAGAAGGTTTAAAACTGTCTAACGAAGAGTGTAGCACGAACTTATTAGTAAATAAACAACTCTCTGGTAACATTAATAAATGTAGAAGCATAAAACAAGGATGTCCGGCTTCGTCTCATCTTTTCTCAATTTACTCGGAGCCTTTTTGCTTAAAAGTTATACGCTGTGAGAAAATACGGGGTTTTCGTTTAATGGCCAGTGAAATAAAAATTCTCTCGTATGCAGATGATTCCGCCGTCTTTTGTAGGGATAAAGAAAGTGTTCGTGAAACTGTTAAACAAGCGTGAACGTATTGCAAAATGTCTGGAAGCGCTGTTAACTGGGAGAAGTGCACTGGTTTTTGGCATGGCAGCTGGGATGAGAAGCCCAATGTCTTTGAAAATTTACGGTGGACAGTCTCTCCTACAAAATATCTAGGAGCACATTTAAACTGGTATGATGAGCCTTCAGAATACTGGAGAAGACGCTGAGAGAATGCGACAGAAAACTACGAAATGGGGTGAACAAAATTTATCCTATTTACCAGGTCAAGGATTTGCAATACGTTCCTTGTTGCGCGAATTCGGTATGTGTTGCAGGTGCTCGCTATGTCACGAACTCGTGCGCAGAAATTTCACAGAATTCTTGTAACATCTGTATGGAATTCAACATGGGAGCGCACATGTCGCCTTAACTTGTTTCATTCACTGAAAGCAGGAGGGCTTGGCTTAGCTCATCTTTTTCTGAGGCAGATTGTCTCAAGGTTTATTTTCTTGCGGGACCAGCATGACCCTTTTTTGCGAGCAGTGCTTCAAATGGAGACTGCAGAATGCTCTTCCTGAGCTTATTGTGGCATCGTGTCCGGCACATTTGCTAACGTGAAATGGGTTGAAACACCAGTAAAGTACCTCGGCGTTCCCCTTGAAAATTATAAGAAAACTGATGATTTATGGCTAAAAAACGTGAAAGACACATGGGCAAAGGCTGAGAGGTGGAAAGGTGCACACTTCTCAATTTTCACCCGAGCGACAGTTTGGAATTTATTTTCGGTTAGTAAATTATGGTATATTATGCAAGTGTTGTATTGTTCGCGAGTCTATGTGCAGAAGTTGCATCGAGTGCTTGCTGTATTTATTTGGGCGTCCAGCTGGGAACGCTGTAGCCGACGAATCTGTTTCGGGGAGTGAAAGATGGGGGGCCTGGGTTTGGCACACCTTTTCGTGCTACAGCTTGTAAATAGATTTTTTTTTCTTTCGTGACGTCAAAGACCCGTTCTTAAGAACGGTGTGTCAAGTGAGACGTTGTTATGCGTTACCAGAGTTTGTTATCAGCAGTGAAATAATGCCTGGTACTGTATTGGGGTCCGTTTTTTGTCAGTACGGTTTTCGAGTGATTATCTGTTCAGTGTAAAAAGAAAGAAATTGTACAGTGACCTGTGTGATGTTATTTTTCGAGTGCCGATGTGCCGAGCCATATACAGTAGAAGTCAAGGTAACATTTTAAAACGCGTAAAAAGAATGCACGTGCAGCCAGGAGTTAAATCTTTTTCTTCAAGTTTTTGGAAGAACGTGGGTTTTACATGCCGTGGTGTTCCAACTGTCTGATTTGCAAAAAACCAGAAACAGTTGACCATGTTTTCCTACATTGTTGGAAGGGGCTGTTCTTTTGGGAAGTCCTCCAAAGAACCGTAAAGAAAGATTTCCCGTTAGATCCGCATGGCATCAGATTTCTGCCATTAAATAAGGTCCCATTTGACCTCATCATGCTCACAGGCCTCTACTGTCTATGACGAGTCCGAATGGAAGGCTTCTACTGTGACCCAGGCGCGCGGCCTGTGCGCCTGCATTTCCGTGAACACATGTCCCGGTTTACTGAAGTACAAAAGGGGCAAGTTGTTGTACCTGAGTACCAGGATAGAAGCATTGACATTCCTAAAGGAATTTTATAGACAAGGTCAGCCAAGTCGTGCTGGCCGCAGTATTACTGCATGTTTCTTGTTCTCCATGATGCGTGGAATATTTTATTTATTTTGTTTGTTTTTGGTTGTGTTGCTGATAAGATGTAGGAGTATGTGAAAATGTCGAGAACTGGCAATAAAGAAAAAAAAGCAGCTATAGCTCAGCGGTAGAGCACTGGTCCTGTAAACCAGGGGTCGTGAGTTCAAGCCTCACTGGCGGCACTGAATTTCTTTTACATCTCAAGGCACGTGCAGAGGATAATGTACTACTTATGCCCCGAATAATGAAAGTGCTGCATTGGTGCAGCTTTTGGCCTGCCGCTCCCGTCGGCCGCTATAGCTCTGTGGTAGAGCACTGGTCTTGTAAACCAGGGGTCGTGAGTTCAAGCCTCACTGGCGGCACTGAATTTCTTTTACATCTCAAGGCACGTGCAGAGGATAATGTACTACTTATGCCCCGAATAATGAAAGTGCTGCATTGGTGCAGCTTTTGGCCTGCCGCTCCCGTCGGTCGCTATAGCTCAGTGGTAGAGCACTGGTCTTGTAAACCAGGGGTCGTGAGTTCAAGCCTCACTGGCGGCACTGAATTTCTTTTACATCTCAAGGCACGTGCAGAGGATAATGTACTTCTTATGCCCCGAATAATGAAAGTGCTGCATTGGTGCAGCTTTTGGCGTGCCGCTCCCGTCGTCTGCTATAGCTCAGTGGTAGAGCACTGGTCTTGTAAACCAGGGGTCGTGAGTTCAAGCCTCACTGGCGGCACTGAATTTCTTTTACATCTCAAGGCACGTGCAGAGGATAATGTACTACTTATGCCCCGAATAATGAAAGTGCTGCATTGGTGCAGCTTTTGGCCTGCCGCTCCCGTCGGCCGCTATAGCTCAGTGGTAGAGCACTGGTCTTGTAAACCAGGGGTCGTGAGTTCAAACCTCACTGGCGGCAGTGTATTTTTTTTACTGTTGCCTGGAACGTGCAGAGGATAATGTAGAATGTTTGCCCCGAATGATGGAAGTGTTGCATCGGTGCAACTTTTGGCCCGCTGCTATTGTCGGCCGCTATAGCTCAGCCATTCCACTTCCGGCCACCACAGTGAACGGTCGTGCAAGCATGTGCTCCCTCTGAGCGGTTACAGTGGCCAATGGCCGCGGAACCAAGTCTTCTGACAAGCAGGCTGAAGATTACCAGGTTGTTTTGCCGCATCTGCCCACAGGTGATTCTGTTTATAATACCGTTTTTTTGCATGGTTGCCAAGGGAAAGGCCGTATCGTTGCGAGCATTTCTGCGACGTACTCGACCGTCTTTCATTGCTGCCGGAGGTGGTTGCCCTCGGGGCATACCAAATGAATCACCTGCGGATAGTGACGTTCAAGGACGAGGAAGGAAAGAAGAAGACACTGGATGCAGACACCTTTAATGTTAATAATGAGCGCGGCATGGTTATAGACCCCTGCGACAGAGGAGTACGCCTGAAGCTCTACTGGATACTCCATGGTGTGCCGGACGACGATTTGCTGACGGCTCTGGCGGCCTTCGTAAAGGTGACTGAAATCACAAGAGAGAAATGGAAGGTGAAAGGCTGCATTGATAAAGGATCAACAACGCGGTCCGCAACACTAAAGCTGAAAGTGGGCGTCACCATTCAAGATTTGCCCCATCAGTTGCGTGTTTCTGAAAATGTCGCACTCGTCCACGTTCTAGGCAGAGCTCTGCTCTGCCTCCGGTGCCGCGGCATCGGCCACATACGTCGGGAGTGTCGTGTTCCACGTTGCGGGCTCTGTCGTCGCTATGGTCACGACGAGACCGAGTGCGTGCGCTCTTTCGCCAGCGTAGCAGTCCGAGCCCGGAGGTATTTGGTTTCCGAGCACATGATGGACGCAGTTGATGCTGAAGAAGCTACCAGAGAACATGGCGAGGAAGGAAAGACTGAGGCAGCAGTGCCTCTGCACACCCCAGGCGGAGACGCCAACGAGCCGAGTAGCGAGGAAGACCGTGGGCCTATCGCTACCGTAGCGAGCCTGGACACACCGAAAGAAGACGCAAACAACACCCAACACCACAGCAGCAATTCTTTTCCTGAAAACACGAAAGCCACAGAGGAAATTTCCGCAGATGTCGATATGGCAGCGTTAGGCAGCGGACCTGCAAAGAGAACCCGAGAGGAAACTGGAGACACCTCTGCAAGAGGTGATGGAACAAGCACCGGAGAATCTCCCACAAAGGCTGCAACGTCCAGACGGCAGCCTTTCAAGCCAACGCCAAACCTTGCGCCGGCCCGACGGACTAATTCAAAACTGCCGCCTTCTTAGCGGCGGCTTTTTCTTTTTTTTTCCTTGTACAACCCCGGTCAGTCAGCGGAGTACCAGTTCGCGTTAATGCCCTGGAACGGCCACATATATGGAAGCTTTGTCAGCCCATGCCCCTGTTTGACGTAAAAATGTGAGTAAAATATTGGAAATAATCCCAACTTGATATGGCAGTAAACTTTAAAAATGCCTTGCGTATCGCAACATTTAATTCAAGAGGCTTTTCTGCACGAAGACGGCAATATCAACTAAGTCGCATTCTCTTAGAAAGTGATATAGACTTGTTAGTGGTCCAAGAGAGCAAAATCGGGAGTGAAGAACTGACAAAATGGTTGAAGTCTTCTGTAGCAGATATAATGTACGTATGCGTGAGTCATGCAGTTGGTAGGTCCGGCGGTTGTGCTATCTTTATTTGAAAAAGCAATGGGGTTATTGAATCTGTGTCTAGTAGTTAAAATGGCCGGCTAGTATATTGTGATTTTGTTTTTGTTGAAGTTGCCTAGCGTGCAGTTTGTGTCTATGCACCGAGTAGAATCAATGAGTGGCAAGATTTTTTTTAATACTGTGCGACCTTGCCTAGAAAGCGAAAGGAGTGTATTACTGCTTGGCGACTTCAATTGCGTATGTCGACCTGAAGATCGATCTAGTAACAAAAATCATAGAGATAAAAGTGCAGAAGTATTACGCGTAATGATTAAGGAGAATGAACTCGAAGATATTGGCTTAGTGTTGACGTTGAAGACCAAGCAAAATACACTTACTTTCAGAATGTGTCTCATGCTAGATTGGATCGAATTTATGTGCCTGCTGAATTTGTACCGTTGTGTTCCCAGTACCATACGCAGCATGTGAGCTTTAGTGATCACTGCTTAGTCATGATTACTTTAGGTGCAAAGAAAAAAAGTGTCAAAGTTCAACTGGCAGTTGTGGAAATTCAACAAATTACTACAGGATGAAATTGTTGTTGCAAAGATAAAGGAATATATAAACAGTATGCAGCTGAACCAAACATGTAATTTTAGACTGGTGTGGGAACATTTCAAGATCGACTTCAAGATCGCCGCTTTGGAAAGAGCAAGTATTTTAAGGCAGAAAGAAAAACAGCAAGAAAAGGAGCAGCATATTGCGTTAGATTACATGGTCAGCGCAGAGAATGATAAGTCTGGGTTGTTCTCGAAAGAAATAAAAGAAGTAAAGGCGAAGCTTGAGATCATAGAAACAGAAAAGTATCGCGGCGCAATGATAAGGGCGCGGTGCGAGCGGCTATGGTTGGGCGAGACGCCCACAAAGCGCGCGCTCAGCGATGAGAAGAGACATGCATTATCGAAGGAAATTAGTGAAATCAGTTTTCAAGATAACGTTATTCGAGAGAGTGAAATGTAGAGCGTGTCTTTGTTGAATATTACAGAAATCTTTTTAGTCATAAAGCATGCGATACTGAAAGGTTTCGAAGTGTTCTTCTGCCGCTCATGCCTAGTCTTGATGACGAGACAAAACAGTCACTTGAAAGGCTAATAAGAGTCGCAGAAGTTGAGCAGGCCATAGATGATCTCAGTCCTGGTAAATCACCTGGCCCAGATGGTCTCGAGGCGGCAGCTGTATACAAGTTCTTCAAAAGTGAAATGGCAGAATTTCTACACCGTGTTATTGAATAGTGCTATGAAAAGAAACTAACACCACCTTCCTTTCGAACATCCCACGTCATACTCATTCCGAAAGCTAATGACCCGGTCAAACTGCTTTCAGTCGAAACATACCGACCGATAAGTTTAACGAATACTGATTACAAGGTCTTCATGAAAGTTTTGTCTCGCCGTTTCCAAAGTGTTGCAAAGTCTCTTGTAGGTCCGCATCAGACCTGCGGAATTAAAGGAAGATCTATTCTTACAAATATTCATGTAGCAAGAACTGTTCTTGAATGTTGCTATGCCATGCAGGATCGGGTTGCTATGCTTCAAGTAGATTTGAATAAGGCATTTGGCAGAGTCGTGCACGAAATATTGTTCCTTATGCTGAACCACGTCAATATAGGATCTTTAGTTCTAGAGGACGTGAAAATGGTGTATGACAAATGTACAGTGAAACTTGTGATTTATAAGAAACTGAGTGAAAGTATTTGCGTTCAAACTGATGTAAACAAGGCTGTTGTTTATCATCTCTCCTTTTTGATTTTTACCTCGAACCCTTTTGTTTAAAAGTACTTGCAAATCCGATTATTCGGGGCTACACTTCTTTCAATACTGAAGGTAAGGTCCTTGCTTACGCTGACAACATGGCAGCCTTTAGCGAAGATGAAAGAAGCGTGCGTGAAGTTGTACGAGAGGCTAAGGATTTTTGTACAGCAACAGGAATCGTGATTAGTTGGTCAAAATGTTTTGGCTTCTGGCATGGCAACTGGGAACACGCTGCAGACGCGTTGTGCAACATACAATGGAACACCACTCCGGATAGCTATTTGGGAGTTCCACTGAAGCACTACAAGGATAGCAAGGAATATTGGGCAGATGAAGCAGGAAGAGTTAAGTTACAAAGGGAAAAATGGGGGGTACATAATTTTTCAATGTTTTCAAGAGCCGCTGTTTGTAATGTGTTTCTAATTGATAAGTTGTATTATGTGCTGCAGGTGATAGGAATTACTAGAGTTTATATACAAAAACTGCATGGGGTCTTTGCAGTTCTTATCTGGGGGTTCACTTGGGAGCGCATGAGCCGTTGCAACCTTTGTCATAAAGTTAGAAACGAGGGCTCGGGACTATCACATTTATTTTTCAAGTAGACTGTGACGAGGTTTTTTTTCTTGCGTGAACAGGCTGACGTTTTTCTTCGAACTGTAATCCAAGTGCGGTTACAGGATTTCTTGCTAGACTACGTAATATCAACGTATTGTTTGAGGCCAGCTGTCTTATCTGGCTACCTACGAGAAGTTGTATCTTCTGTGCAGATTCTTAGGGCAAGATTCTCCTATGAGTACCTAACGAGTGTGACACGTAAGCGTTTATACAAAGACCTGCTTGATGTTTTTTTGCCGATTCCTGTGTACCGTGGGTTGTACCAGCTGGGCCCTGAGCGTGACGTCCTCAAGCGTATTAAGCGAATGCCGGTGAAACCTTCAATGAAATCTTTCTTTTCCCAACTGCATACCGGCACACTACCTGTGAAGCCATGGTTACACAGCAAAGGCCTTTTCGTTCCATGGTCTGACAACTGCCCAATTTGTAGAAAACCGGAAACAATTGAACATGTTTTTCTTGACTGCCATGACGCGATGTTCCTATGGGATGTACTTCAAATGACTTTAAAGAAAGATCTGCCTTTGCGCCCTTTCGGAATTCGGTACTTACCTTGTGCTGAACCAGAAGGAGTACCCAGTGGTTCATGGTCATGTGCATGCACAGCATCTGGCGAACAAGAATGGACGTCAGACATGCGCATTTGTATCCCCAATCGGCAAGACACTATTTCGTTGACGCTGTCATATATATTAGAGATGTTTATAAGGCACTGAATGATCCTCCGGAGTGGATTACTTTTTTTGATGAATTAGGCAAAATTAAGCCATTTTAAAACATACCAACAAGCCGAATGGCTAGGGATTCGATGTATTTTTGTTTGCTGTTACGTTCGTACAATGTTCATCACAAGGTAATAAAGAAAAAAAAGCCGCTATAGCTCAGTGGTAGAGAATTGGTCTCGTAAACCAGGGATCGTGAGTTCAAACTTCACTGGTGGCACTGGATTTCTTTTACTGTTTCATGGCACGTGCAGAGGATAATGTAGCATTTCGGCCCCGAATTATGAAAGTGTTGCATTGGCGCAACTTTTGGCTCACCGCTCACGTAGGCTGCTATAGCTCAGTCATTCCACTTCCGGCCACCGAGCGTGACGTACGTGTACATCATGTGCTCCAACGGTGCTTTATCAGCGGCCCAGCTTGGCCGTGGAAACAAGTTTGCTGGCTCGAGTGACCAGGATTATGAAGTTAATTTTACACGGCTACGAGCAGGTCGAATCGCTTTAAATACGCTGTTTTGGCATGCTGACATCAGAGCAAGGTCCTACGAGGTCGAGGAATTTCGCGACGCACTGGTTCGTTCGGCATTGCTCCCCGATGTTGTCGCCTTGAGGGCATACCAAATGGACCACATTTAAGCTATGTCGTTCTGGAGTGCTGAAGGAATGAAGAAGATGCTTTCATCCCGTAAAGTGACTGTGAAAGAACGTCGGTGCATTGGTATTGATCCCGATGACCAGCACGTGAGGTTGAAGATCCACTGGATATTGTACAACGTGCAGGATGAAGATGTGTGAACAGCCCTTGCACCGTACGGAACAGTGAAGGAAGTCGCTAAGGAAGGTTGGCGATCTCAGGGAGTCATGAACAGGGGTTCGTCAACGCGTTCTGTGCCTTTGAAGTTGAAGCCTGGTGTTACAATGGATGACCTTCCTCAATAGCTACTTATTGCTGGAGAAAAGGCCTCGTTGTGGTTCCTGGAAGATCCCCACTTTGCCTAATGTGCCATAATTCTGGACACGTCCAACGTGAATGGAAAGTTTCCGGTTGCAGTCAGTGTCGTCGCTTCAGCCATGACAAGTTGCCGTCCGTCAAAATGTATGTACGTAAATATCACATGCCCTTTGAGAAGAGAAGACAACTCCGAACTTGTCATGGATGTGGATGAATCCGAGGAGGCAGCGAGAGCAGTAGAAAAGAATATGCTGCAGCCAGCGCCTAACGCCGTTAGCGGGGGCGGGGCAACGACACAGACTGAAGACCAGACCACTGTGTCGATACCTGCTGTTGTAGCTCCGAAGGTTGATGCAGCGGAACAAAAATGAAGTCAAGGTAATACTACTGAAGATCGAAAACCTAAAGAGAATGGAGAAGCAATGGACGTCGTAAAACCAAGGATGAGTAGTGCGCCAGCAAAGTAGTTTCGCTCCGAGCCCAACATATCGCCGGACAAAAAGCCAGCGGCGACTACGCCGACGTAGAAACCATGACTCCCTTCTGGCTTGGCAAAGGACGAGAGGTGCACGATGGGACTACGAAGGGCAGCGCGCTGAGGCTGCGTCAGTGTGTTGCGGATAGAGCGGACGCTTCTTGGATGTACTCGATAACTCTTGAGGCAACAATTGCTGTACTTCTCTTCTTAGTGTATTACGGCTGAAGGTAAGCGCGAAGCCGTGCGGTCTTTTTAATTTGTCGCGCACATGGCTGTAAACACAGGAGCAGCACTTAAACTCACCACGTTTAATGTAAGGTGGCGTCAGTATCAATTATGTCGCCTCCTGCTCGAGAACGATGTGGACGTAGTGGCAGTGCAAGAGACTAAGGTGGCAAGTGAAGCACAGACGAACCGTATGGTTAAGCCCTTTAGTAGCCGGTAGTGTGTGTTAGTGTGTGTCATTCTGTTGTTACATCGGTAGGGTACACCATTTTAATCCGGAATTCTTTCGGTGGTATTGAAGAATCTGTTACAGTTTTCAACACCGGGCGTTTTGTCATTTGTGATTTTGGCTGTCTTGATTTACGGTGGCACGTAATGTGCGTGTGTGCTCCAAATAAGGAAAATGTGCGCAAAGCTTTCTTCGAAATGCTGCAACCGTGTTTGAAGTCTCCTAGACATATTATCTTTATGGGTGACTTCAGCTGTGTGCGCATGCCCGATGACAGAGTTACTAACACGACCATTGGAGGCTAAAGCTCGTTGCTTTTGAATGCAATTGACCTGAAACACAATTTGGAAGACGTCGGGAATGCTCTGTCGTCAGGAGCCCGTCGGGAGTACACGCATTTCGCTACACATTTCGAGTACACACACAAGCGAGCCATGCAACACTTAACGGAGTTTATGTGCCTGCAGGCGTGGTCCAAATGTGCAGTGACTACTTGGTTAAAAACGTTGCGTTCAGTCACCATTGCGTGTAATGTTTACAATAGGAACGAAGACCAAAAGGTCAAAGTTCAACTGGGAACTAGGGAAATTTAATGTAAATCTTCTTGATGATGAACGTTTTGCGCTTACAGTGAAAGAAAAAGTGGGCTGTTTGCAAACGGGTGATCAGGGGGACATCATTGGGAACCGAGAAGATATTAAAGAAGAAATAAAAATGAACGCTATAGAAAGACCGCGTGCGCTATGTCAAAGCGGCAAGGCAGACGAAAAAGAATTTCAAAGCCGCTTAAATTAGTTGCTGAGTTCGGAAACTGCGCAGCCGGGCCAGTATGCAAAAGAAATAAAAGAAAAATATAAATTAGAACGAATGGACAAAAAGAAATATAAAGGTGCGGTCATACGCGCACGTGCAGAATGGTTGTGGTCTGGCGAGACGCCGACGAAACGGCCCCTCTGCGACGAAAAGCGGTATGCAGTCAAGAACGAGATAAGATAGAGCACAAAGGCGAAATGGCTCGTGACTCTAACACTATTCAACGTGTGTTTGTTGATTATTAAGAAGGACTACTGGGTCACGAGTCACGTGTAGAAGAAGGCCTCGCGGCGGAGTTTTTGCCACTGATGCCTATCTTAGAGGATGAAGTCAAGCTTGCGCTCGAAGCATCGATTAGTGCAGCGGAAGTAGAGCGCTCAATCGACAACTTAAGCTCCGGCAAATCACCTGGACCGGAAGGGCTGGGCGCAGCGTTTTACAAAGCGTTCAAGTGGGACGTGGCGCATTTTCTACCCAGCGTAATTCAAGAAACATACGAAAAGCAGATGATGCCTCGGTCCTTTCGAAGAACTCGCATCGTCCTGATTCCGAGGAGTGATGACCCAGTTAAGAGATTGTCAGTCAGGGGGTATCGGCCCATAAGTCTCACGTATGTGGACTATAAGATTTTCATGGAGTTTCTGGGCAGAAGATTGCAGAATGTAACGAAAGCTATCGTAGGCCAGCACCAAACGTGCGGGATTAAAGGACGTACGATAACGACAAATGTTCACGTAGCACGGAGCATATTAGAATGCTGCGATGCATTTGATAAACGTGTAGCCATGTTGCAACTTGACATGGAAAAGGCCTTCGACTGCGTCAACCACCATATTCTGGTTTGTATCCTCGAACACGTCAATGTCGGCCGAGTGCTCTTGGAAGGTGTCAAAATGGCATATGCTGGTTGTACGGAAAACCTTATTGTTAATAAGCAACTGAGTGAAAGTATCGCAGTTCGTTCTTCCGTGAGGCAAGGGTGCCCATTGTCTCCACTGTTTGCACTGTATCTCGAGCCTTTCTGCCTGAAAAGTATATCAAACGAAAATGTGCACAGCTTCACGATGTTGTCCACTTAAGGTAAGGTACTTAAGGTATGCGGATGATATCGTCATTTTTTGCGAAGATAAGGTAACTGAAGCGGTGAAGGACGCGGCTAGGTTTTGCAAAGCCTCCGGAAGCGTGATAAACTGGGAAAAGTGTTTTGGCTTCTGGCAAGGCAACTGGGATTATGTGCCTGTTATGTTCAAGAACGTTCAGTGGGCAACGTGACCTATCAAATACTTGGGAGTACCGCTAGGCCCCTATCGAGGACCTGCAAAGTATTGGGAGGCGGAAACTGAGCACGCACGTGAATGTGCGCACAAACGGGTTGGCCGTGATCGTTCAATTTTTTCTCGAGCCACATTATGTAATATTTTTCTTGTGGCCAAGGTATGGCATGTGCTTCAGGCACAGTGCATGTCACGGACCAGCGCCCAGGGAATGCACCAAGTTTTCGCAGTAATCATTTGGGGGTCGAGTTGGGAGAGGACAAGTCACACAAATCTATTTCTGTCTGTAGGAAAGGGGTGCCTTGGTTTGGCTCACTTGTTTTTCAAGCAACGTTTGGCAAGATTTATTTTCCTCCGAGAACAAAGAGACGCTTTCCTGCGTATGGTAATGCAGATTTGGCTGAAAGAAGCACTGCCTGAATACGTTGTATGATCCAGCCCTGTGAAACACTTATGGGTGCGGGGCTTTCTTTGGGAGGTTGTGCGCGCTTTTCAATGTTTGAAAATTCGTTTTTATGTGCAATATCTTGCTGTTGTTAGAAGGAAATAACTTTAAAAAGACCTCATTGACACTATGTTGCCTGTACTAGTGTACCGTTCCATATACTGTGTCGGATCGGGAAGGAATGTCCTGAAGAGAGTTAAAGAGATGTCGGTGGGGGCCCTCGATGAAAATATTCTTCGTTCAGCTGCACACTGGCACACTGCCCGTGAAGTCATGGTTTCAAGAGATAGGAATATTTGTCCCGTGGTCCATAAACTGTCTAATCTGCCGAAAACCGGTGACAATAGACCACATGTTCCTTCATTGCACAGACGCTGTATTTCACTGGGACGTCTTGCAACCAACTAAAAAAAAAACAGCTTTCGATACCGCCTTACGGCATACGATTTCTATCGGTAGATAGGGGAAACGGACCTGTTTATGCTTATCAGCTTACATGGTATACGGAAAAATCGAATGAAATTTAGGCATGTAGTGCAAAAGGATAGGAAGTTGGGCGAGTTGGTATGGTAACATGATCTTGGGTTGCAGCGCGAAGGGACATGGACTTCTAGTCTGTGTCCGTGTCCCTTCGCGCTGCAACCCAAGATCATGTTAGGCATGTAGATGAGACTATTTTCTCTGTACGAGAGTATATTGTTGAAAGCATGTCTTATATAAGAGATGTCGAAAACGAGCAGCCAGAGTGGCTCCCAATAATCGACGACCTTGCTCAACCGAAACGCTTTTAGTCGTTTGGTGTGAGCTGGGCAGTGCATCACTCACATCTTTTACTTGTAATGTCACGTGTGTGTTGTGTATGTGTTCCATTGTGTTATGTACCAAGAAGGCAATACCAAAAAAGCCGCTATAGCTTCAGTGTTAGAGCACAGGTTTCGTAAACCAGGGGTCGTCAGTTCGAACCTCACTAGTGGCACTGAATTTCTTTTACTGTTCTCTGGCACGTGCGGAGGAAAATGTAGCGCTTTTACCCCGAATAATGAAAGTGCTGCATTGGTGCAACTTGCGGCCTCACTCAAGTAGGTCGCTATAGCTCGGTGGTAGAGCGCTAGTCTCGTGAACCCAGGAGACGTACGTTCAAACCTCACTGGCCGCACTGTATTTTATTGTACTGTTGCCTTGAACTTGCAGAGGATAATGTTGAATTTTCGCCCCGAATAATGATAGTGCTGCATTGGTGCAACTTTTGGCTCGCCGCTCCTGTCGGCCGCTATAGCTAATCGGCAGTGCACTGGTCTCGTAAACCAGGGGTCGTGAGTTCAAACCTGATTGGCGGCACTGAATTTTTTTACTGTTCTCTGGCACGTGCAAATGATATTGTAGCGTTTTTGCCCCGAATAATGAAAGTGCTGCATTGGTGGAACTTTTAGCCTTGTACTCTTGTCGGAAGCCATAGCCAAGTCGTAAAGAACTCGTCTCGTAAATCAGCAGTCGCGATATTAATACTTGTACCTCTTACGAAAAAAGTGGTCGAAATCCTTTACTTCATTAAAATGCAATTGATTATAGTGAGCATTTACTGGCAAACAAAATTAATTGAGCAAATACTATAAATTAATTTATTTTCTCCAACTTTACCTTTCTCCCGACGTGTATTAACATTACACAAATATAGAAAGTACCCATAACTAGCTGGCCTGACATTTTTAGTGCATCTTCTGCAGCTCTTTACACGTTTTTAAGCTTCACCAACAATTGCTTTGGAAATTTTTCGCCAGTCATCTTCCTTCCTTTTTTGAGGGGGAGGGGGGAGACATTATCAGCGACACTGAAAACTCTCTCGAGGCGCACGCTGGATGGAAGGACGGTGTTGTAATGAATACTAACACCCTGCGAACAATGTATTATTCAATGCCACTGTGGTGGCGTATGGATCTTTTGCGAAGCGTAGCCAACCTCGGCGCAGCGCCTCGATGCTGGTGATGCTTGGAGAAGGCACTCTTGGTGAAAAGCTGAAAAAAGAAAGGCAAAATGCGTATGTAGGCGATTTCTTGGCAACAACGTTCGACATGGCTATGGCTATCGAGCCATAGCAACGCCGGTTCAATTCGTCGGCCAACATTAGATGGAGCACTATGAGAAAAGAAATACTGAGCGCCATACTTTTTCTGTGTGAACGTGCACATCAGCCGAGGCTGCTGCAAGGTACTCCTGAGGGCATTCTATTGCAGCTCCCGCCAGATTCGAAGACTCAAAGCTTTGTCACTTGTTAGAAATATCTTGTCAATAAAGTGGCCTGCATGTAATTAGTTACTGAAAAAATAAATGAATTGCAGTTCGCGTTGCTGAGTTAAAGATAGTAATCGATTAATTACAAAACTACAAAATATGCAACTGAATACGAGTAATGAATTATATGTATTTCTTTACGTACAGGTCTGATGAGTTCAAATCTCACTGGAGACGTTAGGATGTTTATTGTTAAGCGTTCGCTCTCTTGAGCTCGTTGCTCCGCTTCGCGCCGTTGGCGCCGTCCGCAGCGAGAGAGGTTTGGGAGGTGAGAGTGGCGCCATAAAAAAAAAATTCCATTGGAGGCTTCCGTTAATGAGTGCACAGTTCTGTCACGTGACGCAAAGCTTGGTTCTCTGCTACCCCGCCAGATGTTGTTGCCCCTCGTACTTCGCGCAGTAACTCTACCCATCACGAGTGGCGGAACACACCGATTGCGCCCGCAGTAGCGTGGAAGTTTTGCCCCGTTGAAGTTACGCCTCGCCTTTCGTTTCGCGAGTCCGTGGCGGTGCGGCCGTTTGCCGTCGCTTCGGGTAAAAGCGATGGTGTACAGGAGTGCCGTCTCGGGTGCTGCGCTCGGGGCGCTGCTGGAGCGCCTGGCGGCGCCAGTTTATGCTTAGAAAGCTGGTAAGCACTCGTGCATCGGAGAAGAGCGAAGTAGTTTAAACGAGAACGCTAGAAAACATACTTTACATTTAACTGGCGCGGAGGAAGCAGGACCTAGCTTCAGGCCCCCGAGTCATTCGACGAGCTTCAGATCGGAAGCAAAAACGTCTAGCCCGCACCACAGCTGAAGCTAAAACATTCGCGTTGCACAATCGTAACCGTCCTTCGAGTTTCTTTTCTGCTGTTCTCTGATACGTGCCGCTAATAATGTAACGTTTTAGCGCCGAATAACAAAAGCGCTGCATTGTTTCGGCGCCTCCTCTGCGGTTAAACCACGGTTTACAGCTGATCCTCACGACGCAGCGCCCAGTGAGCCGATGCTCCTGCACGTGGACCGAGTGGGCGGAGGCAAAGCGCTCCTTTCCTGGACGGCTCCCGAGGCGCCTCGAGGGCCGCTGCAGGCGTACGACGTGTCCTGGTGCACAGCCTCGTCGTGCGAGTCGCTCGAGACGCCCGCAAAGACGCGACACGTGCTGCTGCATGACGTGCGGCCCTCGACAAACTACACGTTCCGCGTGCGCGCCAAGAACGTGCTCGAGGACACGCCGCTTGAAGGACCGCACGCGGAGGCCACCGTATTCACGCCTCCCAAGGGTAAAGAGCGATGATGCGAAACTGACGACTCCTTAAGCCTAATTTCAGTATTTGGCTAAAGAAAGTTGACATATATAACAAGATATATTAGAAAACACGAAAAATACTGCGCAGACTCAGGAGCTTTCATTATGTCAGAAAATCTGTCAACCCATATGTTGCTTCATAAGTTGTTCGACACTTTTTCTTGCACGTTGCGATACAATTTTTATTACACCAAACTTTTTCCCTTCACCTTTTAAGCGGTCCTTGCTTTAACCAATTACATGGCGCTGAGTTTAAGAAATTTTCTTTTACTGCTGCTTTAGAACTGCTAAGTGTGTTGCCAGATCAAGTGGTTCAGGAACGTGAGTCAGAAAAAGAGAAGCCGATATTTAATACATTAACCTTTAACCGAAATCACCATGCCATCACACGTGCTTCCTCACCGTGGGACCTCTTATATAAATCTGTCATATTACGCATTATATGCATTGTACAGTTAACTACTACTTTGCGTTATTTTGATGTGATGGCAACCCTTATTGATGGTTTGCTCCGCCCTGCATTAATACTCCGCAACGACTTTTTAGAAACAATTAAGTGATGAATATGATCACACTGCTCTGCACAATCTCTTGTTCGCGTCTCTGGCCTCCTCGATCGCAGGGCTCATCTTCCAGCTGGTGGTGTCCATGTGGACTGCGGTGTTGCTGTCTTGGACCAGCACCGAGCAGGATGGGACCGTGGTCGGCGTGTGCACGGTCAAGCATTGCCAGACCGATGGGGTACTGGCCGGCAGCTGCGAGAAGTTCTTCGTGCATGACGGTCGCAAGGAGATCGCCAACGGCCAGCCATGGACCCTGGCCAGCGTCGAAGTGACCGACCCGTCCGACGCGCTCCTTTTCTACACCGTCTACCGGTCGCCGCCCGGACGTGAGTTTGCATGTATCGCGTTGAGTGGAAAATGTTGCGATAGAATGTTATACTACCGCCTTCATAAGCTGTTCACATGTGCGTTCTTCAACTGGTACGGCAGGCACACAGTATCCTAGCTGTAACGCAATAAGAGGTGTATAATGACGCCTGGCGTTTCATTTAGCGCATTATGTCGACTTCATTGTAGTCAAAAATAGGACGTAGCTCAAGAACGCGTTCGGACATGGCGATGGATTTAGCCGCCAAAGGATAGAAAGTTCTACCGAGTTGTGGACACAATGTTTCAATATTAGGCAGTATACGGATTAAATTTAGGCTTGAAGCAATCTCTAGGCTTTATTGGTCAGCGTCCTACTAATATTTTGACGTGAGCTTCCTCTTAAGATAGACAGAGTGAAAGAGGGGAGTTCTCTGCCAATCCATTATTCGTAGTGCACAGGCAACTAAACGATGCACATCGAGTAGCGTGAATGACTCCTTGTATCTCTTGTTTGCGTTGAAAGATGTTTGTTCATAACGTCACGTGCAGTAGCTCGCTTGGAACCGTGTCTAACCGATGCGGTCACCACAGGTCCCAGTGCTCCGCTGGAGGTGCAGGTGTCTCCGCTGAACTCGTCGGCTCTGGAGCTGCGCTGGTCCCCACCCGAGCTGGGCCGGGGTCCCGTGGATGGGTACCTGGTGAAGTGGCACACCTTCTACGGCGACGGCGAGTCGCTGCGCCTCGGCTCCAGGGACCTGCGCTCGCTTGTCATCGCCGACGTCGAGGAGCTGAACACGTACACCGTGCAGGTACGCATACACGCGAGCAAAGCGTCACTATTGTAACCACCTTCGAGTCAAAGCAATAAATTGTCGGAGGTTGAAGGGAACATACTTCACGTCGGAGAAAGGGACTTATAAAAGCTGCATAAATGTCTCAACGCTTTCATGTGACACTAACGGACCGACACCGAAGGAAACGTGGCTCTATACGTATGCACATGTGTCTGAGAAACATATGGTCGTACGAAAAAAAAAAATGGAAAGAAGAAACAAACAAAACTTTGCGGTTACCGCTAGCTGGTTTGTTCTTGGTCACGTTTAGGAGAGAAATCACATTCTACGGTCCAGATCTTTTATATAATACCTGATAAAGTTACCTGCCTGGTTTGTGAAAACAAAAACAAAATGCGAATTTGCCTTCGCCTGCATTCCACGTAGAGAGTGATGCTCGAAGTATGGCGGCTATATCGCTTTCTGGTCGCTTCCGTCCTCCGTAGCACGGCTAAGTATTATCTTGGGGATTCGTTTTCATTGATCGATGGGGTGATGTTGGGGGGGGGGGGGGATGAGGGGAGGGTTTAATTTATATATACGAAGAGGTGCATAGAACAACGCGAACTCGCTTTCTGTTTCTTGAAAAACTAAGCAATTAATAGTGTTTTATTGAACAACGAAATATGATCAAGAACAAAGCATGGCTCAGCGTAAAATCTTTGAAGAGCTCTTAAGGAAGAAACCCGGCTAAATGTATGAATATGTTTTTTATTCCGTATTTCACGCTTTTGGCTGTGCTGCTTTCGCAACGAGCGCGATGTGGCGCATTCGTAAACGTCACATCTGACATCTTCTCAGCTCAATCTTCATAGTAAATTTCGCGCGGCGTTTTGTTTAAGTGCCTCGTGATACATAACAGGTTGCCGCGTACAACCTGTGGTCCGGCAGTTTCCTGGCCGGAGAGGAGGCTGTCGCCTACGGAATCTCCTACTCCTCCGGTGAGTTGGCACAGCATCAGATTCCTTTCCTCTTAAATGTTGTTTGAACACACTTTTCTCTAATGCTTTGTAAATGACAATAAGGAAGACGATTCGCAATGACTCTAAGGAAGTATGATGCCACACTGACTTTGGTAGCATCGAAAATTCGTAGGATCTGAAATGCCATCGTTCACGAAACTGGGCTAACGTACGCATGTTTAGGCATGTATAAGACAATAATAGAAAGACAAGTTCATTTCTTATAGCATATAAATAAACATCGAACAGGCTATTCCGTGAGCAGCTACGTCCTCTGCACTGCTTATTATAATTTTTTTCCCGTCGCGTGCTGACGATATGCGCATGTTCGCGAATCGGAAATTCTTTTTTTTTATTTTCGAGCACTGTCTTTGGTGAAAGGAGATGTGCAGCGATAACAGAGACTTATTACAAATTGCAAATGCGGATTTTGGTACGTGCTGCCGTAGAACGAAAGGGTTCGAGACGCGTATTATGTGAGCGATGCTTTATTTAAGAAGAAAGAAATACTATATGTGCTGCTTCTTGAACAAATGAAGCGAGTGGTCAAGGTGCAGTTAGGGTGGAGAACAAGAAACTGCATTCCCAGAATTTTTATTTTGTAAGAAACATGCGCCATTATATAAGGCGCCTCCTTGCGGTCGTTTGGTTGACTCAACACTCGGCCTGTTCCTGATATTGCAAACTGTTCTCGAATACTGTTGTGTTGCAGCGACGGTGAACAATAAAACTCGGCCAGAAGCTTGAGTTAACCATTTTACTATTTGTTGGGCGGACGTGTGCCCTGCGAAACAGGCAACATTCATTGCGCAATGATTGTGGCGAACGCAGTCGTCGGTCGCCGAAATCTAACTCGTGGGTCAAGTTCGTAACAAAGTGTGCGCGGTACATTCTAGAGTAATCACTGAAACTCTCGTACATTCGAAAATGTACAGCACTATTCGGGTCGCGCGAGCAGTCTGATTCGCAAGACCCTTTCGCAACAGAATAGGAGACAACATTAACGAACGTTCTAACACAGCGGTGGGTTTTGCACCGAGCGATAAATCGATAAATCATCAAATAACGTTCATCGCAACAAGAAAGATAAGGCTACATGTGCGTGAAAATACAAACAGCTCTCCGAATGCTAAGTCGCGTCAGGGAAAGAATGTGACGGAGGCAAAACCGAAGTGGTGCGCTTGGGATACACATGTGACACAATGAGACGTCTTGGAAGCTCACACCTTGAAGTGCATTCAGAAACGAGACATACGGTGGCACAGAAAATTTGTGTCGCTATGGGAACCACGGCTTACTAATGCACATACGCTTTTAAGTGTGGGGATATGTCAGGGACAAAAGGATTGCGGCATGTAAGTGTCCTTGGAAAAATATACCAAGAAGCACCTTGACAAAGCGTTCCTTGAGGCTTTCGAGCTGTCACCAGTGAAGAAGAGAAGTAAAGGAACTGCTCAATATGCGGGAAGACAGGGGGAATAAAAAGAAAGAAAAAGCAAGCACAAACCCGTTAGAGGTTTGTTAGCATTTCGCTGTATCTCGTTTTTTTTTTGTGGCCAGAAGTAAAAACCGGTGGCACTTTGTCGCAACGGCTGCGTGCGGAAGAAAGCGGGGAAAAAAAATTAGGGTAGAAACTCTCTACCCGGGAATTGTCATACTATAGTGCGTAGCATTCTTTGTAATTATTACTCGTCAAGCCTATATACTGTACCCTTGAAACCAAGACTGCCGTATTTAAGAGATAAGCAACTGCAAATAACACCGCCCACGCTCTGACGACCAGCAAATTGAATTTTACTACTGATCTTGTGTTTGGCAAATGAAAGAAATGTGGCTGTAGTGTTAGTCTTCTCCCATAGTTTGCCTCCCGACGCACTCACCTTCGTTCCAATGCGTCCTATTCAGAAGCTTCTCCCTGTTGTTGCAGATGCATTTCTCTGGTTGCTCGCGTTATCCACTAGTTCATTGTCCGCGCAAGCTCTCGCCTGCGTTCTAACTGCACTCAGTAAGGCCAAATGGAAACGCGTCAAAGGTCTCAACGCACTCACTTGCGCGCGAGGGATTCATGCGTCCGTGGCGTAATTATTAAAAAAAAAAGCGTCCGTGGAGTGATGGTTTCAATATATGGCTTCTGTACTAGAAATCTAGTGTTAGAATCCTGCTTTCGGACGATTTTAATGGTTTTTACTTTATTATTTATAGAACAGTACTTTTGTTTGAAATGATACGTTTACGAAGTTACCAAGCCGTTTGAAGCCAGATTGACTAAGTTTAGGCAGTTATATGTATTAACCATCACTCTCACGGCGGCTTATAAAACATCGCATCGGGAGCATCGTGCACCGACAAGTAGTTGGCGTTAAGCGCACAGAGGTTTGTGTATTCACAGAAATTCACCTGTTCAAGCATAGATGGTGGTACAAGTTTTCTTGGACACAAAACGGAAGGACAAACGGAACGGCGCAGAAAGTGACTCCGGGTACCTTGCCAAAGAATACTACGCATTAAGAACATCCGCTGGTCCGGCTTAGGTGGACGAGAGGGCAGATTTAGGCAGCGCTCGTTTGAAGCAATAATTTTTTGTTTTCTAGCGGATATAATAACCTTGCACTCTTTTCTGCTTGCCAGCTAGCGAACTTATAGAGTAAGAAAGCACGCGGACAGGAGGAACATTCGCACACACGTTTACTAAGAAAAAGCTCAATGAAATATTTGTCGCGGTTTCACGTCATTATTTTCGACTACGATGAGGAACCTTTTGTCAGATAAATAATGTGCGCGACTTCCCCCCCCTCTTTTTTTTTTTTGACGCTTCATTGAACCCTTTAAAATCTTACGAGACATAGTAAGGCGACCACACCTTCGCCGCTATGGTGGATTCTGTTGCGGATGCGGTTGCGACCAGTTTTTCTGATTACAGGCTGCAGAATACAGTTGAGGCAGTCACCTGTAACGGCGAAGTCCTCCATTTATATCCAGAGGGTCCGTTCCCAGGATTTGCCATGCTCTTTTTTACGAATCGGGTTTGTAAAGCGTGCTTCACCTCGAACTAGGCATTATTGCAAAAAAAGCACCTCACAACCTTTTGGCCATACCGCAATTATTTCGCCCTCTATTTCGCAAAACTCAGCAATAAATTTAAACGTGCATCCGACGGCTTCGTTAATTATCTGTGCTAGCTACCAGCAAGTTCACAGGCTGTTTTGTCAGAAAGCTGCCTCATCAGTTTGGAAAAAGATCCGTTGTAGAGCCTTTCTGCTCTTTACTAAAGATTTCTGTAAAGCATGCTTCGCCTCGCGCTTTTCATTACTGCAAGAAAGCGCCCCTTGCGACGCGATGCGCGCTTTCGGAAGCTCCGTAACATTTATGGCGGACAAATGGCGTAGGAGATGAAGATAAACGATCGACGATAATTCAGATATCACGTCTTGACACTCATTTGTGAAAGCCATATAAGATCAACATGCCCTGTTTGGAGTGTTGCAGGTTGGAAATGTTGCAAAGAAATGGTGGACGATGTCATGCGGACGACTAGCAGAAAGCGAGACGTAATAATCCCGTCTAAAAATTTAGAAAACATGACTGAAAGGCATGCTCACAGTAGAACAGACTTGTCGTAATAGTCCAATAACCATAACGTCGTAATAATTCAATGTTCCAGTAACCCACTAAAGTATGCATATACTGAATGTTTCATGGACGACTGTGGAATTCGCCGTAATACCGGTGTCACGCGAGCACTTTAGATTGCGATCGAGCCTGATCAGGATCAAAGTTTTTTCATCGCTATCGGTAATGATCGCTGCTGGACAGCCTGACAGTCTGGATCTAATTCGGTCAGCTCTAGAGCTCAAGGTGTGGCTAAGTGGGCCCAGACACGATAATTTGCCTAATGTGCGGCAAAAATAGTAGTGTAAATATAAGCCTACAATCGCAATCGAGAAGCTTGATCACAATGCACGGATTGCAGTAGTCTGGATCTGGATCGACCGAAAAAAAAAAAAGGGCTCGAATGCAATCGAATGGGCTCCTGTGACGCCGTATTATAAGCTTGTTAATTGCCCAAATTTCCTTATTTAACTACTCAATTATTAAAGTTGGCGCACAGCTGAAATTGGGTAATCGAAGGCTGTCAGAAGCTCAAAGCGTGCACGCTTGACAGTAAATCTGATACTATCATCATTTTCTAGATAGTTGTCGAAATTGGTCGCAAGTCATATCGGTGTACAGTAGATGTCTCGAAACTAAGCGTGACGCCAGTGGATTTCTATGTAAGCTGTCGGACAGGCACTTAAAATCTTGTTCTAATGAAACTTAGTGCTACTTTTCAATTCCGCATTTTTAACGTGTTCCATGCGATATTTAAGTAAAATATTAATTGGCACCTTTTACCCAATTAAGTCGTAATGCGTGAATATCTCGCAATATCTGATATCCGCCACAGCTACGAATCTCGGCCAGCAAAAGTTATAATTTCGTCCCGTATTCTCTATTGTTATTTGAATAAAGTTATTAGTTTCACCTCCTGTTCGTCATCGTTCCCGTGGAGTTTAAATTCACAAGAGTGCAGGAAATACGCTCTCGGGGCCTCTCTGCCAGACAAGAATCCTTATTGCGCAGCAGAGATTGCGGCTGCCGATGTGTGTGAATCGCGTTGAGCGAATCGCCCGTGACGCAGGCATGAACGTCAACGTGAGCAGTGGCCTGACGTGGGCCGTGCTGACGTGGACGCTGCGTCACGACGTGGTCGAGGAGGTGCTGCTCACCTGCTGCGAGCCCGAGCAGCTGGACACGTGCCCCCACGAGGTGTTGCTCAACAGCAGTGCGCGCAAACACCGGCTGCAGGGACTCGAACCGTGGCGGGCGTACGACCTGCGATTCTTCCGCTACGAGGGCATGGCGCTGGTGCTCAGGAAACGCTTCAGGACCGGGAATACCGGTGAGGACTGGCTTTTGCGACACCGAGTCTATGCGGTGGTACACGCTAAAGTTAAAGCTGAACGCTGGGCTAGTTGGAAAGTAGACATTATGCATCTATTTTATTTTATTTTATTTGTGAATATTGTGAAATTTTCGTACTGGCCAATACAGGAAGTATGTTGTAAAAACGATTATATGAGCATGGAGAAAAAAAAAAAAAGATTGCGTCAACAGTGCAATACAACATAACAAGAAAGATTCATTGTCCCCAGGGAATAAAAAAAACTAAATGTGAAAAAGGTGCTCAGTATAATGCACACTATTAGATGTGTCACATTGCTCTAGTTCAGGAGAGTTCAATGAACTACTTGAGTGCATCAAAATAAGTACAGCACAAAAGTAAAGGTAGTTCACAAAATCACTCATGCCATTCGTCCATTGCCCATGTATTCATCATACTCATATTGAGTGGAAAGAAGAAACAATTGAGGAGAGAATGAACGAACGACAGGATTATAACGCTGGCATGGGGCTGGGGGGGGGGGGGGGGCAATGAAAGAAAGGGCCCGACGTACTCAAAAGTGCCGTATCTAGTGCTAAGAGAGTAGCTAGTTGGAAGCTACACATTTGTAACATTTCCAGCGTTTGTAAGGAAAATAAACACTCAGGAGGATACGCAAATTGTCACCCAGCTGTAGATAGCACAAAACAACAATACAAAACCCCATTTTCTCTCATAAAACTTCCTTCGCTTTAATGATATCAGCAGAACTGATTTGCGAGATTCGGTGTCCTAGCGCTTCGAGGTGTCGATTGATTGGGCCCCGCTGTTCAACCTACTAGCCTGCCGGTTAGATCGAATAGTAGGGCGGCCACCCTAGAGAGCGCTGGGCTTTGGGTTCACATAGGGATGATATTTTATTCAAGTGGAAAACTATTTAAAGATTGTGTTGGTTTTCTGTGCAGCTTGGTGTTACTTTTGCATGCGTGAATGCCAATTTCACCTTATGAGACTTGCTCCGCATTGTGAATTTCCGCAAGACAAATTTACTAACACAGAACAGATTGGCAAAGCTGGTTCTCATGGGCCAAATGTGTTAGAAAAAAAAAGAAGCCCCGAAAATAGACGTTTGGTTTTCCGCCGGTGGCGCCAGTATGTGAATATGTAGCGGGATTTCTTGTTTCGCTGTTATTCAGAAATAACGGTTTGTGTCACGGAACTTCTTGAATGACTGGTGGTTGTTAAGTGCACAGTACGTGACATAGTCGATCTTGTTTCTGTGGCTGCAATAGTTTCGGAGATTAGGGGTGTAGTCGACATTTGGTGAACAAAATTAAACCCACCGAGAATTAAAAAAAATTCTGTTTGTTTTTTAATGCTGGTTCGCGATAACGCTAAATATGCAAGCATAGTGGTAAAACTTAATCTTGAGAAGACAGAACTGATTAGCGCGTGAAAGAGGTAATAGATCTCGACAACATATGTTATTGAGAAAATTGACGTAGTCACTTCGCGCAGTATACCAGACTAAACATTCATACGCAACATATCTTGTTGGGCCATTGGAGAAGTAAGATGCGGAGCTTCAGTTTCCAGCGAAATGCATCACAACTGCAACTTTCAGATATAAACAAGACATGACCTCTGCGAATGAACCTCGTGAGTCATTTGGGTCACAAATAGGTTATATATCACTCACGAAAATTTACTTTTGAAAAACTCATATAATGTTGAGTCTGCATTTTATGTATCACTAAAACATACTTTGAGGTTGGTGGCTTTTGTGCATGTATTTTGGAGGCAACACCCAGTAATATTGTTGGAGGCAAGGGCGAAGTTTCGTTAATCGCAAGGAAGTTGTTCACCAGAAGATGGTGGTATCAGCTGTGAGAGTTTGCTGCTTTCGCAGTAAACAATTTCAGCGCCAGAGAAGTCGCCGAAGTCTACTTTATTTCGATGCGTAGCATCATAGGGTTACTCGGCCGAAAAATGTCTTGTGAAGCCACAAAACGCCTTTCACAATACAGGCTGAGAATGCGCAGTTTAAGCCCATTGTGCGCGCGGTTGATAGCTGTCATCCTGAGTACAGTGACGAGTGACTCATAGCCCACGATAACAACAGCCGCACCGGCATAAAACACAATACAAACCCGTCTACTTCGGCCGTTCCCCATACGTTATACGCAGAAAGAAGGCGTTAATCCTAGGACAAAAATGCCTAAATCTATACAAAAAGGGGGATAGCAAGCTATATGGGATGCCATGGCAAGGCACCCCGACCAGTGAGGATGGACGGTGACTAAAGGGGAGCCAAAATGAGAGTATGCGCCGTTCGTACATTAATTACGCATGCATGCGCAGACGTCCCCCTGTTGCTACCTTTGATGGCATTAACGCATTGGTATGCCGCGCCAGGCATCGCGTAATAAATTAAGCGGAACGTCCCTGCACGGGAACTGTCGAAGTTATGCGTACCATTATATGTCGGTCGGTGTGGTGCGAAATGGAGATGTTTGGCTATCTAAATATTTGCATCTCTCTGCTCGTTAACCTCACGCATAAAAAAATACAGGTAAATGTGCACTTAGTTGTCTCTACGTGGATGAATGCGAAAGCACTGCGACGACCGCGTGATGCTTAGACATTATGCCACACCGCATGCTCGTGGGCTCGAATCCCACCAAAGGTCGAGGGCTCTCCTCCCAACAAAAGTCGTGGGTCCGAGTGGGCTAATGAAGTGTACCTTAATTCACTGTACCTAATTAACTTCGCCTTAATTAACACCATAGGTCGCACGTTCGACTCCCACCAGAGGTCCTCTGCTCGAGTGCCCTAATGAACCTTATATTAATTAGGTGTACCCTAATTAACTTCACCTTAACACCAAAGGTCGTGCGTACGACTCCCACCAACGGTCGTGGGTTCAAGTGACTCAGCTAACGTTATCTTAATTAACTGTGTCCTAATTAACTCCGCCTCAATCGTGGGTTTGATTTTCATAATTAACTTTATCTTAATTAACTGCCCTATTTCGCCTTAATTAACACCAAAGGTCAAGGGTTCGTAGCCTTTTTGGACTATCGTTTAGTCACACTACCAACGCCAGATTTTCCGCGTCATGAGCCATTTAATGCTTTTGCATTAATAATGTATATTACATCAGAAAAGCACCCCACACATCCTTACCATGCATAACACATGTCGCAGCACGCCGACAGCTATATACGCGTAATTCTACGCAAATCTTGGACAATTCCCGCTCAAGAAAGTACCGGTTAGTTTTTGTTACGATTTCACTGGTCATTTCAACCAGTCAAACCACTTTAAGAACCATGCCTGTCGCAATACGATACAAAACGTAAACTTGTTAGAAAACTAATTTCTCACTTATCTTGGTGAGCACCGAGTCACATCAGCTCTTGCCACACATAATGTAGTCAGTATAGTGTGGCTCATTTCTCTAAACATAAAAACGTATTAACAATATAGTAACGAGTCCACGTTGATACGCATGCATGTTTAATAATGACCGTCTTTAAATCACTGTGTTAACGATGGCGCCAGGTGATTTACCGCCACGTTTACTGACACACTTTGGTGACGTTTCCGCGCCCAACATCACCTGAGCACCACTTGTTCTTGGCTATTCACAACGCTCCAACACCCCTGATGGAGAAAGCTCTGCCCATATAACACTTGCGGTGATGTCAGCCGCCTACTTTCGTAGTCGAGCCTATCGATTAACGACGACGGGGCGACGGCACCCAGCATGAACACCAGAGTGCTTCGAAGGTGTTCGTGATAACTATCGCAATTAGTATGAGTTGCATGCCAAGGAACATTTCACAACTCGCATCTCCGCGTCATACGTTCAGAGCTGAGACTTCCGTGATCGTATACGATGCATCTCGGCTGTGGCCGTCCCAGCCGCAGAGGAGGCGGTCCCGTCCGCAGCGCCACCTAACGTGACCTTCACGTTCCTGGACGATGGCTCGGCGCTGGTGTCGTGGATCCCGGGTCCCACGTGCATCCCTGACTCTGCTCCCACCGGCAACGTCAGTGGCAGCGGTGACGGCGAAGGCTACCTGGTGTCGTGGGCACCGGTGCTCGAACAGGGCTCTTCCGCCGCTGCCGACAGCGTCCGGGAGGAGATCACTGCGGACACCCGGCTGACGCTGCGGCACCTGACGCCTTCCACCGCGTACGCGGTGGAAGTGCATGCTCGGACTGCGTGCGGCGCCGACGATGCGCCGCGCGTCTGGACGCTCCGTATAGAGACACCGCCCGCGACGTCCTCGATGGCGGTCGCTGCGAACGCTACTCAGTAAAACGCTCTCGCGTCGCTCGCGTTCGCAACCGCCGTGCGTGAGACGGTACGACCCCGAATCACGGCGCGATGTTGCGGGCTGCGGAAATAAGAATGCCTCTCGTGTTCTTCGAGGAGGCACCGCCGTTTATCGCGTGCGTTCGATGTTGTTTTTCCCGAGGTGTTTCTGTAAGAACTGCATGTTTTTAAGACTATCATGGTGTCTCTGTCGTCTATCATTCTTCGCGAAGGTAACTGAAAATCCCCAAATAACAAGGGAAACAAAAATGCAACGTGACTGGTGAAACACGACCGATGCGGTTATGGTGAGAATACTGTTGTGGTTCTGCGCAGATCATTATCTTCGAAGGTGTATCAATGTGCTTAGTTAAATATTAGGGCGCTGCTTTTTCCTTGATTTGTGCTCTTCCATAAAGAACTAATTGCAGTACGCATGTGATTGGAGCTCGGTGCAGCATAATAGATTCTTCACATTTCTGCCCCGACTTTATTCTGACATAGAGTTTAAAGAATTCAGTTGTCGTATTGATGAGGGAGGGGGGGGGGGGGGGCGGAGAGGAGCATAAAGACATATGTGTAGCCAATCCGAAGAACTTCTGTAAGGTTGATCAGTATAAATGTGTCTTGACGTCTGCCGTGGAACATGTAGCCGCTTGATCATTACTAGTTTCCTTGTGGATAGCTGATCTTCGTAGGAGCGATAATTGTACAATATCATGCGCATACCATGTGCGGGCACCTCACATCATAAAACGGTATGCAGCAGTCAAGTTTGCATTAATTTACACTGTTGAATAGGCAGATCGCGTGTTTAATGTTTGACATTTTCCTAAGTATGTATCCTCTAGATGCTCATCTAAAACGTGCCCTGGCAAATGAATTGCAGCTTTTTGTTAGAATGAACTAAGTTTCGTTTTACTGTAGTGCTTTCGCGGGATCCTTTCTCCTAGTTTATTGTCGCGTATTGAATTAATTATGCTTTAAACATTGTCCCAGTGGACTGCAAATTTGCGTTTGAGAATGAGGATGTGCGAAAAATATTTAAAAGAAAGGAGGGCGCCAGAAGGGGGAGGGGGGGCTCTCGTCATTCCTTAAAGTGCTATGATTAACTTTCCTTAGTACATGCACTGAGAACATTGAGCCGGGAGGTACCGCGTTTTGAGGTTTAGATAGAGGCTCATGAAGTAATAGGGAAGAAACAAGGCCCGCAGCGTGCTGCTGACCGCTGTTCACCCATGGCGCATGTTCACGACGGAGAATCGCCGCACAGTATAAGTTAGAAACCTAACAGAAGAAATAATTTCAACCAAATTTAAGATAGTTTGATTCATGCTCCTGAAATAATAATTTAAAGTAAAGATGAGGAAAAATGTGGAACTGGCAGTACCCCGTACCCCTAGAATCGCAATCTTCCGGATGCGTCAACTTGGTCCAACATAACCTGCTTTAATCTTACCTAATATAGCCTAAGCAAACGTAGCTACGAAGCACAGTACTTTCGTATATTTGACTTGATAAAAGGAAATAATGCCTTATTGAAAGATCCAAGACCATTCTACAGATAGAGAAAAACTGTGGTGACAGGAAAACAGCAAATTACCAAATGTGCCAGCTACAAAAAAAAAAAAAAAAAAAAAAAATCACGTTGATTACTGTGAAGCCATCTTGAAAAACGCAAATACTTGGTGGTGCCCTGACACTGCAGCGAAACCTTAACGAACTTACGTGGCATCGTCGCGAAAGGCGTGAATTCCATGGGAGCTGCAGCTGTCGCAAATCAGAGGATGGAAAGCTCAATAGTCTCTTACATATGATTAATAAAAATTGGTTTATTTGAACACCAAAACGTTTACAAACCTGGATATCGGGAGATTGCTATACTGGTGCTGTTGATGATGATCCCTTATAATATGGCACAAAACCACTGTGGGGCATGGGCTAAAAGCGGAATGGTATTAGGACAAAATATTATTGAAAATACGAAAGGGACCGTTCATAAGTGAAATAAAATAATGCGCCCTGCGCACAGCCAACCTTGTAGAAAGAATGAAACAAAACTTAACAGTAGTAACTACGGTAAAACAGGGGATTGAGGTAAAATGTACCTCGCAGATATTGAATTCGTTTGTTTTATTCGTATTTACGGTATTTGAATTTTATAATTTATTCATAAATAAATAAATCGTGGAAATATGATAGAGAAGGATTAAAATTAAGTGGAAGCGTTAAAATAATCAGTGCGTTCTTGTCTTCATCTTCTTTAGCACAACACGAGATTGAGGTAAAATGTATCTTGCAGATCTTGAATTCGTTTGTTTTATTCGTATTTAAGGTATTTGAATTTTGTAATACATTGATGAAGAAATAAACCGTGGAAATGTGATAGAGAAGGATTAAGATTAAATACAAAGGTTAAAACAATCGGTGCGTTCTTGTCCTCATCTTCTTTAGCACAGAATCAGGTTGTTATATTTCCGTGATAGAAATGTATCTTGCAGATCTTGAATTCGTTTGTTTTATTCGTATTTAAGGTATTTGAATATCATAATATATTGATGAAGAAATAAACCGTGGAAATATGATAGAGGAGGATTAAGATTAAATAGAAAGGTTAAAACAATCGGTGCGTACTTGTCCTCATCTTCTTTAGCACAGAATCAGGTTGTTATACTTCCGTGATAGAAAGGAACATTTATATCATAGCAAAGAGACGAATTTCTTCATCGTCTTTCGTGCACACAAGAAAAAAAAATCGGTTTTAATGTGAGCCCCAGCGGAAACAAGAAATAAAGCAAGAAAATCCGGATTGATCTGTGTAAACGACCAAAACCTGGCCGTCCAGAGTGCCCGCGATCGGGCTGTCAAGCTCGGTCCCTACGTGGAGTCTCCCCTGCGTCTTCTTTTGACCCAAATCAAGTTCTTTCACTCACTCACAACCAGTTGTGCATCACGGGCAGCGACCACGACGCCACTAACGTTAGCAAATTACAAGAACAATCTGAATTTCACCAGCCCTTTTCTATATTTAATTCATTGCTCGCTTGCGGCGAGTTCGATTTCGGTCCACATAATTTCTGTCGCGGGAAATGGAGTAGTAGATGAGATATACTGAAGAGGATGGAAAAGTGGGCGTGTTGGTATTGATTCATATCAAATGAACAACAGAGCGCTGGAAACGAAGACGAAGGGAGATGTAGATACAAGTTCTGTTGTGTCTACATAAGGTGGAGGAAGCAGAAAAAGAATCTTCATCTTCTATTCTTGTTCCCTGTGTCTTATTTGCCACGAGTAGATCAGGTCAACGCTCCTGTCGCCATTACTGACTAGTGGCTCCTGTGGACGACATACTAAAGGCTATCGTCAAATTCTTGCGCGGGAGTGGTCTGGATTTGAGAATTTTAGTGCTCGCTATTCACGTTCATTTACTTCCATTTCCTACCCCATCATGAATTTTTTTTCCTCGTTCAATACCCCATTTTTCTTGCCCAATGCTGCTTCAGAACTGTGAATCAGGACCGTCTCTCAGTTCTTCTTTGAAAATAAATGCGTCTCTCTCCCTCTCTTTCTATGTCTCTTGTGGCCAAATTCTTTCCCTTTCGTCTCATTAAGCGTTCTTCTCTTTCCCTAACCGCAAAAACTTAGTGCTTATTATATTTTTTAATGCCTGAACCGTGGAACCGGCGTGGCGTCCGGGAAGCGTGCTCGCCTCTCATCCCAGAGGCGCGGGTTTGATTCCCACCTAGACTGAAACAAAACAAATTTTCTTTTCAAAGCCATTATTTACCTTTGTTTACAGGAACCTCCCTGACAAATTTGGCGTCAACCTGAGCACATTTGACATGCTTTTAAAAACTCTTTGCGCCGTCAGCCATTTTTGGTACCATCGCTAGGTCACGCGGCCTGCTTTCACATTAATATATCCTGGATACGACTCCCGCTTAGATGTTTGAGAAGTTTGCGCGGCATCTTTATTTCGCTGTATTTCGAAGCATGTTCAGAAACGTGCGTTTTATGCTCTTGTGTGTACACATGGACAATAATACTACGTATGTAGCGCGGTTGAACGCTTTTCACACAAGTTAACTAAACATTTATGTACAAACAATTCAATGCATCCTTTGAAGGGCTCCTCAAGAGGGCCCATTGCAAATTTTAGTTTTACATGGGGATGATGTCTACTGGAATCGCCTATAAAACAGAGCGCGAACAAGTGTCCACCTAGCCTGTTTGATTTATTCAGGTTTTGCATTTATCGCCATGCAGCCCTTTTGCTTATTTGATCTCGATTTTAACTTTTGTTTTTAAAACCTCTATCACTATATTATACGATTAGCTACGCCTGTAACGATTGTCTTGCTATAATTACTTACCTCCTTTTTTTCCTGCAACACTCCTATTTCGACTGCTCACCAGTTGTAACATTGAAAATTATTATCGTGTACGTAGGGAGCGTATTAGCGAAATTATTTAAAATTGGCTCATTATTGGAGAAGACAGACGAAATTTAACTATCCGGTTACCCTACCGCCAGGAATCTCTCCCCTTTTTTGTCGACTAGCGTCTGTAAGCCGCGTTTATTTCCTACCTGGACGGAGTAACGCTGTCGACGCAACGAGCCCATCTTTGAACGCGACAACGTTAAGGGGACCATGTCGCAATATATGCGGCGTCAGCGTCAGACGTCCTTCCGCGCAAAATCATTCTGAACCACGACCACGCAGGCCCTCCGCGTGGCGCATTGGCGTTATTGAAATAACTTAATTCCTCAAAGTAAGATGCATCAGAAAAAATCGTTAAAGTACGACTTAAACACAACTTACAGACATAATAGCGTCGGTCTGTAATTTTAATATACTAGAAAACATAACTCTGTTACGCGGAAACTCGAAAACAAACCCCTTTTCCAGCGTCTCTACCATTCATAGAGCGGCGCGGCCCGCTCGGTTTCTTGTAACAAAGCCATCCAGGTGGCGCTCGCCTCCGCGCACCCGCAAGAAAGCTGCGGTTGCCGGGAAGTGTGCGAATTCGCCAGGGATCTTTGAATGCTATCGCGTTCCACCGTTAAAGGCAAAGCTTAGGCCTCCTCCAAAATTTTTTTTCGTTTCGGCGCGGTGCATTTCCAGCGGCAGCGTTGCGCGTTCCACCTTGGACGAATAACCAAAGTCACGTGCCATAGCGGCTGTTGTTTCAGGCAGTGCATTTTGCGTAGCGGCATTTGTGACCTCGACTCTCTCGCTAGAAGCGCGGCTACCTGGAGACGAAGGGCGCGCGGCCTTATGCTCGAGTTTTCACTCCACGCGGCCGTTTCGTACTTTGCAGACACGATTGCCACCGCGCGATCTACGCGCCGAGCTTGTTTGCATTAATAAAGGAGCGAGCCTATAGACACTCGAAAATATTCCCATTATTCGTTCGAACCTTGGTTCGGCGGGACTAATGGGCGACATCCAATTGGATTCACGTCGCTGCTGGCGACGGCACACGACGCTTCTTCCCGGGGACACATTTACAGCATTTGTGTGGTATTAGCGCGCTCATATAAAAAGAGGCCGAGAGCAGCGTTTATCAGACGTAGTATTCTCTTTTTTGTCCTTCGGCCACGCATATACACTAACTCGTTGCCAAATATCGAAAAGCCGCCCTTCGGCACTCATCAACTAAGGACGTTTTACATTACAGCTAATCAAAGTCGTCGTCATTTCGCAGGTTCTGGCGCCGTCTGTCAATATAAATCCATACTTTGACGGTGCGACGTGACCTTCTCCATTAGATCGTCGGCTCGTTCCTGAAAGCAGGAAAGGAAAAGACACGGTGATAGTTGGAGAAAACGGGGCACTGTCACGTTGGAACCACCGGAAAGAGCGCGTGCGCCGCCTTACCACTATAGCGTCGGCCACCTTCAAGTTTTCCTCGTATTCGTTCTGTCTCTCGTCGTCTGCTTTGGTCTGGAGCCAGTCGACTTCCGGCGGAAGCTTGTAGCCCTTGCTGGCGATTATCAACATCACCGGGCGCAGCCGATCTTGGTAAAACTGGTGGATGAAATGGAATTCCTTGTTAGGTTGCCCAACTAACGCCCGTGCGTCTTGTGCGTGTGCGTAAATAGGCGTGTCTTACTGGCGAAGCCTATTGCGGAAGTTGGCGAAATCAGTTGAGCGGGCCTGGCTCCACTGAAGCGGCTGAAGCACCAGTAACTGAAGCGCAAGTGGTGAATCATAGCTAGTAAGATATTTAAAAAAATGCCATAATGTAATCCCTGGTGTGTGCGTTAATTCACGGATCGTTCGCTTTTCCTCAAATATGCAAGCGCACATCGCATACACTAGTAAAGTCCTGTGGCCACAGCAGTTTGCAACGCGTCCATAACCGCGCAGCAGATTTTAATAATGAAGGAATATTTCGAAGACATTATCTGCCTTGGCGAGTTACTGCCACTTTTCTGTATTGGGTGTATTTCTGTATTGTATGTCTGTTTCTAGCCTCTTTTGTGGGCCTGTCCCAAACGTATCGCCGTCTAGAAATGTGACAATACTGATGATAATTACTGATTATAATGATAATGATAAATAATGATAACAATAAATATTGCGAGAGGCGTGCTGACAATGACTACGTCGATGATGGAGGAGGAGGAGGAGAAAAAGACGGAATAACAAGAAGGTTAGACGTCGATCATTATGATAATGATCATTATGATAATGTGGATAACATGGCAATGATGATGATGATTGCGATAACGACGACATGGTGGTGAGGTCAATGACGATTACGATGATGTTAACTACTAAGCTGTTGGAAGGCGATTCATCCTCTAGGACGTCGATGCACCGTTGTCACCGTTGTCAGCGCGGCTATAACAATAAATTATACGGCTCACACAAACTGTCACCACTCCCGACTCGCCACAAGGAAGCTTCATCTAGATTTGATTTCCTTCCAAATGATTAAAATTTTATAATTATGAACAACATTTTGCACACTGTGGAGGCTCAGTGGCCATGGTGTTTTGCTGATGAGAGTTTTTTGCTGAGAGGTCGTGGGTTCAAATTCCAGCTGCGGCGACAGCATTTCTATGGGGGCGAAATGTAAAAAATGCTCATGTACATTGACGTAGGTGCCCGTTATAGAATCCCAGATGGCCGAAATTAACGAGGAGCCCTTCACTCTGGCTCCCCCGTAACCCACTGTGCAGTTTTCGGACGGTAAATGACAGAATTAGAGGCTTGTCCTTGATAACTTTCTTGTGCGTTTAAATATTAAGATACCCATATATGGAATGAGAGATGCACTGCCGCCACTCGGCAGAGGGATACACTGGGCTTCAAAAACCATTGGCCCCGTTATCGCGCGCTATTGCCCCTAGGATCTCCGAGGCCGTTCAAGAGCACTTCTCGGGTAATTCTCAGGAGGAGGAGCTGCTGAAGAAAGGCGTCCTCAGTCGGGTACATTCGTGTAAGCCCCGTGAGCGCCTGGACAAAACATTTTCGCCCAAGCGTCGCCGTGGGGTGTCAGGGTCAAACGCGCAGTGAGCACTTCAGTCGACGGGCGGCACTGCCATCCAGTTTTTTGATATGAAGTGCAAAAATGACACTACCGAACAGTACGCGCGCTTGTGCTGTTCCACTTGTACGGTCTTTTGTGCACTCTTTTAATTTTACAGCAGATCACGAACCAACTTGCCTCCCTCTCCGCAACAAGTCTTCTTAAAGCATTTTCTTGAGCAGAGGTGAGTGTCTAGTGGAGGGACATTCCAGAGTAAAAAAAAAGTCTGTAGAATTGACTTTAATAAAATAGAAGCAGTTAGTCCCACCAAATGGAGTTTTCTGAACTTCCCGTGTCCTCGGCCACTATCTATATTGAATACCCATATTAAACCGCATATCCATAGTATCACTATTACTATGAACCGTATATAAAACATGTTAGAATTAACCGTTATATCTATATTAAGCACATTGAACCATATCGAAACATTCATATCAAATCCATCCATGTTAGACATACTGAGTGTGAGGTGCCTAAGCACGTTTGTCACTGACAAAGCACCCTTGAAAGGTTGTCTGGAATAAATTATCGAGACACCGTCTTTATGTGTCATTCCTGCATGCTGTTCGGGTCGCAGGGAGCGGTAACAAGTGCATCGATTTCTCTCGTAAGCGGTGGCACATCTCACATGCGTGTCCGATATCCACTAGTGGCGCACACTCCCAGGAAATGGGCTCCCAGGTTGCTGCTGGGGTCGAGTATTATTGGTGGCTCTGAGGGAAAAGACCGTTAAGCTTCGTTTTTTTCTTGGGGGGTGCGCGCGGCAGCGTTTCCTGAACCCCGGCAACGCGGTCGCCACGAGAGCGATGCAATGGCCGCCCAACCGTTCTTGCGGGGGTCAGGTGGCGCGTCATTACGTAAAGCAAGGGCGCCGCCGCCGCTTATTGAGTCGTTGAACGGGCCCTTTAATTTTGCTCGCAAGTGGTTCATGGCGCGCGAAATTTCGTGGCTCTCAGATCGTGCGATAATAGTAACTCCGGCACTGTAACGCGGTGGCTGAGATAGCGCAGTAGCGTGGCCGGAGCCACTTCCGGCGCAATGCTAGTCTTTTCCTTTGATTTCGTTCCGCTGTTATTGACCGCACCGTGTCGATATCACGGGCAAAGCCTATGCTGCTTCATACTACTAGTGCCTTTGAATGGCCGCTACAGAGCGCTTCAAGGGCGCCATAATTTCGTAAGGCAGCACTGAATCTTATGTCGAAAGTACGTTAGGTCCAACAGCGATAATCGGGCATCATTATTTATGTTAAGGCAACCCTGTCTGGGTAATAACGCTTGCTTTCTGCCTTACGCCACAGCCATCGGTATGCTGCCCCAGATAGATTACTGCATGGAAATACGATTCCCGAGTGTGTACCGCCAGCAGGACCGCGGTTAGGCTGGCATGAGAATGACGCACGTTACACGAATCCGTCTAAACTTCATGCTCCTAACTTCAACCATTGTTGTGGCTGTTGATATGCTGACCCATTTGAAGCGAAATTTCCAGAGGGCGCAATGCGGAAAAAGAACAAAATAATGCTCGTGTACCGAGTTTTGAATGCATGTTATACAACCCGAAGTCGTTACAGTGAACCCGACTGCCGCCACTTACGGCGTTTTTCAGAGCCACTGTGTTGCTTTAGGATGGCAAAATCGATCGATCGATCAATCAATCAATCAATCAATCAATCAATCAATCAATCAATCAATCAATCAATCAATCAATCAATCAATCAATCAATCAATCAATCAATCAATCAATCAATCAATCAATCAATCAATCAATCAATCAATCAATCAATCAATCGCACAACCACCACGGGTGCTATAACGTAAAACTATTCCACCATTTTTATTCAAATCTCCTGACGTCAAGTTTACGTAACCACCGACACAAGCATCAGGCAGTGACCCCCAGCGGTGTTTGAACCGCCCTATCAAACGCTCTGCTCGTTCATAGGAAGCCACTATTCGCTTTCAAAGTGAAGAGCATTGCCTTTCTTGATAGCTTCTTCTTACCTAATTGGACGACAAAAGGCGAAGAACACGCCGAAGGGGAGAGGATGTTGGTTGGACCAAAATACCGCAGTGAAAGTAGATAACAGTACGAGGAGGTTGGTGCCGGCGTCTGCGACTGACCATCTTCCTTTTACTTAGCTTGCGGTAACTTGTCGAAAATCGCGGCGGAATGCAACGGAAGGATAAAATTTGCCGCCTGAAATGGGTTCTCAGCGAAGCAATGTTGGCAGAAAGACGTCGCCTACGTGTCGAAAGGGCTCGGCAGTGCTACACTGTCATGGAAAAAATTATTATACGCAAATAAATCCCTTCTCTCCGGCAACTCCAAGCAGCCAGTGCGAGTTATTGAAGAGCGGCGATCCTCTATTCCTTTCGGAACGGGGCAGTCTTCGGCTATTCCAAAAAGAAAAAAAAGGAGACAATTCTTTTTCGGCATAATAACGCATCTTTAATGCGTACACGCCACTTGTAAGTGGTGAGCTTTCGCGGTTTTATGACGTCGTGTGACAGACAGATGAAGTAGATTCAGCCCGAAAACTTTCGACCAATAGCGGAGGAATGGCGAAAATAGGGTAGAATCGGAACTAACTACTTTACATTTGTTCGGCCAGACGGGGCATTCTCGCGGTTTTCGTGACGTCGCGTGAAAGACCAGTGAAGTGGGGTGGCCCGAAATAGTTTCTGACGAATCGTGGAGGGCTGATTGCAGAAATGGCATAGAAACATTTAGAATAGATTTACGTCACAGCGCCCCAGAAGTCCTGATACTGCACTAGAAATAGCTTCCGCTGCTTTCCACGTTGGGTGATACCATTACGGCTAATTGTAGTTTTTCAATAAAAATGTCAACGTGGTAGGTGCAACGACGTTTACCGGGAAGGTGATCTTCATAGAATGCGATGGCAGGTACATTGGGGCGACGAAACTATCTTGCGTTTCGGGATCGAGGGCGGTTCCCTGTATCAGAATGGCATCCTCTATTTCGGCGGTCAGGTTGAATTTTGAGCAGCGTTCCAGGTCGGGCAGGAGGAAGGATTCCAGCCGCCGGCTGATTTTGTCCAGGGGCCACGTCTGGGTCGGGAAGAAGCGAGAGACGCGAGGCGAAACAGTGATCACTAGAGCGGGCGACGTGCTTGTTACTTCGTTTGTTCCTGTATGTTTGAGCACACCGCTACAGACGTACCACTATACTGTCACCGAACCTGCTGTAAACAAAAATCCTCTCGCGGTTCTTGCTTGCGCAATCTGCAGCAACGGTACCGAGGATATGCATACCGAGGATATGCTATAGACTCGTTGCTGCTGATGACATACTGATGACTTCGCAGTGAAGGGCACGATTTCAAAAGTGCCCCGGTGATGGCGCAGGCTTCCTGTAATAGCGTCTTGTATATGCTGCTCGCAGGGGAACGCTGAGCGCATATATATATATATATATATATATATACACACACGCAGAGACACTATGTGTACGCTTTCTTCTGCAACTTCTTATTTATATTTTACGGCTGTGCTAGACAGCAGATCATGCGACTAAAGCGAGTTTAACTATGCCCTTTCGATGACATCTAGAAATGCTGCTTTTGTCAACGAATGTGAACCGAACTTTGTTGCTGACCTGGTATTTCGGCTGCTTCTGTAGTACCATGAAGGCAATGATCCTGGCGATGTAAGACCAAATCTGATAAAGGAAGCTTGGAGGCCTGGTGAAGATCTCTATTGCCTCGATGACGCGCTCCCTTGGTACCTCGTACGCCTGCATAATGAGGGCGAGGAAGAGTACATCCACCTGTTCCGACAGCGCAAAGCAGTCCTCGTGATGCCGGTACAGAACGACATCTACGGCTGCTGAACGCTGCGTTCTGAGACATGCACACGCGGTGTCTTCTTCTGCAGGCCTGAACTTCACCGTGATGACTGTTCAAGATTCAAAGTAACATATTTGGAAGATTCTGGTATAGAAAACCCATTATCAGGCTATAGATATCATTGCATCCACGTATATACGAGGAATATCTTTGGATTTACACATATGGCAGTTGGCAGTTCGTGCGCAATAGTTCGTGAGTAGGAGTCACGACCTTGGCCATTGATACAGGAATACTCAATTAGATGGTTAATAAAGTAAGCGTTAACCGTCCATATCTCTTGTGTAGAGCTCGCTATTCTTTGTTACTAGAGACGATATACCTTAGGAAGATGCCAATAATTTCCTCTACTTGAACTGCGTGCTATTTTTACACATGAGCACGTATTGTTGGTAGATATGCAGTTCGTAGCACTACCATTGCGAAGCCGGCATATACACATTTAGGATATATATATATCCTAAATGTGTATATGCCGGCTTCGCAATGGTAGTGCTACGAACTGCATATCTACCAACAATACGTGCTCATGTGTAAAAATAGCACGCAGTTCAAGTAGAGGAAATTATTGGCATCTTCCTAAGGTATATCGTCTCTAGTAACAAAGAATAGCGAGCTCTACACAAGATATATATATATATATATATATATATATATATATATATATATATATATATATATATATATATATATATATATATATATATATATATATATATATATATTCGTTTCGTTGCCGCAATACACCTTTATTTAGTGGGATCATTTTCTTTGAACTTGTGAGACACTTGCAGATTTTACTATTCTTTATATACAGCATGTTCAATTCAGTTCAATTCAATTCAAGTTTATTACGTACATTAGGAATGATGCATAGCTGTGCATATAGAGAAGGAGGTCGGAAGGTTTAATAACTATTGGCGGGACCTCCTGTGCAACTAAAACGAGTAAACCTACACAGTAAAAGAAAGCAAAGCAAACTAAAGAGAGCATATATGGTACAAAAGGAAAATACATATATAAATGCATGAATAACGCTCATTGGTTGATAGATTATTTATACTTCAAAAACAGAAATTGTTTCAGGTTCTTCTTAAACATATGCAAGCATGATACAGATTTCATGCGAGTGTGTAAACTATTCCAAAATGTTATTGAAGAAGAAAGCAAGGTGGATCTACCATAATTAGTACGGATACTAGGCAAGATCAAGTTACGATGAGTAGAATTGGGATTAGAGAGCGCATGTTGGGGGAAAATGTCTAAAGTGAGGTCATCGTTAAAAACTTTATAATGCCTTTATTATAGAAATAAAGGCTAGACAAAGGCAAAATATTAAAAGCAACAAAAGTTGAAAAGGAAGGTGAAAACCGTGGAGCGAATTTAATAATGCGAACCACTTGTTTCTGTAGTTTAATCTATGGGTAGAGGTGAACGGCGTATCTATGATGCCATGATGAGATGAAGTAGTTTATATGGTAAGCGTTTTTAAACTTTATAATGCACGTTACATTAAAGAGTGCCTCTTATTTTGTGCTACTCATGTGTTGCATTTTGTTTACGTATTCGTACTGAGTACTAAGGATGTATCAATGTCGCAAGGAAAGGTTTTCATAAAGAATAATGATGCACAGAATGGAAGGGGAAACATTGAGCACGACACGAGCTCAGACAAGCATTATTATCAAGCGCATGAATGTTATTGTATGAGTTCTAGTTCTTACCCTTCTCCCTCTCTCCCATCTTTGCCCTAACCCTTCTGCCCTTTAGGCATACTGTGATTGAACTCACTCACTCAATCAATCAATCAATCAATCAATCAATCAATCAATCAATCAATCAATCAATCAATCAATCAATCAATCAATCAATCAATCAATCAATCAATCAATCAATCAATCAATCAATCAATCAATCAATCAATCAATCAATCAATCAATCAATCGAATGCATTCGGCTGACACTCTCTGCCAAATTAGTGACTAGCGGCTCTCCGCCTGCGCGCGAACTAAACCAAACTCTTTCTTCCAAGCCCGGTAGACGGCACAAACACATACCGGAGCGCATGCCCTTGGTAACTGAACAAACTTCATTTAGGAAAGTGTGCAGGAATCACAGAAAAATCTTTCAAAGGTAAAAATGCTGCACAGAAGGAAACTTGGCGGTGTCCGCCCTGCCCTAGTCCGGGATCAGCTTCCGTAGAAAATAACAACCATGATGGTTCAGATATGAAAGCAATTCTGTCTTCCATTAATAAGAAGCTTGAAAGTCTTCCGATTTTGACAGAAAAGGTTCAAAAGATGGAGCACAGTCTACAGTTCATGTCAAACAAATTTGACGATCTTGAAAAAACAATCAGTTGCCAGGACAACGAAATTAAAGAGCTAAGAAAGAAGGTAGCAGAACTGGAGGCAAAAGATGCTACTCGCGCAACCGCACAAAGTGATCTTGAGCGACAGACAAATGAGCTAGAATACAGAAGCAGAAGGCTGAACTTGGAAATTCATGGGGTTCGTGTAGTGCCGCATGAAAACCTGATTGCATCACTAAACACAGTCGCTGACAAACTTAATGTTCCCCATGTGGTCGAATCTGACGTGGTATCCGTTCATAGGCTACCAGCAAGACCAGAGACAATACCAGGAATAATTGTTCGCTTTGTTCAGCAACAAACAAGGGATGCGTGGTTAACGAACAAAAGTAACCTGAAACAGTCCGAGCCGATGGTTTTCATTCAAGAGAATCTGACGCGGCACTGCCGGGAACTGTTCCGAGAATCAAAGAAAATGGCTAAGGATAAAGGCTACGAATACGTCTGGTACAGCCACGGTAAGGTTCTAGTGCGGAAGACGAAAGGAGCACGTGCTGTTCACATTGGGAGCTATGCTGACCTTAACCGACTCTAGACAATCTAATCACCGTTATGTTCCTTTGTGAAAGTAACTTAAATGAAAAATCACCACTATTATCTGCCAAATGACCTTAACAACACTGTATGTCGGCTACCTCCTAATTCATGCAGATGCGTGCACCTAAATGTGAGGTCGATTAGAAATAGTCTCGTGCCTAGAAGAGTTTTTGACTGAATTTTCATTCCAATACTCTGCCATAATGCTGACTGAAACTTAGAGCACTAACGAATACAACGTCTTTAGACTGTCCAATTACAGGACATTTTATTTAAATCGCATGCACGGCCGTGGTGGGGGTGCTGCTTTGTTAGTTTGCGAAAGCGTTGAATGTCAGCTATTGGATTACTTTACCCAGACAACCCCTGATTATGAAAGGCTTCGTGTACGTGCAAACAATCACGTGTTTTCAGTTTGTTATCGACCACCAAATGGCGATATTGCAAAGTTTCTTGATTTTTATGATCAATTCCTTTCATGTATGGCAGAAAATAAGTATACATTAATTGCTGGGGGAGACTTTAATATTGACGTAAGTTCTACAAGCTCTATTAGCCGTGACTTTAATACTATCATACTGTCTAATGGTTTCATAAACACAATTAACATACCCACGAGAGTGGCACTTGGATGCGAGTCAGTCCTAGATCTTTTTATTACAAATTTGTCTGAGAATAATATTAGGTCAGGTGTTTTGTCATGTTGTATCAGCGACCATCTTCCAATATATTTATGTGCGGAGCTATTGACACAAAGCAGAGCAAAGCCTCGAATAATTAAGTTTCAGTTAATTACACCTGTGGCGCTCAGTGCATTTCGTAACAGTCTATTGCAGGCAGATTGGAGCGATATAAGAAAGTCTCTTGACGCAAACAGTGCTTACGATAAGTTTATTGCAATTTTCAAGCGATTATATCATTCGAATTTTCCGCTAAAAGAGCGCAGATTAAAATGTAAAACACGAAAACCATGGATAACGCCTGAGATGCGTCATGAAATCAAAACAAGAGATAAACTTTACCAAACGTTCCTACATACTTATTTACCGGAGGACTGGCTGGCCTTCAAGTCAAACTTACAAAACGCTTGCGATCCGCGAGAACTCAGTATCAATTCACATATCTTGAAGTTCCTGGCAATCGTTCTGACGTACTGTGGTCTAGATTAAACACACTCCTTCATCGCGGCCACTGTACCGCCCTGGTTTCAAAACTAGAAGTAGACGGTATTGATATGGATGGATCAGATTTGGCTGACGCATTTAATAATTCTTTCACTGGTATGATAACGACCGGTACCCCGGCTGATGCGTGCGAATACGTAAGTGCTCACAACGCTCAATCATTGTACTTGCGTCCTGTCACCGCCCACGAAGCCTTATCACCAATAAAAAGTATAAAAAATAGCGCCAGTTGTGATATCCACGGAATTCAAATACGTCCTGTTAAAGACGTGTCTTATGTTATCGCGCCGATTTTAGCCGATATCTTTAACGTTTGTTTAACTAACTCTGTCTTTCCTTTAAATATGCAAATAGCAAAAGTGACCGTGCTTTGTAGAAAAGGTGACCGAAATAACTTTGGCAATTATAGACCCGTGTCTATGGTGCCTGTGTTCTCAAAGGCCTTCGAAAAAATTCTGCACACTCGATTTTCAAGTTTCATTGATAAATATTATTTACACCTAATCAATTTGGTTTCCGAAAAAATAAATCAGTTGAACTGGCGCTCCTGGAGCAAAAAGAGCATATTCTTAAACAATTTGAAAATAAGGCGCTCGTTCTCGGTATTTTTATTGATTTTTCAAGGGCCTTTGATTTAGTAAACCATAAAATATTGTTTAAGAAATTGCATTGCTATGGTATTCGTGGACAAGCCTTAACGCTTATTGACTCTTACTTATCGAACAGACAGCAGGTCGTTCAGATAAGCGACTCTATTTCTGGGGTGAAACCTTTGCTTTGTGGAGTGCCACATGGCAGTATTCTGGGCCCACTATTATTTATTATCTATCTTAATGACATTGTAAATATTAATTGCGAGGCGAAATACATAATATATGCTGATGATACCAGCATACTTTTTTCAGGGCATGATATTCATGAGCTTATCAGAACTTGTAATCACACAATGAAAACGCTAGAGAGATGGTCAGCAGCAAATGCTATGCGTATTAACGAAAATAAAACAAAAGTTATATTCCGACCAAAAAATAAAATTATTCCACCTCGTGAAGACATAGTACTGAGTACTCACACTATTGGTATAGTTGACCATATTAAATGTCTGGGCATATTTTTGTCCGCGAATATGAGTTGGGATTACGACGTAAGACATGTTCTGCAAAAATTAGCTCAGCTGACAGGTGTAATTGGTCGGCTTCGATACTTACTTCCAAAAGGAATCAAGCTTCGACTCTATCACTCGCTCTTTAGCTCTCATTTAAATTATTGCCAACTAGTATGGGGTACAACGACGGTCACTAATCTAAATCAAATATACTTGGTTCAGAAAAAATGTATTAGGCATATTTTCAATGCACCTTTTGCGGCATCTACTAATGTTTTATTCTGCAATTCAGGAATAGTTAAAATACACCAGACATACAATTATACACTCTGCCGTCCCTTCTCAATCACTATGACCTTAACAATTTTGACTTGTTTGATTGTTCATATCAGGATATCCGCAAGTTATACACAGTGTTGTACAGCTCTGAGATTTCTACTACTTAACACTGGTTGTACTACAAACTTTGTCTCGTTTATCAAATCCATAACCGTATCGAATTGTTTCATCTGGTTGTATGTAACTATTTGTAACAAATTGAATTCTATATTGTTTTTTCCTGTACATCCAGTGTATTTATACTAGACATTTGTAATTTGATAGCATTTCAGGTATTCATTTTTCTAAGAAACTGTTCTGTATTTATTTTTTTGACGACTGTAAAAACTGCCTTAACTTCTGTATTACCTTAGCATTTGCTTTACATAGTGTGTGACCTATAGTACTAGTCTGTCTGTTAAGTTTCAATTTTTCATTCATTTTACTGTAGTGCTGTAACCGCTCCGAAATTTTTTCGTGGGGCTGTGCCCTAGTCAAGCTGTCCTGAAAAACAGCTTCTTGTCACAGTCCTTCTTTCTGTATCATTGACAGAATGAAAATGAAGATTGATTGATTGATTGATTGATTGATTGATTGATTGATTGATTGATTGATTGAAACTACAGTGTGATGCTGCACTCTTGCAGTCATAGTTAAAAAAAATTGCCGTTCGTATTGTTCCTCACGTTGATCTGCGTTTCGGCGACCACACGCGTGATGGAGGGTTCGTCGGTGACCAGTCCCAGCACACCGAGACAGGCGGGCGCGCTCACGTAGTCCAGGAAGTAGCCCTCGTTGTAGAAGAACAGCTGCGACACCGAGTTCGGGAGTGAGCCGTCCCGGGGGTTCCTGAACTCGCCTTCGATCTGCGAGCACGGGTGAAGCACCTAAGAGCAGCGCTCCTTCGCGTTGCATCTGAGGGACACTAAATACTTTATTAGTCTAGACGGACAGAGTATTCCTTAAGAGGTAAATTTTTGTTACTTTGGCGCTGAGAAGTCGCTTGCTGGAAGGGAAAATAAAGGACGGATTGAATTTTTGTCTAATTTCGCGCCGAAATTCCACCGCCGTTAGGTCAGCACCGCTTCACGGATGTCAATGTATTTTCTCGTTCTTGGGCTGTTGTGGCGAAGAACTCTAATTTTAGTTTTTGGCTCCTTCAATATACGATCTGGTCATTTCCGATAAAAAGATTAACCGGGTCCGAACTGACATCAAATTGATGACGTCATGGTGGAGTGGTACGGCTTCAGGGAAGCGTCGCAACCCGTCTTGTTATTGTCTGTGTGCTGGCTTAAAGGCGTCCTGCCACCGTAAGAGCGGCTGTTTTGGTATTTTAGAAAGGCGTTATGCTATTGCCGCTGAAGTTGTGTTTACCTGTAGTGTCTCTTTAAACCTCGTTGGTATAGAGGCGCGAATGGGGCCTCAGTGTATACGGCAACGACGAGCGTACCTTGAGGATTCCAGAGTAAGTCAGCAAGATCGGGTTCTCGTCCCCTCGCTCCACGATGACTGCTTCGGGCGGGTAGGAGACCGGGCGAATTTGAATCTGCAGGAAGGGCAGGGCCTCGTATAAAAAATTGGCGATTTCAATAAAATACCCGTATTAATAGCGAAAACGACCTTCAACGTTAACATTTACTGACCGCCGCTAATACATATATAAAGAAAGACGCTAGACTTGTGACACCTTGCAGAATTGCAAGCCTATTTCCAGCGAAGTTGTTTATATCAAGCAGTTGCAATAAGAACTTCAGTCGCCTGTAATAAAGTTGGATACATTAAAATGTTGACCCTATATGACAGATCTGTTTGAGAACTTGCCCGTACATAACGCTATCGAACACTTGTTAAGAAATTTTCGCAAAGGCAGTAATTTATCCACACATATTTTACTTCCCCAGAACATTGGCCAATATATTCCTCCAATTTTCAGTGGATGCGATCTTGGCGGCTGTGGTAGTTTCTCCAGGGTAGGAGAGTAAATCCTGCATTGATCGTAAAACACACCTATAAGGCTCCTTATTGCTCGCATACGTCATCAGCAGCAGCCTAGTTTTTATGTCCACTGCAGGACAAAAATTTCTCCCAGTGACCTCCAATCCAGTGACCTCCCAGTGACCTCCCAGTGACCCCTGTCTTGCGGCCGCCGATTATAACTTGTGCCTGCAAATTCCCCAATTACATCACTCCACCTAATTTTCTTCTCTTAATGTCATATAGAATATCGCTTATCCCAGTTTACTCACTAATCCACACCGCTGTCTTCCTGTCTCTAACGTTGCGCCTAACATTCTTCGTTCCCCCACTCTTTGCGCGACCCTTAATTTGTTCTCGAGCTTCTTTCTCAACTTACAAATTTCTGCCCCATATGTTAGCACTGGTAGAATGCAATGATTGTACACTTTTCTTTTCAAAGACAGTGGTAAGCTCCCATTCAGAATTCGGTAATGCCTGCCGTACGCACTTGAACCCATTCTTATTCTTCTTTCGGTTCCCTTCTCATGATCAGGGTCTCCTTTGGTCACCTTAGTAAACGTACTCCTGCACAGAATAATGAATTCTTGTTCTTTTACCAGGATATTAATCTGCAACCCCACTCTTACACTTTCTCTGTTAACGTCCTCTGTCGTTTGTTGCAGTTTATTCCCAGTGTTGCTGAACAGGACAATGTCATCTGCAAACCGAAGGTTGCTGAGATATTTGCTGTTGATCCTCACTCCTGTCTAATGGCTTGAATACTTCTAAGAATGTAGTGAATAGCATTGGAGAGATTTCGTCTGCATGCCTAACCCCTTTCTTGACAGGCGATTTTCTATTTTTGTTGTGGAGAAGTAGCTGCGCAATCACCGCAAATATCTCCCAAGATATTGACACATGCTTTCTGTACTCTTTGATTGTGCAATGCCTCCATGGCTGCTGGTGACCTACTGTACTCTACTCTGCTCGCATACCTAATTTAGTATTTAACACACCTAATTTAAGCCATAATTTTTCCACGCACTTTGAACTTCGTCTGCACATTACCCGTAACCTGCCTCTCATTCGCAGCAAATAAAACAAGGCGCTTTTTTCAGTTCTCATAGGACATCGGCGAAATGTATTACGAACCTCGTATAACGCATGAAACTAAAGGCGAAAACCGGGGTTCAGTAATGATTTGGAACTTTTTCTATCAGGTCAAGAACCTTAAGGTTTCAGCTGACATTACATTTAGCATGAACCTCATCTCCATCAAATATAAACTGTGTACCGTGGAGTTCTCTCGGGACATTTGGAAATATATCTAAGGATGGTCATACGACACTTTCAAACACTTCATTAGGAATTTTTTTTTACAAAGGCAGTATTTCCTCCAGACGCATTTAACTTTGTACACAGATTTTTTATAGCGTTTCCGGCACTATCATTACATTTGGTTTTCGTGGCAATTGTGGTTCTGTCAGGGCAACGGGCTTGGTTATGCACCGCTCGTAAAATACATTCACAGCGCTTCGAAGTGTTTGTATACATAATTTATAGCCAATCCCGCAAGTCGCCCACCCTGTCTGAGTTTTGCCTACACATCAGCCATAACGCGGCCCTTAGTTTCATCGAATATGCACAAAGTGTTTATTTTAGTTCACTGCGGACATCTGAGAAACTAACTACAAACGCCTCAGGAAGCACCAAATAGAAAAAGAAATCTAGGGTTCAGTAATTATTCGCAACAATTCTAAATAAGTCAGAAACGTTAAAGTATCACCCGTGCAATAAAACTAACATTTCCCTTATTTTCACCGAGTTTGAAGTTGGTGTCTTGTACAGTTGTTTTATGACTCTTCTAGGAGACATTGCAGTTAAGGGTGGTTTGACACTCCGGAGTGCTTGAATAAAGTGACTTTCCACAAAGGCTATAATTAGCCTATACAGATGAAACATTCATTGTTGGTCACTTAAAACATGCTTACCATTTGACGAAATATAAATACCGTGCCTCGCATATTTCATGGAGGAGACAGAGGAACAGGAACCGCATTCCTCGTATAAAGCATAAAAGTTGGATGGCGAGTATCGAGGAATTATTCTGGAAACCCATAATTAACGCACAGATGTCAAACTAACGGTACACGTCACCTATAATGTAGCCCATATCTCTTGTAAATATGAAATCTCTGCGGTCTGCCGTTTTTATTCTTCCCAGAACAGAATTTTAGAACTTTTTATTTAACCCTTAATTGACACGCATACTTCATTCAAATTTTTCTATATATATATATATATATATATATATATATATATATGATGAGGTTTATTGGTTGCGGATTGCGTGCGACTAACGCGGCGGTCAAGTAGCAGCCAGAGTCCCAGCACGAGTGGCGAGCCCCGTGTCGAGCGCTGTTTACGGTGATTGACCAGCGTTTGAAGCCTTCGCTACGATATATATATATATATATATATATATATATATATATATATATATATATATATATATATATATACGCCAGAAAAGAAGCGTTTCTGGTTAGTGGCAAATATATACAGTGACGTAGACGCGTGTATGAAGCGATTTATTGATGTTTCGGCCGGGGTCCGGTCTCCATCAGAATACAATGTATGGCATAAGTGCAGTTCATCTACACCTGCATATCAACAGGATGAAGATATGTTTACATGAAAAACGAAGAAGATGGGTGAACAAAATGGGTGTCAATCGTTGTAAAGAATAGCTGATACATGTATAAACCGATGGCGTTTGCAAACATCATTTGAAGATACAAAGCGATGATACGCAGAAAAAGTGAAGTTCGAAAGGTAATTAATTGTCAGGTATTAACAGAACACGTGGCTAAATAAGTGCTATGCTAGGAAGCAAAACAAAAAATCTGAAATAATAACAACAATAACGAAAAAATACCGGCGTGATAGTGAAAAAAAAAAAAAGAAAAACAGTGACGTGCTACAAAAAGAAGGGAAACGGGGGAAGACGTGACCTGCTATGAAGACAGGCAACTCAATTTTCTTACACTTTCATTCAGACCAGACGCGACTGTATCAACCGAATAGATCAGAAAGGATTCTCGGGCTCCTCTATCGTAATTTGAACGAAATCCAGATTCAAGCAATGTGACTTTTAGTTTACCAAATGAGTTGTCAGGGTGGCGCACATGTTTTAAGATGGGCTAATTGGCAACCTGTTAGCGCGGAATTTACGACCACAAATCATAAATCCAACGTGACCAGACATCCTCCCACCCGCAAGAAAACGTTTCCTATACGGGCAGAAGCCGAAGAGTTCAGACTCGCTGCAAAGGCCAACTCTGCCCGAAACGAGCGAGAGCAAGCGAGAGTCAGTGCGTAGCGCCACACCACGCACCGCGAGGAACTGCCGCACGCTGTCCGAGTCGATCCAGGGAATCACGCGCAGCATGGCGATGGGCTTGTAGCTTGTCGGCAGGCTGCAGGGCCCGGCGATGATGTGCATGCGACGCGCCTTCAGCATCTGTGAGAGTGGGGATTCAACGATGTGGCAGACTGCCTAAACTGTCCGGGGCAGACTGTACTCGAAGAGGAGCACGTTAGTCGCAAGAGTGCATGCTCGGGGTAAATATTTAGGTGGCTTGCCAATTTTAATAATGAGCCTTTTAACTAATCACATTAGGAGAACCAGCAATTGTTGAATCGAAGCCGGAGATATCGCAAGGCACGTGCACTTGCAGTGAAGTTCGAAACTAACAAAGTTTTGAGATAAGCGCCGTCAAAATTGCGGCAAAATGTTTTGCTGGCCAACAGTGAACAACCACTTTGTCCGGAACATCAACGTATTTCGTCCCGCAGTTTGCGGGAACAACTCTATAAACTGGTGTCAGCCTCCACCCCTAGGTGGATGTGCCTTGCGAAGTCACCGACAGCAGTTCGTAAATTTCAAAACGTGTCCTAAGCTGACTCGTTTAGATGCTAATATGTGAAAATTTACTAACTAGTGAATTGTGCAGAGATTGCTACTCGTGTTACACCGCGGAGCTGCGCTAAACTATTACGCAACTGACGCATATAAGAGCCGTGCACATTTCGCTTAACATGCCTTACCGCAGCAAGCACATGCTTCTTCCTTGGTGTACCTCGCGTTATAAGCACGCGCACGAAGGAATCCTGATTGGCTTCGCAAAGTAAAGAGCTTCCCTTTGAGTTATCAAAAAATGTTTAATTCCTGATTTCGTTTTTATTACGATAGCAACTATATGGACACTCCAGGCGCATTTATGCCGTCGGCGTGGACTTCATCATGACGTTCCGTATAAAGTCCAAGGGCGATAAAATCGTCGCCGCGAGCCGCGTGCTGTATGTGCGAATGAAAGCGTGCGAGGGTGAGTTGGCGATCGCGGCTCAATCTCCCGCAGGCAACGGAGGAAAGCGGGAGGAAGCGCGCCGCCTTCCGTTGCGTGCAAGGCTTCGGGGAGAGCGGCGTTCTACTGTGGGCGGCCCGGGCAGTTTTTGAACGTTCCGCCTTTATTCGTTCAATCGGTCGCTGCGCACTGCTTAGCTTCCCAAGCTTCTTTGTTACCCCCCCCCCCCCTCCCCAAGTTTCAGCGCCGTATGTTAGTACAGGTAGGAGAGAATTATTGTACGCGCTGTCTTTCGGCGTGAAACGTCTTTCATTTCGGTCAGTGCAGCGCCGCTTGCTCGGACCGCATCTAACGAAAACATGTAACCCTAATATCACACATATCATTGCAGCAATACTACTTACGCGCCTTGCTTTGGTATCGTTGAGTAGAGGAAAGGAAGCGATTACTCGGATCATGCATGTGACATGCGCAGATGGCGCCGCTGTCACGCCATGCATGACGTAACTGGGACTAAATTTAGTCTCGCACGCAGCGTTGAGAGGCACATGGCTCGGCAGTACTTTTGTTAATCGTAGCAGGAGTGGTAGCATTTGAGAGGAATCGCTCTGCAATAGTAAGTATAACCTATCAAACTCAAACCGTTGCACATCAGGAGTTACATTGCCCACAAGTGTGCCGATTTGTTGCAGAAACTTCACGCTTGCTCGGCTATCGAGCCCTTGCTTTCGACACGTATGGCACAGAAATGGCGTGAAGAGGCTCGGGCAGCAATACGGAGGGATACCCAACCCCGTTGGGCCACCGGGTAGCGTGTCCGTCTCCGCAGGAAGTGCAATCGCAGAAAAGATAAAGGCAAGCGCAGGAGTCCCAACCATCTACGACTGCCGCAGGTGCGAGAGGCGCAGGGCACTCTCGGTCACCACCAGTAGGGGGTTCATAGCTTTACCCTGTAGTGCTCAAACACCCTCTGCAAAACAAACCGACCCATTACGAATAGGGAGCGAGCACGATTCTAAAATTAGACCGCAAGATGCCTACGAGCTGTAACATAAGGTGGACACATGGAAGCTTTCTAATATGCGAATAAATGTAAGTTGTACATTTCGTAACGCCATTTCTGTAGCCTAGTATTCACGCACCGTCTGCAGCGCGCACAAGAAGTTTCACACCACTCACTGCGGCTGCGTCCTTGATAGAGCCTACGCGTTTTTTTTGTTTCAAGTGTAGTGGTAAGCTGCGGTCATGAGTTGATCATGGTTGTCGTATGCGCCCCATTTGAATAGTAGCATAGGCTAACCGCGCGCAGCTCGTAGGCAGAGTCACTGTCCAGCAGCCCTTCAGCCTGGTGCTCCTCTACGTTCCTGGTGACGTCGTCCAAGATGGTGGTGCTCGCCTGGCGACTGCGAAAGGCCACCATGATGCCAGGGAAGCGAGACTGGAATACAGCACATACCACAGGAACGCAAGGTGAGCAATTGACACAAGTATTCGAGAAGAATCGTTACGGATCGCATAATTCAAGCAGGCACTAAAGTTAGTATCGGTCACCGATGGCTGTGGTATAGAAGGTGTTCGACTATTAAAATGCGGACGCTATTTTAGCGCATGTGGACAAAACAATTCAAAGTATGAAATCTCGATGAATGCTGTGGAACACAGACACCACTTGCATTGATCAGCTAGATGCGCAGCTGCAGTACGTTACTTCCTCGAACGGTCGTCGACGCACGTGCCTTTATGGCCTACGTAGCACGGCGCTTGCCCTGTGTGTCTCGCCCTGTCCCGTTTAATAATATTTTGTGAACTTTTGTTAAACAGACAGGGTCATTGCAGAGATTGTGCAAATAGGCAACGGGTGACAATGCGAACGTACAACTCGGCTTCTGTGTGGACAATATTCGTAACATCGTTTGTTCAGCGTTAACAGAGTTGTGCATGTAAGCAAATAGCCGGACATGCCGGCACGGCGCGTGCCGGCAGGCTTTTATTCACACTTTGATTTTCGTGGTGATTCATCACGTCATTCTCGTGGTCAGCCCCGTTTGCCCAATATAGCTGCGGCGACACGATAAGGTTATTCGATAGACGACCCCAACGCAGCAGTTCAAAAGTTTGTTTTTCTTTTGATGTTTTACCGCGCATGACCATCTGTATTTATTTGATGTCCCGCTAAGGCGTTGGTCCGTCTTGCTGCAGATACGTCCAGTCTTCCAAGGGGCTGATAGGGCTACCTCGACAACATATCGCGACGCCCTTCTTTTTAGCCCATGAGAAACTTTGTGCACATACGGGCTAACTGCTGCTCATTTCTTTTTTCTTTGCCCTTCTGGTATTTCATGGTCCTGCTTATTTTTTTTACTTTTGGTTCAATTTTTCGCAAACTGACGAAATGACAAACCTCGAGAATGCCGCTGAAAGTAGCCTGTCTAACTGTACTTTTACGCTGTTCTCTCCGCCATGTGGCAACCAGATTTTGTTAACGCGGCTCTAATGGCGAACGAAGCAATCGCTCTCTTATACGAGTTTAGAGTGGTTAGAGGCGTTAACAAAATAACACCGCCTGTCAAATTGCAGGCGGAGTGCCTTCGAAGCAATCAGGAAACGCCGCGACCGCGGTAGCAGCGCAGAATTGGACTGTCGTCAACCACGTGACACACTTGCACACCGCTTTGCTGTTACTTCCATTGTTCCTGCAGCACTGACAGACATCAGTTACCGCGCTCTCCTAGTTTGGTTCAGAAACCAGACAAAATCTTTTTCTTTCTGAAGGAGCGTGACTTGCCTCAAAGTAGCAACTGTACAGTTCTCTTTGCTCCTGCAAACCTGTCTCTTCTAGCGAGAAGTAGAAATTCGCGTTACGTTATTGAAGTCCACGTTGTATTGGAATGCTAAGCGCGATGCTCAAAGGCGTGACATTAGCGTCACGACTTTGAATCTTACCTGAATCTCGACGAGCCTTCGCAGTACGAGCAGGCGGTTCAGAGTGGCGCGTTCGCGGATCTCGGTCGTGATGTTCTCGTTGTTGACGAACTTCCAGACGCTCTGCTGCACTTCTTCTTCGCCGGTGACGATGGCGTGGCCGATCTCGTACGCATCGTAGATCCTGGCGTCCAGGTAGCGGTGCGCGATTTCGGCCATGTGCTCCAACAAAAGCTGTGCGCAAGGAATGAGAGCGAAAGAAACTGCAACTCGGCCAACAAGTTATGCAAGCAGTAAGAGGCGGGTGTGTTGTGGCACAGACCTTCGGCCAACGTGAGAGAAGAAACGCGTTTTAGCAAATAAAACGGCGTACATACATGAGTAAATGCATTGTGCATTGCTCATGCTGAGAAGCGAGACACCAGATATGGGCGCACAAGTATGCTACCAAATATGGTACCATTCTAGAATGTTGCGCAAGGATGCGTTAACACGCGCGCGTCTGTCGTGTGCCAATAAATGGTTTTGACGGTGTTATAGCTGACGTATAGAACCAAATTTGGTTAACAGAATCATCTGAAGAGTCATTCAACAGACATTTACGCGTTGTAGCTATAGGTTCGTGAGTGACGATGCTTGGTAAGCTTGCGCTTGGACAGCTTTGCGAATTGTGACGCGTCTACGTCTTTTTGACGTCCGAAGGTGTCAATTTTTGCGAAGTTCAAGTTGTGGCCAAAAAATCGGACAGGAAAGACTCATGACAAAGTCGGGCTCATATATGGTTTGCAGTGGAAAGCGTTATAGTAGAAACTCGTGTTTACAGCACTCTAACAAGTGTTGACACTTCGGCAAGTTGGGGACCCGCGAGTCATGCTCTAAATTTCCCGTCACGGTGGGACAGTGTCTAAGCCGTTCTGTCGTTGAAAACGAGGCAGTGGATTTGCTTCCCTGTTACAACGGCAAAATGTAAAACACTTGTACACATGCAGATTTAGGTACATGTTAAGCAACATCATCCCGGGCAAATTAATGCCGCGTCCTACGAACACTGCGGACGGTGCATGTCTCCATGCCTCCGTGTTGCTTTTCTACGTTAAGATAAATAAATAAATAAATAAATAAATAAATAAATAAATAAATAAATAAATAAATAAATAAATAAATAAATGGATGAGTGGATGCATGGATGAATGAATGACTGGATGAATGAATGAATGAATTGCAGCTCTGAAGTGCCGCAACGTGTCAAGATTAGCAAGGCTGACCTCCACGCGCCATCATCATATACGTCATGGTCGTCCTATCTCGTGTCCACTGAAGGACCAAAGTCTCTCCCGGCGATCTACATTTGTGACTGTTTCGCGTCCGTCCACTCCATCCTATAAGCGTGCAACTTTGCTGATCACGTGACGTGCATGGCGCGCTGTGATATGCTGCCGGCTTCGTGTGCTCACCTCCGCGTACTTGATGGCATGGAAGAAGCGCAGCGAGATGGCCATGGTGAAGCAGATGATGAGTCCGCTGTTCGACAGGTCGTTCTGGTTCGCGAGGAAGAGGCCACACTGGAGCGTGAAGATGAACATGCACACGCCGACGAGCAGCAAGTCCAGCCGGTTGTAGTTGTCCATGTTCATGATGCGCTGCCCGTACGCCGATATCTGCGCGTCCGGCGCACCCGTAGCGATGCTTAAGCGACCGCTGCTGATTCGTGGTACGAAGATTCAATATTTCTGTTGTTCTTGCCAATCCACTGGTACGGTTCATGACCGGGGTGTGAGCCTCGTCAGGAGGGACACGTTGCTTGTCTCCTCCTTTCCGCATCTCGTTCGCATGTTGCACTGTACACTATACACGTCTGACGAAAGTCAAGTCAGAGTTAAAGTTGGATATGTGAATGGCATTGCGTTTGTAGCATCAGGGCCGCTATTAATGTAAGCTTTTTTTGCCTCGCTTACTTTCATTTTTATTATCCACCGTTTATGGCCAGCCGATCCCGGCAATAGCACGTGGACCGAGCGCCGCTCGGGATAATGGAATCGAGAAAAGGAATAGCATCGAAATAAATTCGTTACGTTATACTGTCCCTGCTTAGAGTTCAGTATTTTAACAGAAGTACTAAGCCAGTGTTCACAAAATTTATGAAAGAAAAAAAAGTTTACTCGTCACTCCGACCCTGTGAAAGTGGCTGGCCAGTGAAGCTGTTAGAAAACCACTCAAATGTCGTCGATCGGGATATGAAACGTTTTATTGTTCTGCCCAGTCTTAGCAAGACACCGTTGTTGAGCGTTAAGATTTTGCACTCTTCGACGCTCATCGTATTCACGCTGCTCTTCGGAGTCTTTGCGTGGTCTACCCATAGCGGTGTTGCAAGGAACGGAATGATAGGTAGGTTTCCCTTTTATATATAAAATTTGGTGACGTCACCTGATTCGTATGCTGCTGTTGCCCCTTTCTCACCGGAGTCGCTTATGCAACTGTAATCTTTACCGGGAAAGACACGCGGGGAGAAGGAACGTCCCTAGCATTGTTCACAGGTGCCTTATCATCCACAATGCGGTTTTAATGCTTGTTTTGTGCTTTTATTTATTGAAATGAATACATGCGTTGCGTGTTGTATGCCTATTACAAAGGAGATATGTACTTTTTTTTCGGTTCAATTTTTTTTTTGCTGATGGACACGAAAGATTCCGACCAACTAGAGGCTAACAACTTCGCCGTAACATGTTTTTTTATTGACTTTTGTTCGGATGCCCTCCACCCATGTTAGTGATCGCCCTCATAGCGTGACGATCGCGGCGACGTCGGTGACCACACGACGCCGGCTTCTAATCCCCTGTTACGTTCTCAACCGAGAGCGGTAGTATCGTAAACAAAAATAAGTATGCGGACTACAAGCTTAACTAAAAGAACATTGCGGATACGGCTCCGTCATTTCTACTCGCACAGAAACCAAAGAAATATGTGACCTTTTCCGCAGCTTGTGACTTGCGCCACCAAAAGAGCCAGCACTCATGGAAAGGTGGCCGTGCTCAGCGGTACATGCTTTCAGTTACATGAAGACGTCGAAAACGGGTCGAGTTCTTGTCGCCCGAGGGCCGAGATCACAGTGATAGCCCACTTCGACGCGATTTTACGGAGCCCGCAAATACCGTGACCGTGGCTTTCGAAGCTGACTGGAACCATTCACCGAATTCTTCTATACGCTTACGTTGCGAGTTGATTGGCTAATGTGATGATCTGACATTGTGCACTACGGATGGCTGAGACTGACTCTACACTATATCACCACATGTGGCTAGAGCTAAAACGATTGCGATAGGTGAATTTCGTCCTGGCAAGCGGACTTTTACCATCCGGTGTTTCAGGCGTGAGAAGTGTCCGAGAAAAGCCTATACAAGAGGGAACCCACCTCTGAGGTAAAACTATGACTTAAATGCTCGAAATTGTTAGTTTGGTGGCAGATTGTTGTACTCGCGAAAATAAATGGCTGTTGAGAATGGTGTATTTACGTGTTTATTGGAAGTAAAAGTTCTCACGCTGTCCCCTTTGGACACGGACAGTTTTTTGATAAGTTCATATCTAGGTTCTGCTCGAAAACGAGGAAGGATTATCGCTTATATAAAAAAAAAACAAAAAAAAAACAAAGAACGCGACCTAGGCTCGCAACGCGTTTATGCCCCCCCTCCCCCTGCCCCCATTTCGCACAGTTGCTGGAAAGAAGCTTTAACCGAATTTTCCACCAGAGTTCTCATTCCTCCTAATTGTCGCTTGTATTACCTTTGAATCTATGTTAATCCCTGCGGATAAAATGCAATGCGAGAACGTGAAACCTGAGAGACGTAGGGTAGAGAGAGATGCGAAAGTTAAAGCCAATACACGCTGTTTACCAAGTGGAATATTACTGCACAAAGAACGTACTTACATGAAGAAAAGGTCTCCGCATTACGGGATGCTCGTCTAACAAAATCCCAGTGAGCAATACTTCATATGCATTTAATTTTTCATTTCACTTTTCACGTTTCTATTGCATCTCGGGCTATCGAGCTGCCTATTACCGCCAACTTCGGCCACCACGCCACACTGACATCCTTGTTTAATCCCCCGCTTCTTTAACAACATAAGTAAACTATACATGCGATTTGCGGGTTAGCCGGGCCGACGCGACTGACCATGATGGTGACCTCGGCGGTGAACATAGCGAGGTACAGGGCCTCGATGGTGATGGCGCCGATGAAGGCGTTGCTCCGGGGCATCAGCGTCACGATGCGAACGAGGCCAGACAGCACAAAGACGACCGCCAGCGTCGAGCTGGTGACGACCACCTCGTAGTACGCGTGCTCGAACAGCTCGACCACGCGCTCGCGCAGCGGCCGTCGCATGACCTCGGAGCCGCTGAACGTGTCCTCGATGAGCCCCTTCTCGCGTGCCATGCCCACGTTCTCTTTCTGCGCAATGCGTTGGCAGTGTTCCGTCTCCTTAAATTACCCGTTTCATGGCGCGGAGAAAAGCTAATACAGGGATTGATAGATTACCAGCCAGATGACCCATCTTGGAATCGCCAGGATCGACCCAATGATGTCCATGTCCAAGTACCTGAAACCGTACGTGAGAGAGTTTCAGGATGGTATAGAAGACTAGAATTTACACCATGTAATATCGCGTTCATTTTACAGCGTCAAATGTTGCTTCTGTCCCTTCTATATAGAATACAGCTGCTTAATATTTCCTACTTCTGATGATACATGTGATGCTTTTTAACCTGGTTCTAGTTTTTATAACATCTGACACAATTCTTGCATGAATATGTTACAGACCTGTTTATCCTTGATTTGTTTTGCTTGCCTTTTTTTCCCAGTGATACTGCTTTAATCACAAAATTCCTTTCTTCGTCTGCTTGCTTCCTCACTAGCTTTGTATATTTTTGTGTTTTGTAGTCACTAAATATTTGTATCTCCTCCCTTATGCAATGCTCCTTTTGGCCTGTCAGGTATGTCATGAGTAATTCATTCAATTAATCGAAAAGGCTGGCGCTTTTGCCTAAGAACATAGTAGACATGCGCCTCGCAGCGACAAATGGGATTGACGTTAACGAGAAGCCTTGACCACGGTGCACAGCATACGGAGCCGAGCTTTGCTTTACGGCAGTGAAATGCACTACGTCCAAAAGAACCATGTTCGCCGATCCGACACTTACACTTTCTTGTCGAATGGGTACTGAAGGGCAGCGATTAAGGTCAGCTTGGTCCTCCGCTGAATGATCCCCTGGCGGTACTGTCGAGCGTAGCTGACCTGCAAAGAGTAGGAAAGCATTGTAACGTTGAGTGCAATCTACCGTCGCCCCAACGCGTCATTGATATGAAGCAGTGAAGTTAGGCATTGACGCTCAGAGCGCGAACTGGACGGATTTCTCACTAACCCCAGAATTGTGCGCAATTACCATGGTGGGTAATAGACTGCAGCTATACAAGCAGCCGTAGAGATGAGGAGCTTTCGCGTCAAGAAGTGATGACAACAAGAACTTGCGCTGTTAGCCAAACAATTATTGCGTCGAAATGCGTGCGCAGAAATTGCAGGAAATAAAGTGTCGAAGTGTCAAAGTAAATAGCTTACATTTCTAATGCGAATGAGAATGGATATTTGGGTGAGTTTGTTTTAAGTTCAGGTGCGTGATTGCAGCGCTGACTACTGTAGGGCGGAAAGACAAACGTGAGGTTAGCGGAATGAAGAACAAACGCAAGCGCTGGTTACCACTTGAGTGCTCTACAGCGAAATAGCATGTATAAAGAAGGAACAATTCTGTCCCAGTTCGATTGTGAGCTGTGCGGTGCGCGACCTTTACAACGAAGTGACCTGTATAGCAAACGATTCGGAGGCTCCAAGCACTTCGTTATGAAGGCTTTCGACTATACCTTTGAAAGGTCGTGTGGATTTTGTGGAGCAATAGTCTTCAGCAAGATGAACTCCTACGCAATCAGTACGTGACATTCTAGTGGGTTGGGGGGTTGTTAACTTGAAAATAACATTGTTTTGTCTTTCTGCAGCGAGCTGGGAAAAACAAATGTACCGCACTGAAGCTGCTTGATCACGCTGATCGACTGGGTACGGTAATCGCCGGTGTAATCTAGACACCTGTATAGCGAGGAATCGCTCGCTCACCTGCTCGATCCTCAGGACGTTTTCTACAACCAAGGTGTCGATGTGCCTGGGAACCTTTCGAAGGCGCACGACGCAGCCAGTGCTCTGCATTATAAATATGTCGTTAACCACGGCTTTACTGTACGCTGGCACAACGCCATGCAAACAAAAGAAACAATGTTACGACGTATCCACGAAGCCGTACAAATGCTGCGTTTCGTAACCCAAGAAATGGAGCGTGGCAACAGTAGTTTTGGTGCTTCGCCGGTGCCAGTAAAGATAACGGTCAAGTTTCTCGAACGTAAATAAATCACGGTGCACTTCTTGAAATGCACAGGCTAAAATCAAACAGCTACATTATATGACAAAATCTTAAAATAAACGTTAATTTCAAGAAAGGGCGATGGGCCTAAGCGAAGCCAGCGAGGAGCGCACTTCACAGCTTGAAGAATCAATAGGTGTACTGTACAAAGGCGGCATCTTTCGCTGCTGTCTGTCACAGTGTCTATGGTAAATTCGGGTGGTCGATCCGGTGCTATACGAACCGGATTGCCTGGTGCACTTTCCGGAACAATGAGAGGAAAAGAAGCGAGGTTATGGATGCCTGTCACAGTGTCTATGGTAAATTCGGGTGGTCGACTCCGTCCTATACGAACCGGATTGCCTGGCGCGCTTTCCGGAGCAATGAGAGGGAAGGAAACGAGGTTAGAGAATAGCTTCCGGTGACACACAACTGGACGCAGCCGCATCACATAGCATCACGGCGTGCGAGCCAAGCAAAGAAATGGTGGTGTAAGACAGTCCAACGCCAGTACAGAAAGTTCTCAGCACTATGATGAAGCTGCTATCACTGCTTGCCTCTCGAAAGATAACTGAAAGTGCGCCACTAACCAATGCAAACGTTCTTCCTTCGCCATTGTCGACGTGAGGCGCACTAAGCATGACAGCGCGAAGTTAGAGCACAGCCACAAACCCACGTAAGTGACCGAGACGAGTTTGCACACAGCCCGCTGACGGAAGCAGCATAGCGCTCACGAGACCGAAAACCGGGTGGATCTGGCAGTTGCTCCGGCGTCGACGGTGGGAGCATATCGGGGCGCTCCAAGTCGGATTTAAGCAACCTGAAAGGACCAAGCGGATGTGGCCGGACCGAATAGAATATTGTCTCTTTGTAGAGCTCCGAAACGACCACCCGAAGATGCCGCTATAGTGACTGGCGCCCTGCTTCTGAGTACGAAGTCCTGGGTTTGGTTCTCGGCGGCTGCGATGGCATCCTGATGTGGATGGATCGCAAATACGACTTTGTACAAGGTCTTGGCTTCAGGCTTAAGAAATCCAAGTGGTCGAATTTAGCTGCGAAGCTCCGGTTATCGATCGGGGGTAACAGGCAACTTGTTGTGGTTTGGATATGTATAACCAATTAACCAAACAGTTTTTGCGCATTCTCGCTGCCGCAAGACGACGAGCAGACAGAGGACAGTGGCTCACCATGGCTGACTGGAAGCGGAACGTGGCCTCGAGCGGGTTCCGCACGAGCGTGCTGCGCGTCACCCAGTGCCAGTCGGCCAGCAGGAACGAGTCGTCCTTCATGTATAGCGTGCGCGCTGTGTCGGTCGCCTCCTTCAGATACACCACCGCGTCGCGCATGGTGCGCAGCTCGACGTCCGACACCTCCAGCACGCCTGCATGCGAGCACACACAAACCACCACGAGCGTTCTTCGGAACGGACACCAAGGATCATCTTCGCAAACATCAACAGCATCCTCACGGTTAGGTCAAATTAAACAGAACGAAGCGCTCTCCCAGCGAACTAAAATTTTCCTGTATTGCATCAGATTCAGAGAACTGACATTTGGGCAAGTCGGTTAAGCTTTGTCGCATGTACAGCTCAAGAACACAGGGACGGAAACGAAGACGTCAGGACGGCCGCTGTTAGGTTAGGCGAGGTTAGGTTAGGTTAGGTCGTCTTCGTTTTCATCCGTGTGTTCTTGCGCTGTACATTAGATGATTGCATCAGCTGTCTCCCCCCTGTGCTTGCAGGTTTCCTAAATGTTCTCACAGCGCTTGTTATTCCATGAAGTCCGCCACTGCGATTCGCTTCCTTTGCAACCATTTTGTTGAATGCTCCAACGCTGCGTTCTGTGTTCGTTAGGTGACGTCCCATGTTCGCGCAACTTCTTGATATGTCACCAGCTAACAGACCCACACGTGCACCGTGCCGAAGGTATTTCTTCTTGCATACGCACCCAATGCGCTGAGAACCACCGGGAGGAAGGTGACATTGATGAGCTGCGAGAGCGCCATGTCACCAATAGCGTACAGGTACGACTGCAATAGGAATAAAGAGAACCAATGTCAGTCTATCGACGTAGACTAGGTTGGAGGAACAGAAAGCCCTACAAAGTCGATACCGCTTGAAATACGTGAAGGATGGAGCCATCTATGACCGTTCTCTGCGCAACACGTATACCTTGGCGATGCTCTCCGTGTAGACGTTCTCGCGCCGCAGATGCTGCACGGTGGCGATGGAGCCCAGGAACGTTCCCTTGACGCTCATCCAGGCGAGCACCATGGCCTGGCGAACGGTCACCTGGTAGCCGAAGTGCCCGATCACGGGGTACAACAGCACCACCGCCAGGCACCTGTCGGAAAAACCGAGGATATACAGGAGTTGGCGTTTTTACTGCCAATCGTTCTTGTTGAGTGTAGCGTGGCCTTTCCTGCCATCTGTCTAACCGTTTTTGTGAGCCGATATCAAAGTTAGTGCAGTATAAGAACGGGGGTCGATCCCAAAGATAGTGCCCGAAGTGCCGGCGAAACTGTGTGCAATCCCATATGGCATGACGCACTCGCTTTCGGCTTCTCAGGAAAGTGGGCCGGGCTTTTTGCAAGAAGTGGCAATTGGTGACATTGACGTTAGCCCTACGCGCTCGTAAGAGATGGCAGTACTTCTTAATTTATGAATAGGGGCTCGCTCCGTCCATCTCTATACAGTACGCTGTGGAAGCTGCGTAGAGTCTCCGCTTTGTTCTACATGAGCGCTTCCCATCATAATGCCTCGCCGCAAGTAGCTTTTCTCATCAGCCAAGTTCGTGGAACGTTAGCACAAGTGCACCGAGGCCTCTCGTCGTCGCTAAGCGGCTCAGACGTCAGAGGGCCGTGCTGGCGCACTGGAACGGAAACGAATCGCCAAATGTGACCGCTACACATCAATGGAATCAGTGAACCAACGGACATTGAACTTATTTTCAAAGTGCAGATTTGTCCATAATTGAACATACTGCGCATAATCATCTCTAACACTTGAATGTAATAAAACACTTCACCTCTAACAAGCACTGTGTCATTCCCGCTGCCCATACCGCCAATTCGCACACACGCAAAAGTTGCAGTTTTGCTTCAGAAAGCCAACGGAATTCATGAGAACGCTCCGTCTAACGATACAACAGTGCTTCGCATCACTACGCGCTTAAGGGGGGTTGCGGCTGCCGGAATCTTTTTTCTTTTTTGGCACAATACCTCTGAGTGTACCACGTCGGGTGATAAGCAGGAATGATGTTTGGATCAGGCTAATAAGAGCTATGAAAGGGTATGTCTGAGTTTACCAATTAACATCTTAAGAGCTACTATAAAGATGGCTGTATAAGCTTGCTCCCTCTAAAGCTTAATAGCCGGTTTATTTAAGTGAGCGAGATAATCTAAGTTTTTGGTTCCGGCATAAAGGAGGTGAGTTAATTAACATTCTGTCAGTATTGTATTTTTATTTTTTCAGTTTGCTTGCGGTATTGTATAGGCGAGTACATGAATCCCGCACATTAAGTAGGTAAAATAAATTCCCTATTCAGTGTCTGTGTGTGTTTAGATAGTCTTTTCTGTCTGTATTTCTCGCTGTTCAACTTTTCCTCATGTCAAACTAACTAGCCCTATAGTTATAATACTGGTTAACCAGGAACCCCTCACATAGGCTTACGTTTTCAATGCGTTTAATAATTCCTGAGAAACTTAATATGCCTGACTTTATTTGAATCGAGGACATGAAACAGTGGCTAGGCATTGAACTTTTTAAGCAAATTATAACGCCGGAGGGCAATTTCGTTAGGTGTAAATGATTGGCGACTACTAAATTGCAATGCTCCACACACAAAAGAAAGCGCGATTACCTCATGGCTGTCTTGACAACGTAACATGTCCATAACGCTTCCCAGTCAAGCGTGGCTGCGTACTGGATCAGGAGCACAGCGGTGTACGAAGCTGACACGCAAGAAGCCAGCGTGCCCGTCACATCGTACAGTATATGCCAATACCTGTCAAACCAAGAGACAAAAACGATAATCACAGGTTGGCCGTAACTGTAGCTCTAACGACCGCATAGTGAAAATCTACGGGGGCGGGGTGGGGGGCGGCAGGTGTACTGCTTGTTGGGGTATTTGCCGACATATAATTATTAGAAGAGCCCATGTCTTCGAGTATATCTTCTGCAGTATATAGACGAAATGTATTAGGCCTACACAAGGTGTGTGTGCATTGTGCCAAAAAAGAAAGAAGAAAACAACGCGTGAGAATGGTGCACTGTTCATACTCTGAAGCAAGTTATTCAAACTGATTTTTTTTTGTTTTTTAGGTTCTCCCACAGCGGATTTAAAGTTCGTTAGCAGGAGCCCGACGCAAGTAGGTTGAGTTAGAAACAGACACCAAAACACGATGCACTGTGGTCGTCAGCGGATCTGCCTGCCGCTTGCAGGAGCGCGTAGCGGTTAGTAGGTTAGTAGCGACCGTCGCACTAAAGAAGTCGAAACAACCTGACATTATTCACTCCTGCTATAATAAAGCCCCTTCCAAGATCAAGGGGCTTTATAGCTAAATAGTCGACAGCGCCGCCCCTCGGCAGTAGCCGACACTGCACTTTAGTAATGGCCCTAAACGATCCATACATAAGAATTTCCGTAATTGAACTCTCTCATCGACAACTCGGAGACACAGACTTTGAAAGGGGCTCCGCAAGCTGATTCTCATCGAAGCAACAGTAACACAACGCTATCTGAGCCGAAGTGAATACTTCGAACGAGGCAGGGGCGCTGTAGCCCACTTTAAGGACTTTGTAACCGTGGTATTAAGGGCAGAGAAAACAAACACAAGGAAGGTAAAAAGCACAAGCTTCACGACCTGAGTCACGAGGCCGTTTTTCTATGGACGCGCGCAGACTTTTTTCCCGGTGAAGTCAGAAAGGAGAGTCTGGTCGAGGTGCGTTAGTGGAATCGACAGAGAGAGAGAGAGAGAGAGAGAGAGAGAGAGAGAGAGAGAGAGAGTCATCGGTAATATGCTATCATTGTAACTCACTTGGGTAAAATGATAACGTGTAAGCGCAAAAGTTCGAACACCTGCACTAAAAAAATTTTGTCTAGGAGAACGATACGTAATTGATAATTAGAGCAAACGAACATTTCCTCTGAAAAATACGTACACATAAGCGTTGCGCAATGCTTTTATGTCAGTTAGAATGCGCTAGCATGATATCGCGATATACGGAGACCGCGAAATGATTGACACTTTCTATGGTGTTGCAAGTTTATTACTTATCAGACAAGGAATCTGATTGCAGGCAAGGAAATCTGCCTTTTCACTCTCGTGCATAGTGTTCCAGTGCCTGCAACGCCGGATTAGTTCTAGGTGAAGCATGCTCAAAGTGGCGCCTCTAATAGCCTCGCCGCGCATGCGTCGAGCTGCATTACATGCCCGTACTATTTCTCCACTTCAGTCGAAGCGCCCTGGTTGCAGTAGTTAGGACATTCGGCTTACACTCGAAACGTCTTGAGTTTAAAACTAATGTGAAGCAGACACGTGCAGTTTTTTTTTTAGTACAGACGGAATAGCGCAATGCCTCGTTCGTGATCCGTAAGAAATGGCTATGGCTATTCAATAAAACGCGGGTTTCTCACTCTTCGAGGGCGCGGCTCAGGTCGGTGCAGGCGACGAACCGGTGCGAGTTGACGGCCATGGCGTAAACGACGACGCCGGTGACGCCGGAGCCGCGCACGTTCTCGAGGAAGAAGTAGGTGAAGTAGGTGCCGCACACGATCACGATGATGGCCGAGTCTCCGCTGAACTCCGCCGTGGCGTCGAGCAGGCAGACGGTGGCCGTGCCCATCAGGAAGCCCAATAACATCGCCGTGGCCTGGTTTTGCAGCGGGAACATCGGGTCGAAGCCGCCACCTGTGGCACAACAATGACATTTTTGCCGGGAACTCTGTGGGGCGCACAAACATAACGTTGCCCGCAGAGGGTTTCGCGAGAAGGAACCTCCCCACGCATAATGGTTCAAAGCAGAGGGAACTTTGCTGATAGTCTTGGTAAAGCCTGCCCTGTAAACGGCGGGCAAGGGGATCTCGTATGAGAGGCCTTCTTCGTCGAACTCCAGCAAGCTGAGGGAGCGACCTTAACTGCATCATTTGTCATGGCAGACACTGAGGTAGTCATTGCCTTCCTCCCTTCGTCATTCGATTCGAGCCCCTCAGAAGCAGTAAAAATGGCTTTGTCAACCATCTTGAAATGAGTATGCATATCCCTGAAGTTCCCTAACGCTCCCGGATGCGGCTGGAAGGAACTCGCCGTATGCTTTAATAGCAATATACGCGAAGAAGTTAGGATAACCTGCCAACGTTGCGTAAAATGGACAATATTGAAAAGAAAGCAGCTCACCTTCGTGAAAGCGGTAGTAGCCGAAGATGCACCATGTCATGACAGCGTTAAAGAGTGCCTCAGACTGCACCATTGTGGTGATTACAGGGTACCGACCTGCGAATATTACAGGCAATAGTGACATCATCATCAGCAGCTCATTTTATGTCCACTGTAGGACAGAGGCCTCTCCCTGCGAACTCCAATTACCCCTGTCCTGCGCCAACTGATTCCAATTTGTGCCTGCGAATTTCCTAATTTCATCATCCCATTTAGTTCTTTGCAGCCCTCGACTGCGATTCCTTTGTCTGGGCACCTCTTCTGTAAGTCTAATGGTCTACTGGCAATCAATCCTGGGCATTACATGGCCTGCCCAGTTCCATCTTTTTCTCTTCATGTCAGTTAGAATATCGGCTATCCCTGTTTGATCCAATGCGTATAAAAAAAAGCAAGAAAAAAAAGCACGATAATGACAGACTATAATGGCTAGTCTATGTCGGGGGAGCTCGAATAAAAACCTTATGAATGAAAACCTCGATTGAATTATACTCATAAAGTCTGATGTTTCGCCTCATTTGGCATATCTTGACTTTTGAACCTGCCTATTTAGCGATTATAGATACTGGTTTGTGTTACGTACCACCTCAACTTTATTCGTCGAAAGACCGGTGACACAAGAGCATTAATTAAATCAGGTCTCTTTTATGCCAACGTGACAGTGACGTGACAGACAACGTAGGGAGCCAAATCACCAATATGCCATATCTGTGCCATTAAACCGGTTATAGAAGCAAGCGTGAACAATCAGTTCGAAGCACTTGCAGACAGAGGAAATGCATGATACCTTCTTCGAAGAGCGCGTCACTCATGGGCTGGCGCTCGATGCAGGACATGTAGACGCCGAAGAGCAGGCACTCGTGGAATGACCACGTGCTGTCCGCGATCCTGTGCATCACAAACATGGTGGCCAAGGCCAGCGTAATACCTGCACAAAGTGGTGTATTGCGGCATTCGCTGCAGATTTGCATTATTTTTTTATTCCGCGAAGTCTTTGCACAGAATGTCCCGATTCGAATAGCTTATGACAGACAAAAGTTTAGTTTTTACAAATATCAACGAAAGATACTTCGTTGGAAAATGACGTGGGGTGGGACGAAACAATGTTATTGATGACACTGTGACCACTGAGAGTCTATTACAACCGTTTACGGCGCTGTTTGGGTGTGCTTGTATGTTCCTAAATATGCGTGCGAGAGGAATGTATACTAAAGAGTGTGGGTCAAAGATTGCTTGCAGTGCTGCTTTTAACTACGTACTGGAGCACATTGATGCCTTCGGACGGCAGCTGTCAATTATTATTAAAAAAATAAGCGTTACTGAGGATGAAAGAATATATTCACGTGCTCAGGGTAGCTCTGCAACAGTCGGACCACAAGTAGAGAGATGTGTTATATACCGCACTTTCCAGGGTCGAACCAACCGAGGGTGGTATTATCGAGGACACTGACATATTCCAGAAGCGGTGTTGAATTCCGCTGTGTCGGCGTTTTGAGCCAATCAGAGCGGCCATAGCAGGTCCGCGGGCCAATCAGAACAGACTAGCTGGTGGAATTGGACAGTTGTCAGACTAACACCCTAAGAAGACAGAAAACACAGCGAAAATGACCCTTACGTCACACATGGCATAGAATTATATTGCAGGCAAATTAAAGGAAATAGGACAAAAGAAAACGTGCCCTATCATTTATAAACTTACTTGCACTACTCAATACGATGCCACGACAACTTATATTTAGCGTCCTGCAGGGGCAGCTTTAGTTGTCTGCACTAATGTGAGCCATCTTTATTAAAAAATAAATGCTTGTTTTTAAAGGGTGCCCTATCAAGACGGTAGGGGCGGTGCACTTCAGCCGCGATTTTTCGCGCGTAGTCGTGAGCAATACGAGAGAGAATAGTGAGTTTGTTTGCAAACTAAGATTGATTCTGATCTATGAATTCAAACTTGTTATGTTAACGCGTTACAAGTTGCCTCCTTATGAGCTTTGCCTTATGGAACATTTTTAGGGCGACTAAAAGCCAACAAAAATCCCGCCGTGGCGGCTTAGCGGCTATGGCGTTGCGCTGCTAAGCAAGAGATCGCGGGATCGAATCACGGCCGCAGTGGCCGCATTTTGATGGAGAAAAAAAATGCAAAACCGCTCGTGTACCGTGCATTGAGTGCCCGTTAAACAAACCCAGGTGGTCAAAACTAGCCCGGTAGCCCCCGCTACGCCGTGCCTCACAATCAGATCGTGGTTCTGGCACGTAAAACCCCATAATTTATTTAATTTTGATTAATCCCTCAAAACATTACATATCTGTTTTTAGAATATTGCGAATAAAAAGAAATTGCTCACCAAAATTATTTTTTACAGAAACGTGGGAAATGTTGAAGGTAACGTGAAAGAAAATTTTTACGCGTGTAGGTCAGTCAAGGGGTAAATGAAAAGAACTGAACACTCGTTTTCGGCCTGCTGAAAGGCATTATATGGAACGCGTGCAAAGTTTCTTCGCTTCTCTGGAACGTTAAAACACGTTGGCGGGCTAGTTGGTTAGAATCCATTGTAGAGTGTATAAGCGCGACTGTACGAGGATGTAGGAAGAAACAGATGCACAGACACAGCGCTTCACTTTCAACTATAGATTTTATTTTCGCACGCATCGATAAATATATACCGTACGAGCGGAAGCAAACGTGGTGAATTTCGATAAACCGTACACGTGTGCAAGGCACGGGGAAAACATGTACTGCAGTGGTCACAAAGATAAAGCGAGGAATTGTGTTTCCTTTTTAGATAGCGATACCAAAGACTTGCTTAGCACTTTTCCTCTAATTTTGCAATTTCGTAGGCCTCCACAATCTCCCTCGTCACCCTTTATGAGCCCTATACATAATGGAAGTACTTTCAAATATGGGCTTGCAGGAACAATCTCGGCAGTGAATACCCAAATGACCCGAGATTACTCTAGTGACGTTATATCGATGCTCTTTTAATCTCTCATTGATGCATCTGCCGGTTTGACCAACATACGTTCTTCTGTATGAAAGTGGAATGGCATAGACAACGTTATGAGTAGAGGTTACAAATTGTTTGCGATGTTGAGTAGAACATGCGTTCCTTTTGTTATTCTCTGTGTTAACCTGTTTGCATAGCTTCTGTAGACGCTCAGGTGCAGAGAAAACCACGTCCAACCCCGATTTTGCCGCTATTCTTCTGAGATTATGTGAAATGGAATGAGTGTATCGTACCACCGCAACTTTCTTTGCTCTATAGCATTGGCACTGTTTCTATTCGACTCGCTTTTGCACTTCCTGCTTAAGCCCTCTGCGACAGAGGTGAGCATACGCATCGGGTAACCAGAACCTGCCAGGCGCTTGGCCTGATCTCTGAAACTGGCTTCCATTTTGTGGTCACATGACGTCGTCAGAGAATTATTGAAACACGATGTTACTACTGCGCGTTTTACAAGTTTTGAATGAGTGGAATGAAATGGTAGGACTGGCTTATTGCCTCTCGCCTGATAGCTCCAGCAGGTCATTTGTGGAGAAAAGTACAATCCCAAGTCTAAAAATCTTATGAAATTGCCTATGGGGACTTCATCTGTCAACGACAAAGGGGACAATACTTCAGTGAACGAGGTTACGGTTTTTGAAACCAGCGAGTCAAAATTGTCTGTTTCGTTATTCAATATGATTAGAAAATCGTCAACGAATCTGAACACTTTCACGACATCGGTGTCATTTTTCAGGCGTTCATCAAGAACCTGGTCACACTCACCACTGGTCACATTCAGTGGTGAATCGAAATTCACCACTGAATGTTCTTTTTTTGCTGTTACGTTTGTTTCCGCTCGTACGGTATATACTTATCGATGCGTACGAAAATAAAATCTATAGTTGAAAGGGAAGCACTGTGTCTGTGTATCTGTTTCTTCCTACGTCCTCGTACAGTCGCACTTATACACTCTATCTCTGAAACAAGCACAAACGGAGGAAATTCTGTATTTAAAGAAATGGGGGCCACTTTCTGCGTGAAGTGTAACGGAAGCTTTAAGTGCGTAGGTTTATTTATACGTTTCAAAGGTATATATCACACACGTTCTCTTCCAATTTCCCTGAATTAAACGAGGTGTGCAGTTGGTTTTCCTTGCCTCCTCGGGGAAACGTTGTTTATATTTCGTTGACGTAGGAAGCATTTTGTGATTGACGAAAGATAAATATTTAATCTGCGTAGGCTGATTATAACCATTGTGTAAAATAATTTATTCAAGCATTCCAGAATGTTATACTGCTTCTATCCGCAATGTTTCGCAGAGTCCTAATACAACTGTGCAAGACACCAAACTCAAATTAAGCGGAAGTGACGGGAATAGGTGGCGCAAATTTCGTGTTCTGGCCAAATTAAAACATCGCAAATAATTACTGAACCCTCATTCTTTCTTTCTAGTTTTATGCGGTACAACAGTGGGAGAACCAGCTGATCAGCTCAAGTCCTGAGGACCAGGCCCGACTGGTGGACGGGGACAGATTTTTGGACAGGGACCATGGCATCCTGGTCTGAGGAAGCCATCCAGGACCTGTGGATGACCAAAAAAACTTTCGTCTGCTCATTTTCAATCGTCTTTTCCTTCTCCTTAAACTGTGAACGCGATTCGTAGACGGTTTCCCCGTGTCGACGGAGAACTAAATACAAGGTACATTTAATCATCATCATCATCGTCATCAGCATCTTTTATGTCTACTGCAAGACGAAGACCTCTCCCTGCGATTTCCAATTAACCTTGTCCTGCGCCAGCGGATTCCAACTTGTGCCTGCAAATTACATAATTTCATCACCCCACCTAGTTTTCTGCCGTCCTCGACTGCGCTTCCCTCCTCTTGGCACCCGTTCTGTAACTCTAATGGTTCGCCGCTTATCCATCCTAAGCGCTACATGACCTGCCCAGCTCCATTTTTTCTCTATATGTCAATTAGGATATCGGCTATCCCCGTTTGCTCTCTGATCCCAAACCGCCCTCTTCCTGTCTCAGCGTTACACCCGACATTTTACATTCCATCGCTGTTTGCAGTCCTCAACTTGTCCTCGAGCTTCCTTGACAGCCTCCAAATTTCTGCCCCACATGTAAGCACCGATAGAATGCATTGTTTATACATCTTTCTTCTTTTGTACAACCTTTATATATTGAGCTAAAACAAAGGACACATTGTGGGTTATGTGTACGTAAAGTGTTTCGGTCAACTGCGCACTCGAAGTTTATTTTTGTTTCTGTTGCAGAAACCAGGGGAGAAAGAGCAAAAGGCTACTAAGGCCTGACAAACCCATAAGACAAAATATACCTGGCAACATATTACGAGTTCAAGCCCTCCAGAGCTCTCTGCATGAGCAAAATTTAGCAAACTGCCCTGGTATAAGTACAAATGCCATCGAAATAAAAGTTATAAAAATGTTGTCAAGGCTAAGGCAAATCACTATGCCAAGTTAGACACGTGGGGAGTAAATATAGACTTTGTAAATAATTTATTTGCCAAGTGATCTAAATCCTTATACGGCCATTTTACACTATGTTTCCCGGTGTGCCGATAGAACTTTATGTTACAACGAGCTTGTATTTGGTCGTGATGTGAGGAACTTATGCATGTTATGTAGCAAAATATTACCGTTTTTGACATGATGAGGAAGACTGCAGATATTTACTACGTGTATGTCTACTTCTCTCCTGCTGTCTGCGTTTTAAAGGCTGGGTTTCATTGTTTATAAAAGTATGTACGAACAGGCGCAGCAACAGACTCTTCTACGCGTCCCATGCCTTCGCCCTAGGCTCAAACATGGTTGGTCCCTCTGTAGTTCGTTCCTTTACAATTCTGTCCTGCTCACTTGTTCGGCACAAACAAAAAAAAAACTTTTTGTTTGGTTGTAAAACTGGCAGCTGGGCGAGTTGGTAAGGGTTAATTTCTTTGAAACGGCGCCACAGAAAAAAACACGAACGCGGAATGACCCTACGAACACAATCGCCGATTCTCAACTCCAAGTTTATTCGCATTAGACAAGTATAACTCACTCGCGGTTAAAAAGAAAGTTCGTTATTCATGTACAAAAATTTATTTCTGATGCAACACAATAAAAGAAAAACTGATACATGATAGTTTTACATTATGCACGTGCCATGAATCGATAATCTCCCGGGTTGTCTGACTATAAAGCCTGGCGACAAGATGAGCCTGGCTGAACTCAGGTGCGCAGCCGCATTCCCCACAGCATAAGGCAATATGCGACTGACCATTGCCACCGTGCACCTGACTCGTGCTCCTTAATCTTACATTCGCGCACTGTCCAGTCTGTCCTATACCCGCCGTGGTTGCTGAGTGGCTGTGGTGTTGGGCTGCTAAGCACGAGGTGGTGGGATCGAATCGCGGCCACGGCAGCCGCATTTCGATGGGGGGCGAAATGTGAAAACACCCGTGTACTTAGATTTAGGTGCACGTTAAAGAACCCCAGGTGGTCGAAATTCCCGAAGTCCCCCACTACGGCGTGCCTCATAATCAGAAAGTGGTTTTGGCACGTAAAAGCCCATAATGTCTTTTTCAGTCTGTCCTGTCTAGGCAGAGCCACGTGAACAAAAGGGAGACTTATTGGAAACAAACTGAACTCAGCTCAGCTGCCTTTCCTGAACGGCACGTATATAAAATGTGCTCACTTAAACTTTAATAGCAAATCACACCGGCGTTTTGTATTATATTAGTCGACAATGCTGAAGGTGCGAAGGCGCTAGAGTCATCCGAGTGCATGCCTAACTTGAAGAGCACGTCCCCCTTACTTTTCTGACACCGAGCATTCACTTCGACTTTAGCCAAAAAGCCGAGAAGCGATGGATATAGAGACAGATGGCGTACCGAATGTTCCTAGGGAGAAGATGACGATCTCAATGTGGCAGCGGCGAAAGATGTAGTTGTTGATGCCCTGGGTTGTGCGCACGACGAACGCCGGCATGAAGACCGTTATGGCTTGCACGCCGATGGACCCGTAGAAGAAGTCTACCTTGCTGGTCATCGCGAACAGCGTGGTAAAGCCAGTCACCACCAGGAACACCACCAGCGTGTACGGGACGCGGATGTGTCGCTGGATGGTCTTCAACATCGCTGCAACGCGACACGGTCGTCGAAGGAATTTGCGCGCTGTAAATTCTTTCTCGCGCTCGGACTAGTTTTTTCCCTAAGACATTAGCTGCGCCTCACGTTTACTTCAATTCGTAAGTACACGCATGCTGGCACGAGGCGTCGCACAACGTGACGTATTTGTAGCACGAGAGTTACAGCACCGAACTGGAAGTTCCATAAAGAGACGAAGGAAACAAGGAACAGACATGTGCGGTGTGGCTTCCTCTCGTATGATCCTCCGTGTACAAGTTTGGGCCAAGTGATAAGGTAGGCGAAAATTGTTGATATAATGTTGGCTCAAAGGACACTAATGCTTCTCTTCTTTGCGCAATTATAGAGAATGGAATTCGCCTCTGCAGTTTGTCTCACCAAAAAGGTGAATAATGGCTTACACAAAAAACTTGAGAAAAGAAAGCACGTATCTTAAAAGAAAAGCTAAAATTTTCTTCCGTTGTCTGCAGGGAAATATATGAGAAGGACGACTAAATTCCTGGTAAGAAACTCTTGGTCAATGGCCTACAACTGAAGACAGAAAACAGTGGTTCGCCTGAACAGAAGTCTGAATTAAGACACGACAGACAAAAGACACAGGACAAAAGGTCCTGGCGTGCGCTTGAATTTCGAGGATGACCGTAATCATGTCAGCTGACGCCCACAAAACTTCTAACGCTTGGGATGTAATTAAAACAATCAATCGAATCGTACCTTTTTAGGACATAATTTTCAGGGCTATTGTAATGATACGAGCACAATACAACAATGTCACATCAATTCGCTAATTTTCTGAAAAAAAATTTTAAAACCTGTCACAATGGCTTCACGTCGGCTGCACGTCAAAATTTTCGAGATGCACATTAGCCTAGTGTGGCCCCCTAAGATCTTGGAAGCCGCTACCTCAGCTGACGAGCGGCACAGCACTCGCTAGATAAAATCCCATTACTTCATCAAGAGGCGCTACAGAAATTACGCTCAAGCCAACCGTCGTCATCGCGATTTTATTGGTGTCACTTATGAATGGAGGCAACGGCAACGAGTCAAGACACACTGGTAATGCGTGAAGGGATACCAGCTAAGATGTGCTTTTTGCAAAACTTTAGAGCAGTATCGGGTCAGTTTTCTTTTATTGCTCACTGAGGCGCTTCTTTCAGCTGCTGTCTATTCCGGGAGGGTTTCGGTACGCTGGCTTACTCGTGATGGTGAGGAAGGCGAAGAGGGCCAGGTATATTCTGTGGTTGTCATCTGTCCGGTTATCGGCCTCTGTTTTCATGTTCATCGCTGCTTAGTGGTGTCGGAAACGAGTGGCGTGGTGTCGCTGGTTCTGGAAAGCAAAATTGCAAAATAAAAGAAAAAGAAAAGCGATTAAGGCAGCGATTCAGGTGAAAACGTACGAGAACAACATGTGCTAAGAATTTATACGCACTTATACCGATGGGTGAGATATGGGGCCGTCCCAGAGCGACGGGGCAAGCCTAAGACGCGCAGTTGAGCAGGACCAAACGGAGGAGAGCTGACACGTAACCTATACGAATCTGAACGAGACGGCAAAGACCCCAGCGCGAGCCTCTTGGTGATGATGACGACGACGACGACGACGATGATTATGATGATGATGATAAACCTCTGTCATGGCTCGCACCCACTAAAGGGGATAGGCGTGCGCACACTAGTCTGCTTCTTGCGACGTTGGCGTGATGACCACGTGACCATTGTATCGAGCGCTAGAGGTTAGCTTACGTTTGGCTACAAAGCACGGCATCACAGTGGAACCTTCGCCCCTTAAGTGGCGAGGCGCAGTAGTGGTTCGACTTTATGCACGCGTTTGATTGTAGTGTACTGCTACGTATACTCACTGTTTCTCAGATTCTTTGTCGCAATTCAATCATCTCGGTGCACGCAACAAGGTGTCAAAATAGGCACTGAAACCATGGTGCATGCCGACCATGAAACTAATAGCATATTATTAACTGGTCGTTTCAAAGCTCTCCAGCCTGGGTGAAGCCGAAGCCTATTGCGGGCACAGCTTTTCCCTCGCCCGTATGACGTAGGGCCTCTACGTTATGACTTTGCGCCTCTGTACGAATAGTGCAGAGCAATCTATTTGCCCGAATTCCTGGGCAACATCATGTGAGATAAGCGATGTATGCCTGATCTTGCCGGGCTGGGCAGTAAGAGGAGACTGTAATGTCATTGCGCTGCCTTCTTTATCTGTTAAAATGAGGAATTGAGGGCCAGAGAAGTGAAAACGATTACGAATATACGATGACTTGGAAAGTATTTATGGTGATTAGCATGCTGGAGGATTGAAGCACAGTAGCGTACCACATTGGATAACGTTAGGAGACGTGTGAGTCAGCCCTATAGGCTACCCTAACAGAAGAAATTATACTTTCGGATAACTTCAGAACCTTTGTATTGCGTTATTTTTTGGAAGGTTTTCATCGTGACCATTTCTCTTGTGGTTACCAGAGTTACTTATATTTTATCACGGCGCACATATCCTAAATCCATTTACAATGAACGCTAGATTTTTAGACGGCTCTAGTTTCGTGGTTTTCTGCAGCTCTATTCAGGCTCCGGCACAAAGATAACTAAAAATAAGCAAAATAGAAAAAAATAGGTGCTCCGTTGGTGCAACGCGGACTTTCGGGGGTGATGTCAAAGGTACACTCGACCACAAAATTTACGGAATCTGAGAAAAAGCTGAATATCTGCGCAGCCCGACAACGCAGCCTAGTTTTCGCATTTAAAGCCTCTACCACCATATCTGAATAACATTCTGACGTCCAATTCTACTGACTACAGTTACAGGCTGCTCGGAAACTAAACATTTTTTGAGATACCGTGGTCCGTAAAATTTTGTGTTTGACTATACACAAAAAGAACAACATTAGGTAACATTGTCCTAGTGAATTATGCCTCTGCAATAGCAAAACGACAGCAGTTACCGAGAGAAGTCTTTATAAGCCAGAACAGACACACAAAAATTGCACTTCTGCCCGAAAGGCGAAGCACCGATCGCGACAGCACATTAGTAGACAGCTGTACAATGTAATCAAAGTAATCATATCACGCCCTGACGTCGATCAACGCGATAAATATACGAAGAGGCAAAGAATAATTTTAGCGGAAAATGGAAGAAATGGTAAGCATATAGCCCATGAAAATATTGATATTGCCCCATCAAATAAATTCTTATGTATGCGCCGGATTATCACATATATTACTCCGCGCGCACGCCCTGATGTCGATTAACGCGATAAATATACGAGGAAGTAAAGAATAATTTTCACGGAATACCGAAACACTGTAAGCCTATAGCCCATGAAAATATCAATTTTGCTGTTAAAATAAATTCTCACGAAACTGTAGGATCTTCGCATATATTACTCCTCGCGCATGCCTTGACGTCGATCAACGCGATAAACACACGAAGAGGCAACGAATCATTTTCTTGGAAAATGAAAAAACGGTAGCCCATGAAAATATCGATTTTGACCCTTAAAATAAATTCTCACGAAACTGTATGATCTTCGGATATATTACTCCCCGCGCACTCCCTGACGTCGACCAGCGCGATAAATATTCGAAGAGGCAAATACTAATTTTCTCGGAAAATCGAAAAAACGGTAAGCTTATAGCCCATGAAAAAATCAATTTTGACCCTTAAAATAAATTCTCACGAAAGCGCCGGATCATCTCATATCTTATTCCCCGCGCACGCCTTGACGTCGATGAACACGATAAATATACGAAGAGGCAAAAAATAATTTTCAGGGAAAATCGAAAAAATGGTAAGCCTATAGCCCATGAAAATATCGATTTTGCCCCGTAAAGTAAATTCTCACGAAAGCGCCGGATCTTCGCATATATTACTCCCCGCGCACGCCCTCACGTCGATCAACGCGATAAATATACGAAGAGGCAAAGAATAATTTTCTCGGAAAATCGAAAAAAACGGTAAGCCTATAGCCCATGAAAATATGGATTTTGCCCCGTAAAATAAATTCTAACGAAAGCGCCGGATCTTCGCATATATTATTCGCCGTGCACGCCCTGACGTCGATGAACACGATAAATATACGAAGAGGCAAAAAATAATTTTCTCGGAAAATCGAAAAAATGGATAGCCTATAGCCCATGAAAACATCGATTTTGCCCTGTAAAATAAAATATCACGAAAGCGCCGGATCTTCGCATATATTATTCTCCACGCACGCCCTGTCGTCGATCCACCCGATAAATATACGAAGAGGCAAAGAATAATTTTCTCGGAAAATCGAAAAAACGGTAAGCCTATAGCCCATGAAAATATGGATTTTGCCCCTTCAAATAAATTCTCATGAAAGCGCCGGATCATCGCATATATTACTCCCCGCGCACGCCCTGACGTCGATCAACGCGATAAATATACGAAGAGGCAAAGAATAATTTTCTTGGAAAATCGAAAAAATGGTAAGCCTATAGCCCATGAAAATATCGATTTTCCCCGTAAAATAAAATCTCACGAAAGCGCCGTGTCTTCGCATATATTATTCTCCACGCATGCCCTGACGTCGATGAACGCAATAAATATACGAAGAGGCAAAGAATAATTTTGTCGGAAAATCGAAAAAACGGGAAGCCTATAGTCCATGAAAATATCGATTTTCCCCGTAAAATAAAATCTCACGAAAGCGCCGTGTCTTCGCATATATTATTCTCCACGCACGCCCTGACGTCGATGAACGCGATAAATATACGAAGAGGCAAAGAATAATTTTCTCGGAAAATCGAAAAAACGGTAAGCCTATAGCCCATGAAAATATCGATTTTGCCCCGTAAAATAAAATATCACGAAAGCGCCGGATCTTTGGATATATTATTCTCCACGCACGCCTTGTCGTCGATCCACCCGATAAATATATGAAGAGGCAAAGAATAACTTTCTCGGAAAATTGAAAAAACGGTAAGCCCATGAAAATATCGATTTTTCCCCGTAAAATAAGATTTCACGAAAGCGCCGGATCTTCACATATATTATTCTCCACGCACGCCCTGACGTCGATCCACCCGATAAATATACGAAGAGGCAAAGAATAATTATGTCGGAAAATCGAAAAAACGGTAAGCCTATAGCCCATGGAAATATCGATTTTGCCCCGTAAAATAAAATCTCACGAAAGCGCCGGATCTTCGCATATATTATTCTCCACGCACGCCTTGTCGTCGATCCACCCGATAAATATATGAAGAGGCAAAGAATAATTATGTCGGAAAATCGAAAAAACGGTAAGCCTATAGCCCATGGAAATATCGATTTTGCCCCGTAAAATAAAATCTCACGAAAGCGCCGGATCTTCGCATATATAATTCTCCACGCACGCCTTGTCGTCGATCCACCCGATAAATATATGAAGAGGCAAAGAATAATTTTCTCGGAAAATTGAAAAAACGGTAAGCCCATGAAAATATTGATTTTCCCCGTAAAATAAAATCTCACGAAAGCGCCGGATCTTCGCATATATTATTCTCCACGCACGCCCTGACGTCGATCCACCCGATAAATATACGAAGGGGCAAAAAATAATTTTCTCAGAAAATCGAAAAAACGGTAAGCCTATAGCCCATGAAAATATTGATTTTGTCCTGTAAAATAAAATCTCACGAAAGCGCCGGATGTTCGCATATATTATTCCCCGCGCACGCCCTGATGTCGATGAACACGATAAATATACGCAGAGGCAAAAAATAATTTTCTCGGAAAATCGAAAAAACGGTAAGCCTATAGCCCATGAAAATATCGATTTTGCCCGGTGAAATAAAATATCACGAAAGCGCCGGATTTTCGCATATATTATTCTCCACGCACGCCCTGACGTCGACCCACCCGATAAATATACGAAGAGGCAAAGAATAATTTTCTCGGAAAATCGAAAATACAGTAAGCCTATAGCCCATGAAAATATCGATTTGTCCTGCAAAATAAAATCTCACGAAAGCGCCGGATGTTCGCATACATTATTCCCCGCGCACGCCCTGACGCCGATGAACACGATAAACATACGAAGAGGCAAAAAATAATTTTCTCGGAAAATCGAAAAAACGGTAAGCCTATAGCCCATGGAAATATCGATTTTGCCCCGTAAAATAAATTCTCACTAAAGCGCCGGATCTTCGCATATATTATTCCCCGCGCACGCCCTGACGTCGATCAAGCCGATAAATATACGAGGAGGCAAAGAATAATTTTTTCGGAAAATCGAAAAAACGGTAAGCCTATAGCCCATGAAAATATCGATTTTGCCCCTTCAAATATATTCTCACGAAAGCGCCGGATGTTCGCATATATCATTCCCCGCGCACGCCCTGACGTCGATGAACACGATAAATATACGAAGAGGCAAAGAATAATTTTCTAGGAAAATCGAAAAAACGGTAAGCCTGTAGCCCATGAAAATATCGATTTTGCCCTTTCAAATAAATTCTCACGAAAGCGCCGGATCATCGCATATATTACTCCCCGCGCACGCCCTGACGTCGATCAACGCGATAAATATACGAAGAGGCAAAGAATAATTTTCTCGGAAAATCAAAAAAACGGTAAGCCTATAGCCCATGAAAATATCGATTTTGTCCTGCAAAATAAAATCTCACGAAAGCGCCGGATGTTCGCATATATTATTCCCCGCGCACGCCCTGACGTCGATGAACACGATAAATATACGAAGAGACAAAAAATAATTTTCTCGGAAAATCGAAAAAACAGTAAGCCTATATATATCCCACGAAAATATCGATTTTGCCCCGTAAAATAAATTCTCACGAAAGCGGCGGGTAATCGCATATATTATTCTCCACGCACGCCCTGTCGTCGATCCACCCGATAAATATACGAAGAGGCAAAGAATAATTTTCTCGGAAAATCGAAAATACGGTAAGCCTATAGCCCATGAAAATATCGATTTTGCCCCGTAAAATAAAATTTCACGAAAGTGCCTGATCTTCACATATATTACTCTCCACGCACGCCCTGACGTCGATCCACCCGATAAATATACGAAGAGGCAAAGAATAATTTTCTCGGAAAATCGAAAAAACGGTAAGCCTGTAGCCCATAAAAATATGGATTTTGCCCCTTCAAATAAATTCTCACGAAAGTGCCGGATCATCGCATATATTACTCCCCGCGCACGCCCTGACGTCGATAAACGCGATAAATATACGAAGAGGCAAAGAATAATTTTCTCGGAAAATCGAAAAAACGGCAAGCCTATAGCCCATGAAAATATCGATTTTGTCCTGTAAAATAAAATGTCACGAGAGCGCCGGATGTTCGCATATATTATTCCCCGCGCACGCCCTGATGTCAATGAACACGATAAATATACATAGAGGCAAAAAATAATTTTCTCGGAAAACCGAAAAAACGGTAAGCCAATAGCCCATGAAAATATCGATTTTGCCCCGTAAAATAAAATCTCACGAAAGCGCCGGATCTTCGCATATATAATTCTCCACGCACGCCTTGTCGTCGATCCACCCGATAAATATATGAAGAGGCAAAGAATAATTTTCTCGGAAAATTGAAAAAACGGTAAGCCCATGAAAATATCGATTTTCCCCGTAAAATAAAATCTCACGAAAGCGCCGGATCTTCGCATATATTATTCTCCACGCACGCCCTGACGTCGATCCACCCGATAAATATACGAAGGGGCAAAGAATAATTTTCTCAAAAAATCGAAAAAACGGTAAGCCTATAGCCCATGAAAATATCGATTTTGTCCTGTAAAATAAAATCTCACTAAAGCGCCGGATGTTCGCATATATTATTCCCCGCGCATGCCCTGATGTCGATGAACACGATAAATATACGCAGAGGCAAAAAATAATTTTCTCGGAAAATCGAAAAAACGGTAAGCCTATAGCCCATGAAAATATCGATTTTGCCCGGTGAAATAAAATATCACGAAAGCGCCGGATCTTCGCATATATTATTCTCCACGCACGCCCTGACGTCGACCCACCCGATCAATATACGAAGAGGCAAAGAATAATTTTCTCGGAAAATCGAAAATACGGTAAGCCTATAGCCCATGAAAATATCGATTTGTCCTGCAAAATAAAATCTCACGAAAGCGCCGGATGTTCGCATACATTATTCCCCGCGCACGCCCTGACGTCGATGAACACGAAACATACGAAGAGGCAAAAAATAATTTTCTCGGAAAATCGAAAAAACGGTAAGCCTATAGCCCATGGAAATATCGATTTTGCCCCGTAAAATAAATTCTCACTAAAGCGCCGGATCTTCGCATATATTATTCCCCGCGCACGCCCTGACGTCGATCAAGCCGATAAATATACGAGGAGGCAAAGAATAATTTTTTCGGAAAATCGAAAAAACGGTAAGCCTATAGCCCATGAAAATATCGATTTTGCCCCTTCAAATAAATTCTCACGAAAGCGCCGGATGTTCGCATATATCATTCCCCGCGCACGCCCTGACGTCGATGAACACGATAAATATAAGAAGAGGCAAAGAATAATTTTCTAGGAAAATCGAAAAAACGGTAAGCCTGTAGCCCATGAAAATATCGATTTTGCCCTTTCAAATAAATTCTCACGAAAGCGCCGGATCATCGCATATATTACTCCCCGCGCACGCCCTGACGTCGATCAACGCGATAAATATACGAAGAGGCAAAGAATAATTTTCTCGGAAAATCAAAAAAACGGTAAGCCTATAGCCCATGAAAATATCGATTTTGTCCTGCAAAATAAAATCTCACGAAAGCGCCGGATGTTCGCATATATTATTCCCCGCGCACGCCCTGACGTCGATGAACACGATAAATATACGAAGAGACAAAAAATAATTTTCTCGGAAAATCGAAAAAACAGTAAGCCTATAGCCCACGAAAATATCGATTTTGCCCCGTAAAATAAATTCTCACGAAAGCGGCGGGTAATCGCATATATTATTCTCCACGCACGCCCTGTCGTCGATCCACCCGATAAATATACGAAGAGGCAAAGAATAATTTTCTCGGAAAATCGAAAATACGGTAAGCCTATAGCCCATGAAAATATCGATTTTGCCCCGTAAAATAAAATTTCACGAAAGTGCCTGATCTTCACATATATTACTCTCCACGCACGCCCTGACGTCGATCCACCCGATAAATATACGAAGAGGCAAAGAATAATTTTCTCGGAAAATCGAAAAAACGGTAAGCCTGTAGCCCATAAAAATATGGATTTTGCCCCTTCAAATAAATTCTCACGAAAGTGCCGGATCATCGCATATATTACTCCCCGCGCACGCCCTGACGTCGATAAACGCGATAAATATACGAAGAGGCAAAGAATAATTTTCTCGGAAAATCGAAAAAACGGTAAGCCTATAGCCCATGAAAATATCGATTTTGTCCTGTAAAATAAAATGTCACGAGAGCGCCGGATGTTCGCATATATTATTCCCCGCGCACGCCCTGATGTCAATGAACACGATAAATATACATAGAGGCAAAAAATAATTTTCTCGGAAAACCGAAAAAACGGTAAGCCAATAGCCCATGAAAATATCGATTTTGCCCCGTAAAATAAATTCTCACGAAAGCAGCGGGTCATCGCATATATTATTCCCCACGCACGCCCTGACGTCGATCAACCCGATAAATATACGAAGAGGCAAAGAATAATTTTTTCGGAAAATCTATAGCCCATGAAAATATCGATTTTTCCCCGTAAAATAAAATTTCACGAAAGCGCCGGATCTTCACATATATTATTCTCCACGCACGCCCTGACGTCGATCCACCCGATAAATATACGAAGAGGCAAAGAATAATTATGTCGGAAAATCGAAAAAACGGTAAGCCTATAGCCCATGGAAATATCGATTTTGCCCCGTAAAATAATATCTCACGAAAGCGCCGGATCTTCGCATATATTATTCTGCACGCACGCCTTGTCGTCGATCCACCCGATAAATATATGAAGAGGCAAAGAATAATTTTCTCGGAAAATTGAAAAAACGGTAAACCCATGAAAATATCGATTTTTCCCCGTAAAATAAAATTTCACGAAAGCGCCGGATCTTCACATATATTATTCTCCACGCACGCCCTGACGTCGATCCACCCGATAAATATACGAAGAGGCAAAGAATAATTATGTCGGAAAATCGAAAAAACGGTAAGCCTATAGCCCATGGAAATATCGATTTTGCCCCGTAAAATAAAATCTCACGAAAGCGCCGGATCTTCGCATATATAATTCTCCACGCACGCCTTGTCGTCGATCCACCCGATAAATATATGAAGAGGCAAAGAATAATTTTCTCGGAAAATTGAAAAAACGGTAAGCCCATGAAAATATCGATTTTCCCCGTAAAATAAAATCTCACGAAAGCGCCGGATCTTCGCATATATTATTCTCCACGCACGCCCTGACGTCGATCCACCCGATAAATATACGAAGGGGCAAAGAATAATTTTCTCAGAAAATCGAAAAAACGGTAAGCCTATAGCCCATGAAAATATCGATTTTGCCCCTTCAAATAAATTCTCACGAAAGCGCCGGATGTTCGCATATATCATTCCCCGCGCACGCCCTGACGTCGATGAACACGATAAATATACGAAGAGGCAAAGAATAATTTTCTAGGAAAATCGAAAAAACGGTAAGCCTGTAGCCCATGAAAATATCGATTTTGCCCTTTCAAATAAATTCTCACGAAAGCGCCGGATCATCGCATATATTACTCCCCGCGCACGCCCTGACGTCGATCAACGCGATAAATATACGAAGAGGCAAAGAATAATTTTCTCGGAAAATCAAAAAAACGGTAAGCCTATAGCCCATGAAAATATCGATTTTGTCCTGCAAAATAAAATCTCACGAAAGCGCCGGATGTTCGCATATATTATTCCCCGCGCACGCCCTGACGTCGACGAACACGATAAATATACGAAGAGACAAAAAATAATTTTCTCTAAAAATCGAAAAAACAGTAAGCCTATAGCCCACGAAAATATCGATTTTGCCCCGTAAAATAAATTCTCACGAAAGCGGCGGGTAATCGCATATATTATTCTCCACGCACGCCCTGACGTCGATCCACCCGATAAATATACGACGAGGGAAAGAATAATTTCCTCGGAAAATCGAAAAAACGGTAAGCCTGTAGCCCATGAAAATATGGATTTTGCCCCTTCAAATAAATTCTCACCAAAGTGCCGGATCATCGCATATATTACTCCCCGCGCACGCCTTGACGTCGACCCACCCGATAAATATACGAAGAGGCAAAGAATAATTTTCTCGGAAAATCGAAAATACAGTAAGCCTATAGCCCATGAAAATATCGATTTGTCCTGCAAAATAAAATCTCACGAAAGCGCCGGATGTTCGCATACATTATTCCTCGCGCACGCCCTGACGTCGATGAACACGATAAACATACGAAGAGGCAAAAAATAATTTTCTCGGAAAATCGAAAAAACGGTAAGCTAGCCCATGGAAATATCGATTTTGCCCCGTAAAATAAATTCTCACTAAAGCGCCGGATCTTCGCATATATTATTCCCCGCGCACGCCCTTACGTCGATCAAGCCGATAAATATACGAGGAGGCAAAGAATAATTTTTTCGGAAAATCGAAAAAACGGTAAGCCTATAGCCCATGAAAATATCGATTTTGCCCCTTCAAATAAATTCTCACGAAAGCGCCGGATGTTCGCATATATCATTCCCCGCGCACGCCCTGACGTCGATGAACACGATAAATATACGAAGAGGCAAAGAATAATTTTCTAGGAAAATCGAAAAAAACGGTAAGCCTGTAGCCCATGAAAATATCGATTTTGCCCTTTCAAATAAATTCTCACGAAAGCGCCGGATCATCGCATATATTACTCCCCGCGCACGCCCTGACGTCGATCAACGCGATAAATATACGAAGAGGCAAAGAATAATTTTCTCGGAAAATCAAAAAAACGGTAAGCCTATAGCCCATGAAAATATCGATTTTGTCCTGCAAAATAAAATCTCACGAAAGCGCCGGATGTTCGCATTGCAATGGGGGTGTTCGCCTAGCAGAAGAGTAACTAGATATAGGTTGTGGCGCTAGGCGTAAACAGGTCGGCGCTATATCGTAACGGGGAAGCAAGCACTTCTCGTCGTCTTCTCTTGCACCAGCACACCAGCACCATGCCCACTGCCCAGTGCCTTCAGTACAATCACTCCCCACCGAAAGAGTAGCCATCCTGGCGACTTAAGGACAGGAGAACACAGGGGGGTCATGGCACTGCTTGAGCCGGGAGACGTGGACAATTTCCTGGCCCCGACGACGCTGGTCGGAAGGCGTTTCGAGTGGCTCGATGAGGTAGTTGACTGCGGATGTTTGTTTCAGTACCCGATAAGGACCGTGGTACTTGGAGAGCAGCTTGGAGGAAAGGCCTGGAGGAGTAGAGGGCACCCACAACCAGACCAGCGAGCCAGGCGCAAAGCACGGAGCCGTAGTGGATGAATCGTGGCGAAGCTTCTGGCGCCACTGGTCCTGGGATGTGAACGAACGAGCGAGCTGGCGACATTCTTCGGCGTAAGCAGCCGCTCTAGAAACAGTCGTACACTCCGAAGCATCTGGCCGGTAAGGTAGAATCGTGTCCATAGTGCATGAAGGTTCGTGTCCGTAAAGGAGAAAGAAAGGGGAGAACCCAGTGGTGCTTTGCGTGGCGGTATTGTAAGCGTAGGTGACGAAAGGTAGAATGCGATCCCAATTCGAGTGGTCAGATGAAGCATACATGGCCATCATGTCACCAAGGGTGCGGTTCAAACGTTCGGTCATCCCATTAGTTTGAGGATGATATGCTGTGGTAGTGCGGTGAATGATGCGACACTCCTTTAGCAATGCTGAAAGGACGTCAGAGAGGAAAACGCGACCGCGGTCGCTCAGTAATTCTCGAGGTGCTCCATGGCGTAAAATCAGATTTTGAAGGATAAAACTGGCGACGTCTTTTGCTGTGGCAGATACTAGGGCTGAAGTTTCAGCGTACCGCGTGAGGTGGTCGATAGCAACAATAACCCAGCGGTTGCCGCTTGGAGTGTTGGGAAGCGGACCGTATAGGTCAATGCCGACGCGGTCGAACGCTCGCGCGGGGCATGGTAAAGGTTGCAAGGGGCCGGTGGCATGTTGAGGTGGCGTCTTGCGTCGTTGGCATATGTGGCATGACCGGACATACTGGCGAACGAAACGGTACATACCGCGCCAGTAGTACCGAAGCTGCAGGCGAGAGTATGTCTTTAATACACCAGCGTGGCCGCATTGTGGGTCGTCGTGGAACGTGGCGCAGATGTCGGAGCGGAGGTGTCGGGGTATAACAAGCAACCACTTACGGCCGCTGGAATTGTAGTTGCGGCGGTACAGCAGGTTATCCCGAATGATGAAGTGCGTGGCTTGGCGACGAAGCGTCCGAGAGATCGGTGCTGGCGACTGGCTGGACAGGAAGTCAATAAGCGAAGAGATCCATGGGTCTTTGCGCTGCTCTGATGGCATGTCGGAAATGTTGAGGGCGAAGGCACCGCAGGTAGAAATAGACGAGTGGACAGGGCCAGAGGGCAGGGGTGACCGGGATAGAGCGTCTGCGTCTGAATGCTTTCGGCCTGAGCGATAAACAACGCGGATGTCGTACTCTTGTAGGCGCAATGCCCAACGGGCAAGCCGACCAGTTGGATCTTTTAGTGAAGATAACCAGCATAGTGCATGATGGTCGGTCACGATGTCAAATGGACGCCCGTACACATAAGGACGAAATTTGCCGATAGCCCAAATGATGGCCAGACATTCCTTCTCAGTAACTGAGTAGTTCGCCTCGGCTTTGGTAAGGGTGCGGCTGGCATACGCGACGACGTACTCTTCGAAGCCATCCTTGCGTTGTGCAAGAACAGCGCCGAGCCCGACACCACTAGCGTCCGTATGGATCTCAGTTGGAGCAGAGGGATCGAAGTGTCGCAGTACTGGAGGCGAGGTGAGAACGCGTCGTAGTTCTTGGAATGCGTCGTCGCACGCCGAGGACCAGGCTGATAGGTCAGAACGGCCGGTGAGAAGCTGCGTCAAGGGGGCGATGATAGAGGCAAAGTTACGGACGAAGCGTCGGAAATAGGAGCACAGGCCGATGAAGCTGCGAAGCTCTTTCATGGTGGTTGGTTTAGGGAACTCGGATACGGCGCTAAGTTTTGTGGGGTCCGGAAGGATACCGTCTTTTGAAACTACATGGCCGAGAATAGTAAGTGTACGAGCGCCGAAGTGGCATTTCTTCAAATTTAGTTGCAGTCCTGCAGTGGAGAGGCACGCAAGTACCTGCTCGAGGCGGTTGAGGTGCGACGCAAAGTCGGTGGAAAAAACCACAATATCATCTAAATAACAGAGGCACGTTTTCCACTTCAGCCCTCGAAGAATGGTGTCCATCATTCGCTCGAAAGTGGCAGGCGCGTTGCAGAGGCCGAACGGCATGACAGTGAATTCATATAGCCCATCAGGCGTTACGAAGGCTGTCTTTTGACGATCGGCCTCTGCCATTGGCACTTGCCAGTACCCGGAGCGCAAATCGAGCGACGAAAAGAATTCCGCTCCCTGCAGACAGTCCAAGGCATCGTCGATGCGCGGCAGAGGATAGACATCTTTGCGCGTTATTCGGTTAAGGCGGCGATAGTCGACGCAGAACCGAATGGAGCCATCTTTTTTTTTAACGAGGACAACCGGAGATGCCCAGGGACTGTTAGAGGGCTGGATGATGCCACGCTCCAGCATGTCGTCAACGTGCTGGTCGATGATACGGCGTTCAGCAGCCGACACACGATAGGGACGCTGGCGCAATGGTGTTTGCTGACCGGTGTCGATACGGTGAACGACTGCGGACGCTCGACCCAAGGATGGTTGGTCAATGTCAAATGAGGAACGAAAACGTTGGAGGAGTTTGATGGTTTCTGTTTGCTGCGCAGGTGTGAGTTCTGCGTCGACGGCGCGAGCGAAGACGTCTACAGGGGCATCAGTCGCGGCAGGATTAGTGACGGAACAAATCGGAAGTGATGCCGTGTCGCCAAACATGGTGGCCGGGAGAACGCTATCGAAAGCTTCAGCGGTACCCAGGCACTCGCCGCGGAGTAGGGATGATGGGCAGGCGGACGGATTGCACACGTAAAGGGCAGCAGAACCGTCGCAAAAAGTGACGACAGCAAACGGAAGTAGAAAGTTCCGGCGGCGCGCACAAGTGCCCGACGGTGTAAACAGAACAGATGAGTTCGCAGCAGAGTTACATGACACAGGAACCAGAGCGGCGGAGAAAGGTGCGATATCGATGTCAGAGGCGGCAACAACTTTAGGAGAAGAATGGTCGTCATGGTCGCAGCACGGCACGGATAACGTAAGTTCGGCACGAGCGCAGTCGATAAGAGCTTGATTGACAGATAAGAAATTCCATCCAAGAATAACGTCGTGTGAGGAACGAGGTAGGACGACAAATTCTATAACATACATAACGCTTTGGATGACAACCCGGGCTGTGCACGACGCTGAAGGCTGAATGCGATGCGAGGTTGCCGTACGCAGAGAAAGAGAGGTAAGGGGAATGGTCACTTTGTTCAAATTGCGGCAAAGCTTTTCACTAATAATAGAAACGGCGGCTCCGGTGTCGATAAGTGCGTGTACGGTGACGCCGTCTACGGACAGTTCAATTTCGTTCACCGGGTTAGAATGAGGCCTTAAAATGTTCGACGTAAACGCAGTTCTTGCCTCTGGAACTGCGACTGTTAGTTTTCCTCACGGGCTGGGCTGGGTCGGCGAACCATCGGGGAAATGGATCGGCGACGTGGGGAAGGTGACCGGCGTGCATCGAAAGGGAGGCGACTGTAAGATGAGTCCGGAGGAAGGCTAGATGGGTCCTGACGCGGAAGTCGAGCAGGCCTGTAGCTTGAGGCGCCCCCACTGGCAGGTAAACGGGGGCTGCGACGGCGGCAGAATCGTGCTACGTGGCCCGGAAAATGGCAGAAATAGCATATTGGCCGGTTGTCAGATGTACGCCACGGGTTGACGACAGGGGCTCCAGCGGCCGAGTAAGGGACGACCATCGGGCGTGAAGGTGGCGGCGGCACATGGAAGGTGCCAGTGGCCCGGTAGGCATCAGGAGCCGGAGGAGCGTAAGGCCGGGCAACAACGTCAGCGTAAGTGAGCGGTCCAGCTGCAGGCTGCGGAGGAGGGGCAGATGGCAGCGCCGCGGCAACTTGGGTCTGAATGACGTGGCGAAGCGAGGGAGCCAAGGTTGTCGACGGCTCGGGTGTGCTGTTCGCCAGAGAGAGTTGGCGTGCCACTTCCTGACGGATGAACTGCTTTATCTCCGGCATTAAGGCAGAGATATCGGCAGCGTCGCGGCCGAAATCCAACGGAGATAGATCCGTGGTGTCCTGCTGAGCAGCGCGCGTTGATGCACGCTGCTTGCGCAGCTCGTCGTAGTGCTGACAGAGCTGTACGACCTCGGCAATCGTCCGCGGACTCTTCGCGACGAGCATCTGGAAGGCTTGGTCATCGATGCCTTTCATGACGTGCTTAATCTTATCAGCTTCGTCCATAGATGAGTTGACGCGCTTGCATAGCGAGAGCACGTCTTCAATATAACTAGTGAAGGTCTCCTCCTGGCGTTGAACTCGACCACGCAAGCGCTGCTCAGCGCGAAGCCGGCGAACGGCGGGACGGCCGAAGACCTCTGCCAAAGTTGCCGTGAAAGCCGACCAGGTGGTAAAATCGGCTTCATGATTGCGGAACCATAGGTTTGCCACGTCAGTCAAGTAAAAGATGACATTTGTGAGCTTGGCGCGGTCGTCCCACTTATTATAGGCGCTTACACGGTCATATTCGGCGAGCCAGTCTTCCACGTCGTGGTCGTCTGTGCCGCTAAATATAGCCGGATCGCGCTGCCGGATGACGCCAGAACAGACGATGGCGGGGGGCACGGGAGCAGCAGCCTGGGACGGTCCCGGTTCATCCATTGCAACAGCTGGTGGTAGCGTTCGGCTGCGGAGTTCCAGGATGTCGAAGAGAAACCCAGCAGCTCCACCAAATGCAATGGGGGTGTTCGCCTAGCAGAAGAGTAACTAGATATAGGTTGTGGCGCTAGGCGTAAACAGGTCGGCGCTATATCGTAACGGGGAAGCAAGCACTTCTCGTCGTCTTCTCTTGCACCAGCACACCAGCACCATGCCCACTGCCCAGTGCCTTCAGTACAGCATATATTATTCCCCGCGCACGCCCTGACGTCGATGAACACGATAAATATACGAAGAGACAAAAAATTATTTTCTCGGAAAATCGAAAAAACAGTAAGCCTATAGCCCACGAAAATATCGATTTTGCCCCGTAAAATAAATTCTCACGAAAGCGGCGGGTAATCGCATATATTATTCTCCACGCACGCCCTGTCGTCGATCCACCCGATAAATATACGAAGAGGCAAAGAATAATTTTCTCGGAAAATCGAAAATACGGTAAGCCTATAGCCCATGAAAATATCGATTTTGCCCCGTAAAATAAAATTTCACGAAAGTGCCTGATCTTCACATATATTACTCTCCACGCACGCCCTGACGTCGATCCACCCGATAAATATACGAAGAGGCAAAGAATAATTTTCTCGGAAAATCGAAAAAACGGTAAGCCTGTAGCCCATAAAAATATGGATTTTGCCCCTTCAAATAAATTCTCACGAAAGTGCCGGATCATCGCATATATTACTCCCCGCGCACGCCCTGACGTCGATAAACGCGATAAATATACGAAGAGGCAAAGAATAATTTTCTCGGAAAATCGAAAAAACGGTAAGCCTATAGCCCATGGAAATATCGATTTTGCCCCGTAAAATAAAATCTCACGAAAGCGCCGGATCTTCGCATATATAATTCTCCACGCACGCCTTGTCGTCGATCCACCCGATAAATATATGAAGAGGCAAAGAATAATTTTCTCGGAAAATTGAAAAAAGGGTAAGCCCATGAAAATATCGATTTTCCCCGTAAAATAAAATCTCACGAAAGCGCCGGATCTTCGCATATATTATTCTCCACGCACGCCCTGACGTCGATCCACCCGATAAATATACGAAGGGGCAAAGAATAATTTTCTCAGAAAATCGAAAAAACGGTAAGCCTATAGCCCATGAAAATATCGATTTTGTCCTGTAAAATAAAATCTCACTAAAGCGCCGGATGTTCGCATATATTATTCCCCGCGCACGCCCTGATGTCGATGAACACGATAAATATACCCAGAGGCAAAAAATAATTTTCTCGGAAAATCGAAAAAACGGTAAGCCTATAGCCCATGAAAATATCGATTTTGCCCGGTGAAATAAAATATCACGAAAGCGCCGGATCTTCGCATATATTATTCTCCACGCACGCCCTGACGTCGACCCACCCGATAAATATACGAAGAGGCAAAGAATAATTTTCTCGGAAAATCGAAAATACGGTAAGCCTATAGCCCATGAAAATATCGATTTGTCCTGCAAAATAAAATCTCACGAAAGCGCCGGATGTTCGCATACATTATTCCCCGCGCACGCCCTGACGTCGATGAACACGATAAACATACGAAGAGGCAAAAAATAATTTTCTCGGAAAATCGAAAAAACGGTAAGCCTATAGCCCATGGAAATATCGATTTTGCCCCGTAAAATAAATTCTCACTAAAGCGCCGGATCTTCGCATATATTATTCCCCGCGCACGCCCTGACGTCGATCAAGCCGATAAATATACGAGGAGGCAAAGAATATTTTTTTCGGAAAATCGAAAAAACGGTAAGCCTATAGCCCATGAAAATATCGATTTTGCCCCTTCAAATAAATTCTCACGAAAGCGCCGGATGTTCGCATATATCATTCCCCGCGCACGCCCTGACGTCGATGAACACGATAAATATACGAAGAGGCAAAGAATTATTTTCTAGGAAAATTGAAAAAACGGTAAGCCTGTAGCCCATGAAAATATCGATTTTGCCCTTTCAAATAAATTCTCCCGAAAGCGCCGGATCATCGCATATATTACTCCCCGCGCACGCCCTGACGTCGATCAACGCGATAAATATACGAAGAAGCAAAGAATAATTTTCTCGGAAAATCAAAAAAACGGTAAGCCTATAGCCCATGAAAATATCGATTTTGTCCTGCAAAATAAAATCTCACGAAAGCGCCGGATGTTCGCATATATTATTCCCCGCGCACGCCCTGACGTCGATGAACACGATAAATATACGAAGAGACAAAAAATAATTTTCTCGGAAAATCGAAAAAACAGTAAGCCTATAGCCCACGAAAATATCGATTTTGCCCCGTAAAATAAATTCTCACGAAAGCGGCGGGTAATCGCATATATTATTCTCCACGCACGCCCTGTCGTCGATCCACCCGATAAATATACGAAGAGGCAAAGAATAATTTTCTCGGAAAATCGAAAATACGGTAAGCCTATAGCCCATGAAAATATCGATTTTGCCCCGTAAAATAAAATTTCACGAAAGTGCCTGATCTTCACATATATTACTCTCCACGCACGCCCTGACGTCGATCCACCCGATAAATATACGAAGAGGCAAAGAATAATTTTCTCGGAAAATCGAAAAAACGGTAAGCCTGTAGCCCATGAAAATATGGATTTTGCCCCTTCAAATAAATTCTCACGAAAGTGCCGGATCATCGCATATATTACTGCCCGCGCACGCCCTGACGTCGATAAACGCGATAAATATACGAAGAGGCAAAGAATAATTTTCTCGGAAAATCGAAAAAACGGTAAGCCTATAGCCCATGAAAATATCGATTTTGTCCTGTAAAATAAAATGTCACGAGAGCGCCGGATGTTCGCATATATTATTCCCCGCGCACGCCCTGATGTCAATGAACACGATAAATATACGTAGAGGCAAAAAATAATTTTATCGGAAAACCGAAAAAACGGTAAGCCTATATATAGCCCATAAAGATATCGATTTTGCCCCGTAAAATAAAATCTCACGAAAGCGCCGTATCGTCGCATATATTATTCTCCACGCACGCCCTGACGTCGATCAACCCGATAAATATACGAAGAGGCAAAGAATATTTTTTTCGGAAAATCTATAGCCCATGAAAATATCGATTTTTCCCCGTAAAGTAAAATCTCACGAAAGCGCCGGATCTTCGCATATATTATTCTCCACGCACGCCCTGACGTCGATCCACCCGATAATTATACGAAGAGGCAAAGAATAATTTTCTCGGAAAATCGAAAAAACGGTAAGCCTATAGCCCATGAAAATATCGATTTTTCCCCGTAAAATAAAATCTCATGAAAGCACCGGATCTTCGCATATATTATTCCCCGCGCACGCCCTGACGTCGATGAACACGATAAATATACGAAGAGGCAAAGAATAATTTTCTCGGAAAATCGAAAAAACGGTAAGCTTATAGCCCATGAAAATATCGACTATGCTAATAAAATAAATTCTAACGAAAGCGCAGGATCTTCGCCTATATTACTCCCCGCTCATGCCCTGACGTCGATCAAGCCGATAAATATAAGAAGAGGCAAGGAATAATTTTCTCGGAAAACCGAAAAAACGGTAAGCCTATAGCCCATGGAAATGTCGATTTTGCCCCGTAAAATTACATCTCACGAAAGCGGCGGATCTTCGCTTATATTATTCTCCACGCACGCCCTGACGTCGATCAAACCGATAAATATACGAAGAGGCAAAGAATAATTTTCTAGGAAAATCGAAAAAACGGTAAGCCTATAGCCCATGAAAATATCGATTTTGCCCTGTGAAATAAAATATCACGAAAGCGCCGGATCTTCGCATATATTATTCTCCACGCACGCCCTGACGTCGATCAACCCGATAAATATACGAAGAGGCAAGGAATAATTTTCTCGGAAAACCGAAAAAACGGTAAGCCTATATATAGCCCATGAAAATATCGATTTTGCCCTTTCAAATAAATTCTCACGTAAGCGCCGGATCTTCGCATATATTATTCTCCACGCACGCCCTGACGTCGACCCACCCGATAAATATACGAGGAGGCAAAGAATAATTTTGTCGGAAAATCGAAAAAACGGTAAGCCTATATATAGCCCATGAAAATATCGATTTTGCCCTTTCAAATAAATTCTCACGAAAGCACCGGATCATCGCATATATTACTCCCCGCGCACGCCCTGACGTCGATCAACGCGATAAATATACGAAGAGGCAAAGAATAATTTTCTCGGAAAATCGAAAAAACGGTAAGCCTATAGCCCACGAAAATATCGATTTTGTCCTGCAAAATAAAATCTCACGAAAGTGCCGGATGTTCGCATATATTATTCCCCGCGCACGCCCTGACGTCGATGAACACGATAAATATACGAAGAGGCAAAGAATAATTTTCTCGGAAAATCTAAAATACGGTAAGCCTATAGCCCATGAAAATATCGATTTTGCCCCGTAAAATAAAATTTCACGAAAGTGCCTGATCTTCACATATATTACTCTCCACGCACGCCCTGACGTCGATCCACCCGATAAATATACGAAGAGGCAAAGAATAATTTTCTCGGAAAATCGAAAAAACGGTAAGCCTGTAGCCCATGAAAATATGGATTTTGCCCCTTCAAATAAATTCTCACGAAAGTGCCGGATCATCGCATATATTACTGCCCGCGCACGCCCTGACGTCGATAAACGCGATAAATATACGAAGAGGCAAAGAATAATTTTCTCGGAAAATCGAAAAACGGTAAGCCTATAGCCCATGAAAATATCGATTTTGCCCCTTCAAATAAATTCTCAAGAAAGCGCCGGATCATCGCATATATTACTCCCCGCGCACGCCCTGACGTCGATAAACGCGATAAATATACGAAGAGGCAAAGGATACTTTTCTCGGAAAATCGAAAAAACGGTAAGCCTATAGCCCATGAAAATATCGATTTTGCCCCGTAAAATAAAATTTCACGAAAGCGCCTGATCTTCACATATATTACTCTCCACGCACGCCCTGACGTCGATCCACCCGATAAATATACGAAGAGGCAAAGAATAATTTTCCCGGAAAATCGAAAAAACGGTAAGCCTATAGCCCATGAAAATATGGATTTTGTCCTGTAAAATAATATATCACGAAAGCGCCGGATGTTCGCATATAATATTCCCCGCGCACGCCCTGACGTCGATGAACACAATAAATATACGAAGAGGCAAAGAATAATTTTCTCGGAAAATCGAAAAAACGGTAAGCCTATAGCCCATGAAAATATCGATTTTGTCCTGTAAAATAATATATCACGAAAGCGCCGGATGTTCGCATATAATATTCTCCGCGCACGCCCTGACGTCGATGAACACAATAAGTATACGAAGAGGCAAAGAATAATTTTCTTGGAAAATCGAAAAACGGTAAGCCTATATATAGCCCATAAAAATATCGATTTTGCCCCGTAAAATAAAATCTCACGAAAGCGCCGTATCGTCGCATATATTATTCTCCACGCACGCCCTGACGTCGATCCACCCGATAAATATACGAAGAGGCAAAGAATAATTTTCTCGGAACATCGAAAATACGGTAAGCCTATAGCCCATGAAAATATCGATTTTGCCCCGTAAAATAAAATTTCACGAAAGCGCCTGATCTTCACATATATTACTCTCCACGCACGCCCTGACGTCGATCCACCCGATAAATATACGAAGAGGCAAAGAATAATTTTCTCGGAAAATCGAAAAAACGGTAAGCCTATAGCCCATGAAAATATGGATTTTGCCCCTTCAAATAAATTCTCACGAAAGTGCCGAATCATCGCATATATTACTCCCCGCGCACGCCCTGACGTCGATAAACGCGATAAATATACGAAGAGGCAAAGAATAATTTTCTCGGAAAATCGAAAAACGATAAGCCTATAGCCCATGAAAATATCGATTTTGTCCTGTAAAATAATATATCACGAAAGCGCCGGATGTTCGCATATAATATTCCCCGCGCACGCCCTGACGTCGATGAACACAATAAATATACGAAGAGGCAAAGAATAATTTTCTCGGAAAATCGAAAAAACGGTAAGCCTATAGCCCTTGAAAATATCGATTTTGTCCTGTAAAATTATATATCACGAAAGCGCCGGATGTTCGCATATAATATTCCCCGCGCGCGCCCTGACGTCGATGAACACAATAAATATACGAAGAGGCAAAAAATAATTTTCTCGGAAAATCGAAAAAACGGTAAGCCTATATATAGCCCATAAAAATATCGATTTTGCCCCGTAAAATAAAATCTCACGAAAGCGCCGTATCGTCGCATATATTATTCTCCACGCACACCCTGACCTCGATCAACGCGATAAATATACGAAGAGGTAAAGAATAATTTTGTCGGAAAATCGAAAAAACGGTAAGCCTATAGCCCATGAAAATATCGATTTTGCCCCGTGAAATAAAATCTCACGAAAGCGCCGTATCTTCACATATGGTATTGTCCACGCACACCCTGACGTCGATCAACGCCATAAATATATGAAGAGGCAAAGAATAATTTTCTCGGAAAATCGAAAAAACGATAAGCCTACAGCCCATGAAAATATCGATCTTGCCCGGTAAAATAAAATATCACGAAAGCGCCGGATCTTCACATATATTATTCCCCGCGCACGCCCTGATGTCGATGAACATGATAAATATACGAAGAGGCAAAGAATAATTTTCTCGGAAAATCGAAAAAACGGTATATCCCATGAAAATATCGATTTTGCCCCGTAAAATAAAATTTCACGAAAGCACCTGAGCTTCACATATATTACTCTCCACGCACGCCCTGACGTCGATCCACCCGATAAATATACGAAGAGGCAAAGAATAATTTTCTCGGAAAATCGAAAAAACGGTAAGCCTTATAGCCCATGAAAATATCGATTTTGCCCCTTCAAATAAATTCTCAAGAAAGCGCCGGATCATCGCATATATTACTCCCCGCGCACGCCCTGACGTCGATAAACGCGATAAATATACGAAGAGGCAAAGGATACTTTTCTCGGAAAATCGAAAAAACGGTAAGCCTATAGCCCATGAAAATATCGATTTTGTCCTGTAAAATAAAATATCATGAAAGCGCCGGATGTTCGCATATAATATTCCCCGCGCACGCCCTGACGTCGATGAACACAATAAATATACGAAGAGGCAAAGAATAATTTTCTCGGAAAATCGAAAAAACGGTAAGCCTATAGCCCATGAAAATATCGATTTTGCCCCGTAAAATAAAATTTCACGAAAGCGCCTGATTTTCACATATATTACTCTCCACGCACGCCCTGACGTCGATCCACCCGATAAATATACGAAGAGGCAAAGAATAATTTTCTCGGAAAATCGAAAAAACGGTAAGCCTATAGCCCATGAAAATATGGATTTTGTCCTGTAAAATAATATATCACGAAAGCGCCGGATGTTCGCATATAATATTCCCCGCGCACGCCCTGACGTCGATGAACACAATAAGTATACGAAGAGGCAAAGAATAATTTTCTTGGAAAATCGAAAAAACGGTAAGCCTATATATAGCCCATAAAAATATCGATTTTGTCCTGTAAAATAATATATCACGAAAGCGCCGGATGTTCGCATATAATATTCCCCGCGCACGCCCTGACGTCGATGAACACAATAAATATACGAAGAGGCAAAGAATAATTTTCTCGGAAAATCGAAAAAACGGTGAGCCTATAGCCCTTGAAAATATCGATTTTGTCCTGTAAAATTATATATCACGAAAGCGCCGGATGTTCGCATATAATATTCCCCGCGCGCGCCCTGACGTCGATGAACACAATAAATATACGAAGAGGCAAAGAATATTTTTTTCGGAAAATCGAAAAAACGGTAAGCCTATATATAGCCCATAAAAATATCGATTTTGCCCCGTAAAATAATATCTCACGAAAGCGCCGTATCGTCGCATATATTATTCTCCACGCACACCCTGACCTCGATCAACGCGATAAATATACGAAGAGGTAAAGAATAATTTTGTCGGAAAATCGAAAAAACGGTAAGCCTATAGCCCATGAAAATATCGATTTTGCCCCGTAAAATAAAATCTCACGAAAGCGCCGTATCTTCACATATGGTATTGTCCACGCACACCCTGACGTCGATCAACGCCATAAATATATGAAGAGGCAAAGAATAATTTTCTCGGAAAATCGAAAAAACGATAAGCCTACAGCCCATGAAAATATCGATCTTGCCCGGTAAAATCAAATATCACGAAAGCGCCGGATCTTCACATATATTATTCCCCGCGCACGCCCTGATGTCGATGAACATGATAAATATACGAAGAGGCAAAGAATAATTTTCTCGGAAAATCGAAAAAACGGTATAGCCCGTGAAAATATCGATTTTGCCCCGTAATATAAAATTTCACGAAAGCACCTGAGCTTCACATATATTACTCTCCACGCACGCCCTGACGTCGATCCACCCGATAAATATACGAAGAGGCAAAGAATAATTTTCTCGGAAAATCGAAAAAACGGTAAGCCTATAGCCCATGAAAATATCGATTTTGCCCCTTCAAATAAATTCTCAAGAAAGCGCCGGATCATCGCATATATTACTCCCCGCGCACGCCCTGACGTCGATAAACGCGATAAATATACGAAGAGGCAAAGGATACTTTTCTCGGAAAATCGAAAAAACGGTAAGCCTATAGCCCATGAAAATATCGATTTTGTCCTGTAAAATAAAATATCACGAAAGCGCCGGATGTTCGCATATAATATTCCCCGCGCACGCCCTGACGTCGATGAACACAATAAATATACGAAGAGGCAAAGAATAATTTTCTCGGAAAATCGAAAAAACGGTAAGCCTATAGCCCATGAAAATATCGATTTTGCCCCGTAAAATAAAATTTCACGAAAGCGCCTGATCTTCACATATATTACTCTCCACGCACGCCCTGACGTCGATCCACCCGATAAATATACGAAGAGGCAAAGAATAATTTTCTCGGAAAATCGAAAAAACGGTAAGCCTATAGCCCATGAAAATATGGATTTTGTCCTGTAAAATAATATATCACGAAAGCGCCGGATGTTCGCATATAATATTCCCCGCGCACGCCCTGACGTCGATGAACACAATAAATATACGAAGAGGCAAAGAATAATTTTCTCGGAAAATCGAAAAAACTGTAAGCCTATAGCCTATGAAAATATCGATTTTGCCCTGTAAAAGAAATTATAACGAAAGCGCCGGATCTTCTCATATATTATTCCTCGCGCACGCCCTGACGTCAATGAACACGATAAATATACGAAGAGGCAAAAGATAATTTTCTCGGAAATTCGAAAAAATGGTAAGCCTATAGCCCATGAAAATATCGTTTTTTCTCTGTAAAATAATTTCTCACGAAGGCTTACTGTTTTTTCAATTTTCTGAGAAAATTTTTCTTTGGCTATTCGTTTATTGATCGCGTATGTGGGCGTCAGTGCGTTTGCGGGGAGGGGTGTATGCGAAGATCCAGCGCTTTCAGGAGAACCTATTTTACCGGGTAAAATTGATACTTTCCTGGCCGAGTTCCTACCACCATACCGGGACTCAGTGACCTGTGTCCCAATATCGTAATCGGCACCCGGGGCAATCCGCCGACTGGCGAGGCAGACGCGGTACTCGGGTATGTGTCTTCGCGTCGCATCCAGCTCGGCCCTCAATCAACGACAGTTGCAGCCTCGGAACTTCGACTTTTTTTTTTTTTTCAGACATGCAGGCACCATGCTTCGGACCACCGCCTTTACGGGTTCGAGCTGAGCACTTTACCGACTCGGCTACTGGAATGGCACAGGAACAGGCGTTGTTTCGTCGACAAGTAGCATAGGGTTTTATATTGGACAAGTAGCTTGGCCAGCGAGGCCGTTATCGCAGCCTACGTTCTCACAGTTCATTCTTCCGTCGAGATAGCAGCGTGCTCTATTCCCGTGCTCTCCAAGGTAACATTCGCCAGTCACGCTGGATACGTATTTGCGCTATACTACTATAATACTCATTTACACGGCAACGCAAGTGCGAATGCACTATTTACTAGGTAGTGAACGGATCCCTTGCATGTATAAATTACACTATTAATGAGGAAAGCGAAGGTAGACAAGTACGCACGGGGTTAATTCACGGGAATTTTTATTTTTTGAAGATCGTAAACATTCGTATACGAGGCAAAGCATTTCACTCGGTGTGTCAGACACCCAGAAATCAAATCAAGAGGAGGCTCTGCCGATAGACTGACTAAAAATTATCAGCTGTTACTTCACGTAGCGTACAAGTGCGCACATGTGGCAATGACGACGAAACATCGATGTCGAAGCAATGTTGCATCATCAGAAAAAATGACATCGCATTGATTATAAATAGAATAAGGGCTGCCGGTAATCACGAGACAGACAGACAGACAAAGAACTTTATTTACAAGGTCCTGAGACGCTTTGTCCTAGGGCAGAGCTGCGGGCCACTCCTCCGTGGGGACCCTTAGGCCGAGCCTAACCGCCACATCGTGGGCTCTCTGGACAGCCCAAGTTTGCCGTGAAAGTTCTGAGCTCTGGATGGCAGAGCTCCATTCTTCCGTGATGCGATTGGGTCCCTGTAACGAGGGGCATCGCCATAGCATGTGCACGAGATTGCTAACAGCCCCACAGTCGGGGCAAGTAGAGCTAAAAGCCTCTGTAGTGATCGTATGAAAAAAGGCCAGGTTTGAACAGGACTTAGTCTGAAGCATGCGTAAACTGGACGCCAGAGGTCTAGCCAGTTTGCTTTGAGGGGGAGGATAAGTCCTCCTACCCAGGTGACAGTGCGTAGTGATTTCGCTGAAAGTAGTGAGAGTGTCCCAAAACTCGAGAACCCCAGACTCTGAGCTCGACCAGGCTCCTGCGCAAGCTTATCGCAAATACGCGCGTCAACGATAACGCTGGTTGGGAAATGAAAACAGTTCCAGAACGTCTTAGAGGTGACTTGTACGTACTCAAAAACGTATGTAGCGCCAAAAAGCGGTTGCTGCGTGAGAGAGAATGAAATCTCGATTCTAGTTGTAGAATATCTGCCACAGCTTTAAGGAAGCCTTAGGCTAAGCACAGACGCACAGCTGTTCGTTCCAAGAGAAAAACATTATGGAGCACCCGAGAAAAGTACGCGACCAAACTACAAAATAGCATGAAAGTACACGCGATATATGATTGAGTGGCTGTTACTTCTAATAGGGCGATTGCTTAGCCAACGCAAAATGCATATGACACCTACACGTGTATGTATTCCGCCTCCAGAATCAGTACGCAAGCGCAGTTGAGAGGCGCGTGATAAGTGATCGAGAGATATTTAACGGACTCTACCTGTGGTATGTCTTCAAGATGCATTGTGCATATTGCTGTAGATGTTGTGTGCCACTTTAGGCTTCTTTGTCCGTTTATGAGGCCGCTGGTTGCTGAAGTTTTCAAATACTTACTTTGGAGAGTACCTACAAAAGCTTGCCGGCGACATGGGTCTTCTCATTCTCCGCGAGGCCTCATGTGCGGCAATGACGGCAGCAATAGGTCACCGCTGTTCCGCGAGACATTACTTGTTCGCACACTTTCTGACATCTCGCTGTTTGTTGCATTTGACGATGTTTACACTTGTAAGCGACGAAGTTAAATAAGACTTACCCACCTTTCTTTTTGTCCGCTGTGCAGCTTATGGGGTAAAGGCATTTCGCTTAGCTTCTGAATGCAATATGACGCTTCCACCTTTTGCCGTTTCTTTGCCGCATGGCGTGTTAAAGGTGCTGGGGCTTACAAGCACCGATTTTGCTGGTTTTACGCGGCCCATTAGCCAACCGGCGGCCGAGCAGTTCATGTGTGTTGATATATTTTATGTATGCCTTCGCCCATGTTGAACTGTTGATTTTTGCTTCACGCAGAACTGCTGATATTAAGGTAAGAGAGTTTTGTCTCCCCTCGTTTGCAGAGGGGTTAATTGACGCTTATCGTAATGATTACAGGAAAGTGTTTCTTTACCAGCTGATTTATTTTTGCGCGAGGACATCTTCAATTTTTGTGGTTACTTGAAAAGTGTTTTAGAAAGGAGGTGGCTCAGGACGATGATTGCTTCTTGCTGCTGCAAACGGTATTGCTGTTGTTTCTCGGTGACAATTTTGCGTCATGTTTCTGAGGTGGATAAAAGCTTGCTACTGCCTGAGTAAACTTGCCACGCAGAGTGCTTTGTCTGTTTCACATCTAAGTGAAACACCTATAATTTCACATCTGTCATTTCACAGTGTTTCACGTCTATCATTTCATGATAATTTTACTTTTTTTGTTCACATATTTCACCGCGTAGGAGCGCAGTGTTTACGACGGAAAGAACAAAACCCGGCATCACCGCTAGCGCCCAGCTACCTTGACTGGCACTGCTCCGCCTTTCAATAAATTGTGTGGCTTCTTTCTTCAGTAAAATTGAAAAATATACTGAAAAGTTCGTAATACTCTTGCTTTGCACGCTTGCAAACAGGTCACTAAGAGAAATTCAAATTGAGAAAGCACTAGCCTGAACAAAAGAAAATTAAATTATGGGGTTTTACGTGACAGAACCACGATCTGATTATGAGGCACGCCGTAGCAGGGGACTCCGGAAATTTGGACCAGCCGGTTCTTTAACGCGCTAGCTAGAAGAGCAGTTCGTGAACTTACGCAGCAGAATTGTATTGGTGGCACAGCGCTAGCTTGCGCTTGCATTCACCTGTTCTTTTGGCGACGTCGTTGACGATGGTACGCATTCCCATTAATAATTTCACAATTGCTCTGCATGATGCGATTATCACGGCGTTCGTTCGGCAATATCACGTGTATTCAGTGGTAGCAAGACCCCAACAACGTGTGCCAGCATCGTGATGTGCGGAGTCGTTTGATATTTATGTCTGCATAAAGTTAGGTGGGCGGATGACATTAAGACGTTTGCAGGGACAACATGGCCACAATTAGTACATGACCGGGGTAGTTGGAGAAGTATGGGAGAGGCCTTTGCCCTGCAGTGGGCTTAACTAGGCTGATGATGATGAGACCTAGTTTGCCTATTATTGAGCTACAGAAAACGTCATACGGCAAGGCTAGAATTAAAAAGAAAGAATAATCGAGACACTGTATCCACAGAAAAATAAATTTCAGCAATAGAGGACACTCCCATATTGCCTAGCTGCCGAACTGACTGTAGCACACCAAGCGGATGGCATCAACACGTTCCGGTTTCGGTTTTGGGCGCGCGCATTTTAAACGCCAGTTGGTACACGCCACGCCGGCTCCGCTGATCTGCATGGCATTTTTTTTTTCGCTTGTACTGCTGAACCACGTGCGGCCTTGACGCGGAATCGTTTTATTATTTAGTAAGAATGATTGCGAACATCCTTACAAGCCTCCACCGAATCTGTGTCACGTGCAATTTCATAAAGAAAACGCAAGACATCTTTTGAAATGATGGAATGTTTATTTTGCTCTATATAAATGCTCGTTCTGGGCTTCTGCATTCATTCAAAATTGTGGCACCAGGTAAGCAGCAGTCGTTGCCGTACGAAGCTCCACCGGATGCCATCAGCTGAAAAAGCGTAAATTACAAGCATGTATCATTTTGGTATATTGACCTAACAGGAATATTGCGTGTAGAGGTGAAACGTGTTAAGTGGTGAATGAGCGGCATTGCAGAAAAATTCAATTTTACATATATTTCGTAGCAAATAGACTCCTCCCAAACAATGCCATAAAATCTGAAGAAAGCATCCAATTTTCAAGCATCCATCCCTTCCCGGGCATTATTTCCTTCACTTTAAGAGCACAAATACACGGGTGACTGCGCGTTTCCAAAACAACTTGGCCTCAGTCGACACGATGGTACGCCAAGTACACAGAGGTGGCTACAACCCAGGCTCTCAGCCAGGCCCTGTTACACGCTCGCAGAATGCCTTCTAGTCGCACTCAAGACAGATTCGTGGGTGAAAAGCCTGTTTTCAGTCGTTGAGAAGACAGAAATGTCAAGTTTTGAGCTCCTCGGCGTTATCTTTTACGCATCCTGCCGGCGCAAGCAACACACTCCCGTGTTATCACTCTCGGCAATCGCTCGTCGCGTTTTCGACAAGCGTGAGTACCGAAATAAGCTATATGTTGTTGCAGGGCCATAAATATCATCACAATCTCGTCCCCCTAAAATTCAGTACACGCAAAACTAACTCCCCATGGCCGGCTTGCTTTCTTGCTAACAGCTTCACAACCCCAGGCGCGGCGAGCATGCCTCAAAAGTATCCCCAAAAGTTGCGAAATGAACTACAATAATTTTGGGGGTCAGAGAATGCGTCCCGAACGTCTCCCAGTAAGATTCAGTACACACGAAACTATCTGCGGCACACAGCCGAACTGCTTTTCACTAACTGCGCCACCGCACCGAGCGTGGCCACTGCGCTTGAAAAGTACCCCAAGAAGTAGCGAAATTAGTTACGATAATGTCTGGGGTCAGAGAAAGCGCCAAAACTTGTCCCGGTAAGATTCAGTACACGCAAAACTGCGTCACACGGCCGAGGTGCTTTTCGTCACAAAGCCAGGTGCGGCGAGCGTGCCCAAAAACTACCGAAATAAGTTATAATAATACTTGGGCTCATAGAAAGCGTAGCAAACATCTCCCAGTACCAGCAATTAACTCAAATTAGCTAGGCCTGGACGGCGAAGCTGTTTTTTTTTATAACTGCATCACTATATAGGTTCAGTTTTGTTCAGTAAGCCTGAATGTGCCTGAAGTGCGTCGCAGACTGTCAAACAAAATGCCTCACCTTGCTGTAGTCCGTTAGTGCCGCGGTGCCGTGTCGAAATGCAGACGGAACATAAGAGAACGCCGGCAGCCCAAAAATGCGCTACATCGATAACAAACGGGTCGCCGAGCAGGCGAGCTTCACATGCGCAGCCGGCCTCGCTCGCTTCGGTGGCATGTCTGGCGAATGACGCATGCATATGGTGCGTCTGGCGTGCCGCTAGCTTGTTGCTAGGTGACGCAAGAAAAGAAGTCGCGAAGTATAACTTCATTTATACGCAAAACTCTTTAGTTTTAGCGGGAAAGCATAAAAAAAAATTAAAACGTTGTCTGTAAGTTCATTTCACATTATTTTTTTCCGATGCTCACGTCAACTAACGGCTGGAGTTCACACTAGGCGTCACGTGTTTCCTGTCGCCAGTTTTTGACGAGTGTCCCCTCTTGTTGAATTTATTTCTCCATGCCGTATCGGCCAATAAAACGAAACAGCTTCTTAAGAACGAAAAAATAAATGTACTGCGCGAAATTGAGAGAGAGAGAGAGAAGGGAAGAAGGAAAGGCAGGTTAACCAGACTGAGTCCAGTTTGCTACCCTACACTGGTGAGGGGGACTGAGAGTGAAAGAGCATAAGGGCGTAGTAAGGGACAAGAACAGGCGCTATGGCGCTGGTAATGCTTTTGTCCGTGTCCTTTACTACATCCTTGTGTAGAATTTAGCGCAGTGCATTTTTTTACTCGCAGTATGAACCAACTCGCCCAACAACAAGTTTTATTGGACCCGGTTTCTTAACTCGAGCTCCACTTCACAAATGGGCTTCGTTACGCTTGTCTGCGGGAGGCACCTGGCACATATGTGGATTGGGTTGTCCCAAACTCCGTAACATTGTGCACATGTCAGCCCGTGCCTTTCCTGTAGCTGTCCCAGCAAAATAAACACTCGGGCACCCGAACAAAGGGGAAGTCGCAGCCGCGAATTTCGCCCATCCTTGTTGCGAATGCCTTGTCTGACATGCTCACGAGCATGCTTTCGAAGGCGCCTGCTAGGTAGCCATCAATGGTACTTTTGTAGGCGGCAGACTACGCATATGACATCTACAATACTCGCGGAGCCTGCAAAACGTCAGAGAGAGCCCGAGCAGTCATTAGACACGTCATAATGATGACGATGTCATTCATGAGGTGCTGCCGAGTTAAATGCGCATTCCCGCTTACATTAAAATCATAATAAAATATTTTCTAGGCAGCGTTTGCCATTAATACTCCATCAGATGTACCCATGTATGCAGGAGAATTGAACCACAGTAACGTATCAAGATTTATATTTAGGTGTTGAATTCTGAAGTTTTACGGGCCAAAATCACCATTTAATTATGAGGAACGCCGTAGTGGGGGACTGGGGCGTAATTTCGACCGCCAGGGTATCTTTAACGTGCGCTTCCAATATACGGGACAGGAATTCAACGCTACAGCTCTACCGTGTTTTCTAAAACTTGCAAGTCAAATCTTCAAGCACTTTAGAGTGTGCAAGCACAGGCACTGCACGTTTGCCTCGGCCTTCCGTGGAGCGCCTCAACAGCAGGAGCAGTTCTAATGGTTCTAGGCTATCCGATCACGACTTACATTACCACCGACACGCTTAGAGCGCATATTCACCACATTGCACGGATGCAGTCAGGCTATCTTGCTTGCTTGTCAGAATGACGACTACAGGCGTCATTCTCCAACGTAGTCAGCACTGTTCGTGCCCCCCTATTATCTGGATTCACACCCTCGGCACGTTCACCGTCAGCTTTGTGGTGTTTAAAACAACCTGAAGTGCGCGTTTTTGTTTCATGAATAAGAAATAAGGTGGACCTGCCTAATTTGGCCTTGAAACAAGTAACTCTGGATTGTTTGCACACTTTCTACTTTGCACACTATACGGATAGTTCTTTCACTCAGACCACGTTCACCGACGTAGTGGTTACACCATCACGATCAATAAGCATCAGAGGCAAGATTTCACACGTCACAACACTGACCAGTTTACCTCCGAGTTGCCGTTGATTATATTAACCACCAACCAAATAATCGGTGGGTAATATTCTGCGACCCGAAGGCCCATAGTGTGTTTCGTCAGCTCTTCGTCGCGGGTCCGGTGAACAACTCGGGACATTGGAGAAGGGACATACACTTGGATTCTCACAGCATTGATTGCATTCTCTCTACCCATCTATGCGACTGCGGCTGTTACCTGGGCTTCCGCGAATTGAGGAAACAATGCTGTGCCGCTTAGGACTGGGCACTGCATTAACCAATGCATATACATGTTTTATTGGAATGGCTGATAACACCGATTGCAATGAAGACGCTGTCGAGGAGACTATAGAGCACCTACTGTGCTACTTCCCATCTTTTTAATATGAAAGACGTGACCTCTGCACAGCTCTAGATCAGTTGAATAGAAAACCACTCACCTTTAATAAGACATTGGGACCATGGCCTCGCATATCATAGCTACAAAAGGCCAGAAAAGCACTGCTGCGATTTTTGAAAGCTACCAGATTGAGTGATCGTCTCTGATATGGAGAGAACCGCCACTATGTCGGCTATGTAGATGTAGAGCCTAGGCGTCAGTGGCCCAAACACAGTCTGCGGGATTGGTCTAGAACCGTCTAGTTCTATATAAAAAAATATAAAAAAATCATTGCAAAATAACTGTAAACAAAATAGGTGATTAGGTATACGGGAAATAATAGATAGATTCTGCTTGAGATTTTAATAGATTGTGGGAGAAAATGAAAAGAAAAATACAGCTAATATGATGGATTTTGTAGAAACATAACAAAACGTCAAGTCGAAATCTTTCTGACCCTGAAATAAAATCGTGGATGGCACTGTCAACCTTCGGCGATATCCACAGAGGACTTTCTCTTCTTCTCTCAATCTTTCCCTCCCCTTCTCCCTTCACCCAATGTAGTGTAGCCAACCGGGCTCAGTCAGGATTAACCTCCTTGCCTCTCGTTTGTCATTTTCTCTCTCTCTCAGACCCCCATCGAAATGCCGCCGCCGCGACCGCGGCCTTAGCAGCGGAACACCATAGCCACTAAGTCACCACGGTGGATGATTCTGGTGTCAGAGGTCCTTTAATCTTGTTGTTTCACGTATCTATATGTATACACAACACGTATGATTACTGTTGCACGAAGAGTTGCCACCGTGCCATTTATTCTCAAAATTTGAAGGACCGCCTTAGCAAACACTCGGACGCACCCTCCGAATGTTTGCATGCGGGTCATGGGCACATGGTTCAGTCAAAGTAGAGAGAGAAAAATCAGGAACGCGAGGGTTCTAGCAGTTTCCTTCACGTAGCTTCTGTCATATCCAGAATCAATACAACAATTCCCTCCCTTTAATGCCGCTGTTTTTTTTGCGTTATGTGGCATCGCTGCCGGAAGACCATTTTTCAACAAGGCAAAGACGATTACCCGTGCATGAACACAAGTTACTGAAGGTTTTATGGCGCAAAAGCAACTAAGGTGTGAACATAAGAATATTTATATTTCTTGCTTCCGTCCTTGGTCGTAGCTTAAGCGACAGCCTTAGAGCAATAGCTAGTGTTCTAGTTAATTCAATTTGGTTCGGTAAATTGGCAATCTTTTATTAGTTACGAAGAATTACACTTCTTTTTTTCATTTTGTTCCTAATAAGAAAGCTAAAAACCATACTTTTCTGGATATGGCTCCCTCCCTCTTTCTTGTTTTTCTCACTTTGTATGCCCCTTAATTACTTTGGAAGATAAAGAAGAAACGCGAAGGAAGCCACGAGGGTGGTACGCGTGGCTCGCGGTTGGTTCGGACGGTCACGCAGCGCGTTCTTATCGGGAATATTCGAAGCCAACCGCACCGCCGGAATCGGCCTTCGGACACCATGAGTACTGTCAGGTAAGCCTCCAGTCATCTCGCCTGAGTGCGCGTGTCAGCTTGGTACTGGAATTGGCTTTCTGATAAACGTTTTCCGACGTATCTTGAGCGAGCTATTTTGCCGCTTCCAAAATAGGTTGCTGGATGCGATGCTGGCGCTGTAATTAAGGTGGAGAATGCAAGAATACGGTGTTGCGTTAAAGCAGTATCACATGAAACTTGATTATGGCTGCGGCAAGGTATCCGGGGTGGCAGTTTGCGGGTGATTCGATCGCCCACAACTAGCTCACTGCACTCACACATGTAGGTACATTTGCACCTCGAGGCGCCCGTTCCTTCCACGCGGCGAAGCCTTGTGTCACGGGAGAACGGGTTTGTGAGATGAGGGAATCCCTTCGTAGGCTGCATACAACAACCACAAACGCTACCACAAATGATACTGGCACCACCGAGCAAGTGACGTGGGGTCTCGATGACCTGTCTCAGCTTTTTGGTTTGGGCATTAAGCATGACAGCTAATGCTACCGAACTATTCTTTTGAGATTTAATTAACGTAAAAGCAAGTCGATTAATTGAGAAAGAAAACTAGAATCACTTTCATTTTTAAAATTTCGAGCCACACTTAAGCCTACGAATACTTCACGCTGTTTACCTAATATATGTGTTGTTTTAACTGGCGAGAACACCGAAAGCTTTCCCGGTAACCTTTGCGGGTTTAAAGGCAACGTAACCACCTTACATTATCAATAAATCAACCACACCTGAGTAGAGGCAGAAACGAGTGCGTAACTTAACGCTGTTGTGGGAACCGCATTAAGTATCAGTGTCTTTTGTGGGTTACGTGGCTCCTGTCCGACCCCTATAAGCCCGACCCAGCTAATCTAACTTTACTCAATATATCTACCTGGTGTCTCTTCAAGCGGCTATATATAACTTCCCACGTGCAAACACCAGGCAAGCAACTAACTTTAACTTAAACCTTCCTTATTGCAGCAATATATACGGTGAACGTATAATAGAGTTCTTTGGCGCTATAAGTTGGAACACCGTGCCTGTGGAAATAAAAGTAACCGGAAATTTTGATCTTGTATGTAAACGCTTCTTCTTGTCTAACCAAACGTAATAGCTCTTCCTTAAAAAAAAAGTACTTGTTCATGTAAATAATGTTCTTACTCATTGAGCAGATCTGTATTTGGTTGACCTGTATATATACTTTTGTGTACTGGACCAGCTACAAGCCACATAGGCTATTGGTCCAGCTATTTTTGTACACATTCCTTGACTTGTTTAAATAAAGCTCACTTTTTGATTGATTGATTGATTGATTGATTGATTGATTGATTGATTGATTGATTGATTGATTGATTGATTGGAGCCGCTGAGCCATGATGAAATATGTCTGACATAGCGGTAGCTATGGCGCTGTGTGCTTCTCCCTGTGGGCACGTAACTCTAGTGCACCGTTTAACGTGAAATCCTGGCTGTTGGGCGTTTATGTAATTAAGTATGTCGAATTATTTTTTCTTCTTTCTCTCCTTCCAGCACCACGCCGCGCCCGACAAAGTACAGCAGTGAGGAAGAGGTCAAGTTCAAAGTAGATGTCGCCGGTGGCGTATCGTGAGTAAACAAAGTTAATGAAAACATTGCTCCCGAAATGAGTGGCGGGTGCTTTGATGATGATTTGCTCAGTGGTATGCAACAACCTGGCGCGAACTGAAATAAGGCGGATGAGTAGATCGACGTTCCGAAAAAGGCTGTCAGATATGTGTGATCTTTTGAATGTTATGGAGACTCTTTCACAGACTTCCATGTATGCACTCACTGGGTCCACGGCGTATCAAATCACTCATTTAAATGGACATGCTCGCGCATCGTCCATTAACTCTAGGCATACTATGGACACGACCTCATGACTCTGGTAGTCGGCCTTTTGATCGTAAGAATGATCGTAACAATCAAATATGGCAGGATAAAATTGGATTGGGGCCAAAGCTCCTAAACTGTGGCGTACATGCGTCATTGAACATATAAGTACATAATCCAAGTAATCTACCAGTAATAACTATAACCTCTGTGTTCTATCAGTCATCGTAGCTGGTAGGTTCATGCCTACGTGGATTGTTATCCTGCCGTAGGCAGGATAATACAGCAACTTGAAATGAAGATGAAGACGGCGCAGTGAGGAAATGGATTGGAAAAATTATACGCGCAACGTTACTATACTGTAGATAGACGGCAGTATGCATGACAGAGAAAACAAGGGTGGCTGGTGTTCTAGTTGAGATAATCAGAACCACGTAGAGCTGGACACGCCTTGTAATGCATAAAACAGATAACTGGCGGCCCACTAGAGCAACTGAATGATTGTCTAAAGAAAAGGCGTGCCTGTTGAGGCCAGGAAAAGATTCATCAGCAAATTTTCAAAGCATATGCCTGGTTGACGCAGGGTACGCGTAACAGGCCTATACATCCCTGGGCAGTGAAGTCTTGTGCAGGGGACTTAGATTGATATGATGGTGCTAGGAATTCTGGGAGAAGTTGCATATGCGATGGCTTGTAAATGTCATTCGCCCTTTGTTTGCAGGCAAAGAAGGGGCGAGTCCTACGATTATCTGGTGATCTGCGCCGTGCTCATCACAGCAGGTGGGTGGTGCGCTTCAGGCATCGATCTCTAAGCGAAAATCACGTTTGCATCAAGATAGTCTAGACTGTCCACTATATTAAGGCTTGGGAAATCTGGCTGGTCGCATTTCAAGCTTCAAAGACGAGACATCCTTCACTATTTCGGATAACAAAATATGTTGAATGGCTGCCCGAGTTTATTCATCGCAAGTGTCTGCTTTCACGACGCATGGTAAATTCTGCCGATTGCATTTCCAGCATTCGCATCGAAGCTGCGAAGGAATGGTTACTTCGACGATTGTTCGATTTAATGAAACTGCGGGATTCAAATGTATTACCATGGTATGTAGCAACGATGCGATGGTAAATGCAGTATTATCGAGGGCGCCGGCTTTCCTTTATTATTATTTTTTTGATAGAGATAGGATATAGGATACAAAGTTGCGCGGGTGTAGACATATATATTTGTAGATGTTTAGGCCTTTAACTCACTTGGTACTTAATAGCTTCTCGCAAGAAAATAAAGAAGTCGTTATTAGGCAGGTTTACCATCTTTAAGGCTCGTGAGTACGCTGCGCGTTACTCGGTGACCATGACCGCTGAGCTGCAACCACTGAGAATCAACAAGACGTGGAGCTTATCATCGTACCAGCCATACAATATGGGGCCTGCAATGAAGACCGGCCATACCCTCTTGTTTACTTCGCGCAGGCGAGGACGGTTGCCTTTTGTATGTACCTGCGAGGCTTTTCGTTTCGTTTCTGCTCTTCTGCAGTGGTTCTGAAGAAGCTGCAGCGCCGGATCCACTTTCCGTACACGGTGTTCATGTTCATCGCGGGCTTCGGGTTCTCGTACCAGGACGCGGAGAACGAGAGAAGCCTCGACTCGCTCTCAATGTGGCTGCGGAACATTAAGTTCCACGTGCTCATGGTGTTCGTGCCTGCGGCAACAGTGTACGCCACGCAGGGCATCAACCACTTCATCTTCCGCAGGTACGCTACGCGATGGAGGCTGTGCAAAGCACCTTACAGCTGTATATATAAGACGAAGGTCGCGGGCTTGCTTTAGGTGGATCAAACGAGTGCTAGTAAAAACAGAGAGCGCTGAGCTCTACTTACGCAAAAAAATTTATGAAAGACCGGCCCGGTCAATCCAGGAGTCCGTTTAGCAAGCTTTGGCAGGGGGGCAATTGTGGCACTATGCCGCATTGTGTTGTGGGGAGGGCGTTCCCCTTACCACCGTGCCTTACTTCTATGCGGGAGCCTACCGGTACTTCAAGCGCCTCCTCTTTAAGGAGCAGCTCGGAACTCTGTGCTGCTTGTTCGGCCGCCTAAGCACAGCGTCTGAAACGACAGCGTCTCGCGGTCTTCGACCAGAGGTGCAATCTCTCAACGAAGGCATTTCAGAACGCTAGCTGTCACGAGGGAAACGCAAGAACGCTGCTTTCACTGTCGCGCCACCGTGTGGCACTGTCGTACGTTAGCGCACGGTACCATCGGTACCATCGTGCGGCTTTTACCTGTGTTAGAGTGCTATTTTCGTGTACGGCCCTTGAAAACTGACAGGCAGTTGTACTAAAGTCGCGGTTCATTCCGAAAGAAAGCTGTATGCTTAAGACCTTCAACAGATTTATGCAATCTTTAGAAGGAAAAGGATTCAAATACAATCGTTGCGTTATCGCGGCCATGGTTTTGTTTAGTGTCGGCACCCTGCATACGCCACCTGTTCACTACCCGCGTTCAGATGTCACCGGGAGATCACCGTGTTCTCCGTGGGAACACTGGGCATCAGCACGGTAGTGTCGGCGCTGTACGCGTACACCTTCCTGGGCACCAAGGGCATCAACAACTGCCTGCTGTTTGGCATCCTGCTCTGCTCTTGCGAACGGCTGCCCATTGCCGACCAGCTGCTCGAGGAAGGCCGCTACCCCATTCTGACCACCATGTTGCAGGCTGAGTCCATTGTCAACAACCTCTTCGTCTGGTCTGTCCTCGACACCGTCGAGGCCCACGTATGAATGCGCGCCTACGGAACGCTGAAATTCGCAACTCCCACTGCGGGGCGCAACACGATGTCGCAAACCGAAAGGAGCCGTTAACGTCACCTGCGCAAGATGTTTCTATAAAAGGCGTTTTAGTTAATTGCGCATCAATTATTGTTTCGAGAAGCTTCCTGCTTTCAGGATTATAGTCGATAATGTGTTCAGTTCAAGGGAGCTAGAATCTGCGTGCTCTGGCGCCAAGTTGTACCACCCAGCGACCTCTAGTGAATGGTGGAAGCATATATGGCTGCAGTGAACCGTTGCGGCGCACTAGACAAGTGCGCGGGGGGGCTATACATGCTGTTAGCAATCTGTTCAGCTTCTCGTTGCAATACCGATACTCCCACACGCTGACTTTCGCTGATGTTCTCGGGGGGGGGGGGGGGGGGGGGTAATTATCTACTGCGTTTTTGGTGGTGACATCGTGAGTCCATTCTCGCATTATTTTACAGCGCTGCCGCTGTATTGGGCGCGGTAACGTTGGATCAGTACCACGCTCGCTTCCTGAACCGCGACAGGAGCGAATATCCTGCTAGCCTCTGCCACTTCGTTTTTTCTTATGTGAACCGCTCTGGCAGAACAATTTTGGGCCTACAAATCCGCCTTAATTCCGCGCGTTTCTCAGAATTCCCTTACTGAAACGCCCATGTGTTGTATAAAAAGCACTTATTATATAGTAGACTTTTTTTGATTTACGGGATAGCAAAATAGTGCACTTACCTTGCAAAAGTTGCTAGAGGTTGCGAGGACTTGCTAAAAATATTTGTTATGATAAATTACAAGAGTTTACGTTTTTAGGGTATTCAGGCTTTTTGTATTCTGCAATAAATCTTAAAGAAGCGTTTCTCTTTGTACTGCGATAGCAGCAGAAGCAGGCAGGCAGCTCTTCTCACGTAACCAGCTTAGGGGTCTCGAAAAATGTGGCCCCCGAAGCTTTTATGTGTGGCCCACGTTGCCCTCCCATGTACGCCCGAGACACTGAAGTTGGGCGAGTCACAAGCACCTCTGTATTGTATTTCCAGTTTGTAAGAACGGACAGTGGTGCGCACGCATGTTCTAGCTATACGAGTATACCCGCGCAGTGCCTGATATGACGTAGACTGCGCCACGAAAGACTGGGGCATGTTGTCTTCGTATACAGAACAACCAGGGCGTGACGACCGTGCTGAACCACCTGCTGGTGTCGCACGTGATGGGCGCCTTGGGCGGCGTAGCTATGGGCGCCGTGGCCATCTGGTCGCTCCGCTTGGCGCCGCAGAGCCAGAGCAGCAACACATTCCTGCACATCTGCCTGACGTACGCGACCTTCTGCCTGCTCGAGGTCATGGGTACTTCGGGCGTCGACGGCGTGGTGGCCTTCACGCTCATCACCACCTCGCACCGCCTGGTCGCCTGCACCGAGCTCGAGGGCCTGCTGCACAAGTACTGGTCGGCCATCTACGACGTCTCGGGCTTCCTCTCGCTCTTCATGTCTTCGCTGTACGGCGGCGAGCTGCTCTTCATCTTCGCCCGCAGCAACATCCTCTCGCAGGCAAGTCGCTTTAGTGCTCCCGGTGCTCACCTATAGTTGTGACGTTTCGTTTACGGCGATGACGTATCTCCTGCAATGCGCCGCGGTAGAGTATACTCTTCCGGATGCAAATTTTGTCGGCTGTATACTTACACTTTTCCAGAAGTCTATACTGAAATCTGTAGAAGTCTATCGAAAATCCGAATGCGGCTACACCTCAAGTCCCATAGCGAGGACAGAAAAAGCACCTTTGATAAAATATGAGATTGCTCCCACAAGCTTTGTCGCTTTCCGTTTGGTCGATCTTTGCACATTGCACTTACACTACCAGTGGACGCAGTCCTTGTTACGCCTATTGTTTGGTTTAAGTTGACGCTGGCCACCAGAGAACGGAGCATAGACGATCACTGAATTTTCTGCAGCAGGTTCACTAGCAGCAAACCATCGCAATCGGTGTCACACAGTAATAATTACCTACGGATCGGTACTGTGCACTTACTCCTCAGCGAGAATCTGACCTCGACTGCAACTACGCAGGTGGCGCTGGCATACGCTGTGCGCATCCTGGCACGGCTGTTCTCAGTGGTAGCCCTCTTTCCGATCATCGAGCAGTTCGGCTACCCGGTGTCGTGGCGCCAGGCTGCGGTAACGGTCTGGATGGGGCTCAAGGGGCCGCTCAACATCACTGTTGTCACCTTCCTTTACCACCATCAGTCGACCATCAACGTTGAATACGTCGGAGGGGTAAGAACTCGATAGAACTGGGTACAGTACATTCGAGAGTACGTTACGCAGACGCGATTTTGCTAGCTGCGAGTTTTATTTTGGAGGGCGCCTAAAGGTGTCCTGTTGTAAAAAAATTGACCCCTTTAGATTATTTTCGTCCATTTCCTGTAGCGGCCTTTACGAGCTTGCACTAAATCCTGCAGCAAAATTTTTTGTGTTCTGTCATCTGAGCTACAGCGATGTGACACAAAGGTCTGCAGAAATGTTTGAATGCATAGATGTCTGCCTGACGTGGTTTATCTACTTTCTACCATTAAAGTTCATATGCTAAAGCGTAGACCACAATGGCTCTGAGTAAATTTGAGAGGTGGCTAGATAATTTTATTGGAGCTTTTACGATAAGTTCCTAAACCGTAGAATTTTCTGTCGCGCGTTTTTTGGATTCTGCCACAGCCATTTAGGAGCGCAGAAGCTAATTTGAAGGACACGAAGGCGGGTGTTCTGCAATTTCAAATGAACAATGTGCGAAAGTTTCTTGTTCGGCTTGACTAAGTAATCTCCGGCTAATCCTTTTTCATCGATCATCACTTAGGCTGATCAGGGTAGTAACGGATTGATTTCGGGTGGTATGCGAGTTCAGTACTGAGGTAGTGTGAAGTTGTACAGTCCAGACAATTATCTACATCCCGCGTGCAGAGGCACAAGGTCGACGCGCTTTGGACTCGCAAACTGATGCGGCATCAGTACGTGCCTATTGAAAGGCAAGCGACTTGAATGCGGCGTTGGCCTATTGCATCTATGAGTGGAAGAGGCAAGTCAGGGTTACTGTACACGTCCACCCAAAGAAAAAAAAACAATGTTACACAAGCGGAGACCGTTATACAACATACATAGGCACATGTATGAACTCACTAGTTCGCTATATCTCGCTATGTCCCGAGGGAAAGCGACAGGGGACAATAGAATGCGATGCCGGACGACAAAGGACCAGAAAGACAACAGTAATTTCGATAAGCCGTGTCGGGCGGAATGGTTATGACATCCTGCTGTTGTGCCCAGGATTCTGGAATGCAATAGACGAAAAGCAAGAATGATCGTGCGCTTCAGCTTCCCTACACATTTTAGTTCAGGCTGGAAATAATTTTCATCGCGCCCGCAATAATTTTGAACGTTATGGATAGGCAAAACCAATCATGCCCCTTAACCACAGCATCATAGGACTCAATGTGTTGCTTTGAACTGTAAAACCCCATTTCTGAAATTTCCTTAGAAGTAGTACTGTCTCTTTTCTTATTCTTCTTCCTTTCTTTTTTTTTTGCAGACGTTTCCCCACATCGTGTGCGACATACTTCTGGGCCAGCTGATAAACGTCGCTTTCCTCGAGTTCATATTTAGGACTTTTGGTAAGAAATATTTGCGAAGATATGTTAGTTATTGAGACGTGTTTAGTATAGTCAAACTAGGAGCCGAGACTAGGATGGAGCTTTTTGGCTCTCTAGATATCAGAGTTTCGTCTCTACGTGGTTGTATTGCAGCTACCATTATACCGTGGCGCCAGTGATTTAGACTGAAAGGGCACCACTGTGGCGATAACTTGAGGCGCTGTTTTCTACCGATGCGCCCAGACCCGATTGTAGTCAGGGAGGTTGTTTTACTCATAAGCTTGTGTAAATGTGCCCGCCTCGGCGACATATTCATAATTTAGAAGTTTTTTCGGCAGTTCATACCTTTTCGACAAAATTTGTGTGACTCAAGAGCACTGGAGCATCACTAAGCGCTGCCACCGGAACCGTTGTTACCATCTATAAAACACTGTAGTCCATAGTGTTACCGTTCTAAATTTATCGTTACCGATACTGCCCGTGGACGACAGCTCAGACTCCGTGTCCAGCTCTATGTTAAAGCGAAGCTTTTTTTGCCTACTTCTCCGCGGTGTGAAGCGGGTATTCGGTTTCTGCGGCTAATAGGCACACGAGCCACACTAAAAGACCGATCGGGTCAGTGTGTTCTACACAATAAAACAATACATCACGACGTAAAGCCGGTATGTATAATGTTGCCTCACAGGTATTTCTAAAGCACACTGACTACATATGAAACTGTGCATTATATTCAACAGATTATTTGATTAAAAAATTGTTTGTGGCTTTTTTTTTTCCTACTTGGTTATGTGCCCGTGCTTAGCGTATCCTCCAGAAGGGGTATGTGGCACTGTGGTACAAAGGTTAGAAAATCACTTACCTTTTACGCACACGTCTCGCCATTCTTCTTTCTTCCACGGACATCGTAGATCGTCTTTGCTCCATCGAGGTCTTACGCTGCTGATTTCGTGTTTGTATTTAGGCGTTGTTTGTGAAAGATGCAGCGCATAAGCATAAACATTTAAGGCGATATAAATGTGGGACCTGGGTGCTGCAAACTTAAATTTTGCAATGTATTGCATATGATGAAAACATCCATGGCGATTTGGCGGCAAATGCGAGAATATGCGTGAGCATTACGTCTGACGCCCCCGATGTATGATTTAAACAACTGCGTTCACCGCACTGAAAACACCGTCAGCTGAACTATATGTAAATGTATGTACGTGTGTGCGTGTGTGCGTGCGTGCGTGCGTGCGTGTGCGTGTGCGTGTGCGTGTGCGTGCGTGTGCGTGTGCGTGTGCGTGCGTGTGCGTGTGCGTGTGTGTGTGTGTGTTTGTGTGCGTGCGTGCGTGCGTGCGTGTGTGTGCGTGTGCGTGTGCGTGTGCGTGTGTGCGTGCGCGCGTGTGTGCGTGTGTGCGTGCGTGTGTGTGTGTGTGTGTGTGTGACATTTACAGACGGACAGACAATTTTTAAGACAGACGCTTTAACAATATTAATTGTAAAGTACTAATAAAGTAAAGAGAACTATACACATCGCATCTAGAATAATGACATTCAATTAACCATTTCACTAAAGCTCCGCTTCGCACAGGATCCAACACGTGTGTGGGATCTGCAAAATGTTTTGTTGGTATATATTAGTAGGAAATTTCCACAGTACAATTTGAGGCTTACACTCGAGTTCGGAGATGCTAGTTTAAAGGGCAAGAAGAAAGTTTAAAGTAATTCATTATTTGGTCCTTAAATTGCGGCTGCCGATTACGCAAGATAATTAAGCAGAATAAATGTGAGGCAAACCAGGGCAAGCACGGATGCTTTTAAATATACGAGTATATTGCAGTATATGTCAGCCGTGCCTTCTTACGCTTGGTTCCACGTACAGTGTGAACGATAGGCGCCACGTGTCGTAAACATCGAATAAGTTCGCTTGTAAGCAGCTGTATCTGCAACATTATCAAACTGCTTTTCAGCTTCGCGGTAGTATGGAAATGGTAGGTACGCTATTGCTAACTGACGCCGTTGATGCCAAGCGTGTGCCGCTACAACTGTCAACGTAGCGACCTCTCTTTCCTCATCGTGGCTGCATCACGCGTACGAATCGCAGGAGTGCTGGAAGTGTCCGAGATAGAGCAACGCACCATGTCAAGCGCTGTGACGTACCTAAAGGACCACGTGATGGTGTCCAGCCGAGTTCAGGAGGCCGATTCTTACTTCCGGCCGGTCGACTGGAAGTGGGTCCTACGACACACTATCATCGAGAATCCGTTCGCCTCGGGACAGAGACCGTGGGTGAGCGGGCTGGTAGTGGACGGTGAAGCAAAGAATGACGTAATGATGACATGCACATTAGCTTTTCTTGAATCGCTGACTTCATGCGGGTTTGGCGTTTCTGAAATCTGGCTATTTATGCATGTAATATCGTTAACAAAACGGGATCGGATTGGAACAACGTAGGAACCTGACAAATTACTAAAATGTAGGTCTAAGCGAGACAAAAAGCTAGAATTATTCGTAGAGCTGGTAAGGTGAACGGCAGAGACGTAATTAGCGCCAAGCTAGTCGAAAAATAACCAAAATGTACTTTATCCCGTAAAGAGCGCTTAGGCAAAGCCGCCTTACGGCACATTTTTGAAGAATGGAGCAAGTTCGCATGGACTAATCAGGGCTGGCGCAAGAAAGTAGTGTCTGGAAGGTGCCTTCACAAGTGCTCACAAGAAGCGAGTATTAGCGGCAGAGTAGGTAAAATTAAAGGTACGGACGTAATTAGCGTCAATATAGTAAAGATAGTATAGATGAATCGTGACATAGGCAGAACTATATTTTCGGTTGGCCCAGCTGGCCTGTTGGTCAATAAAAGGAATGGTCAGTCAGGTGTAGACGCTAGAGAAGCCAAAGTCGACATGATTTCGCGTGAAATACGATACGAATAAGATAAGAAATGAATGAATAACGAACATTAAAAGGAAACAAACAGAATAGAAAGATATAAATAACATTTAAAGCAGGATGCCGAACTGAAAAAGAAGAGTATTTGGTTTGGGTTTGGGTTCAGTGCACTCCGATTTCATTACGGTTCAGTTCCGGTGTGGATAAAAAAATGTCTGAATTGTTTGCAACACTGAACCGGTTCGGCACAGAAAACTACAACCTGCCTTATGCCGAAATGCTGCAGAGCGCTATCGACTTGTCCGCATGACGCTAGTGCAGGCTTTGCCAAGAGGTGGAAGAAGTGCTCTTTCAGGCACATCAGAGCCATAAATCGACATTTCTTACATATGTGTTACTGAAGTTTATTGTTGCACAGCTACAGCAGTCACACTCACAGAGATGGTCATAGGCTGCGTCGCCGCAAAAGAATGCAGCAGGCGGAACGGTGACTCGACGCGTCCTGCCGGTTCCCTGTGTTTCGCTTTGTCATCCGTACTCAGTATGGGCAAAATGATAGAAATCTATAAGGGCGTTCGTCTGGTGAAATTTTCGAATTGATTCGCAAATGCGAGTATGCGAGTAAGACGACCATCCGATATCGAATAGAATATCGACCATTACCACACGTTAGACGACTGCAAAGGCAGAAAAAAACATGGGGTCGGACAAGACCGGACAAGCGCACGAACAAGGTACGTCCATCATGGCTCACGCATCTCGGAGGGCGTGACGATGGAGCTTGCGGCTTTTCGTGTCCACCACTGACAGCGCCAAGTCCCGAGTTGTTTCGCACGGCCTGCGCGAACTGATGCAGAGGCGTCTGCCTTCACACTCGTTCGCAGCGCCATTCGCAGCCTCGTGCACCAGAGGGGTTTGCTAGTCCCCTTCGCTGTCAACGGACTCACACTACTTGGACTGCCCACGTACCCTTTTGACACCTGTGCCTTGTTTTATTGCCGTGGCATCTGGCCGGGGGGCCCTGTAGAACCCACCGACGCCGCCAAGAGGGGCGCTGCGAATGAAGAAAAGAACAAAGATGCACAGCGCGTGCTCGAGGCGCAAGCTTGGCACGTGCCGTGTCGTCCCGGAAGCCTGCCACGTTGGTCGCCGCAGCTGCCGCTCGGCTCGCTTCTGTCGCCCTTCTGTTGGAGTAAATGTACGGACGACAGCACGGCTCTTCAGCCGCCGTCCCGTCCTTCTACACTCCAGAAACTAGTATTGGTGGAGATCAACGCATAAGATGCTCAAAGCGCAAATGAAACACCAGAACATGGGTCCTCAACTTGCGAGTTGCGTCATTCGTATTCATTTTATAGAATCTTTACTTAACAGAGGGGAAAAAAAAAAGCTCCCGGTTCGATAGAACCTTAATCAAACTCAGCGAAACTCCTATGAGAGACAACTATTGCGCAATGCTGGTCTGCCAAGAACGAGAGCTGGTGCATGGCTTGGTATATTGTGCAGTTATCTTGCTTTCCTGACTCTGATGGACACCGCCTCGTCACTGATTCGCAGTTCAAAATTGCCGGGAAAAGGAGGCATGGCCAACGCGAAGCACAGACAAGGGCGGAGCACTTCGCCGTTGAAAATGTGCTGAGAATCGAGCAGGTGAGCGGATCGTTTACTATCTTAGGTAGACGACGAAATTTGAGCTTAGCCGCGCGCTACGCGTGCTGGCGTCTTTCCACAGGTGAGCTATTCGAGGCAGTACCGAGAAGGAATGATCCAGAAGAGCACCATGATGACGCTGCTGGCTGCCCTACAGTACCCGTTCGACAAGAAAGTGTGAGTGTGCACTTGGAAGAGACAGTACGCAGTGAATGTAGCTCTCAGTAGTTGGTCATACAGAAGTTTACGTTAAGGACCCTCAATATGTAAAGAAAGTTACTTAAATGAGAAAATTGGCGTCTCCTGAAAGCTATCACCACAAAGCTACAGAAAAACCAACACGGCAGGGGTGTTTGCTGTTGGGCTAGTTGGTATATGACGTATTCAGCCAATAAAAAACTAAAGTAAGTTTAAAATGAGAGACCTTACAGGAATGCAGAAAAATATTGACTCAAATGTTTTCATAGCATATTTTCCCTAGAACATGCTTCAACCTAAAATTCGTGAAAACCAGATTGTGTTTTTCCGCACAGAACATGCGAACAAAATTATAGAAGTTAATTGTAGAACGAAGTTGTTTCGAATGACCTTCCCACGTGCAATATCGGGATCGAACGAGGTGCCCGGTGATGTTCCAAATATGTTCTCGAACAACGTGCTTACCACATCCTTGTAGATATCAGTTAGGTATGTGACTTATGTTAATTTTGAGTGATGACATTTTGTTCGTATCATGTTTATTGGTATCCTAGGTGTTTACATTGTACAACTTCATAGGTCGCTTTCCTCTACCTGCATTGTGTTTCTGGATTTGTATTGTTATTTTCCCCTGACTGTCATGCCAATTGGCGCTGTGCAGAATGAGTTAATTAATGAATAAATTATTGAATATATATAAAATAAATAAATAAATAAATAAATAAATAAATAAATAAATAAATAAATAAATAAATAAAACGTTTTACAACAAGAACAGCGCAAGAAACGGGACAAGAAAGAGGCAAGCGCTATGCTTTTTTTCTGTCTCGTTTCCTTGCGCGGTTTTTCTTTTATCTAAAACCAATGCATATTCCTCAGAAAGAAAGCAGAAGCAACGAGATAGGTACTGTCCCGCAGTGTATATTTTGTCTTTTGCGATGTACAGCTCCTTATTGCCAAAACAGTATGCAGACACCAGGACTGCAGACCATACGTCACCTGGCGCCTGGCGAAAGCTCAGAATAGCGAAAATCGAAAGCTGAGTGATTAGTGGGCTGAGCTTGTGCAGCCATATTATGAAAGGAGTTGCGTCAGCAAGACTAAGAGAAACTTTCACAGCGGCATCTGTGAAGCGCAAATTCACAAGTACCACGGACCTGTGTAGCATGCAAATTATAGCCAGTTACAACTGAACTAGACAGTGTTTTTTTTTTTTTACACTAGTGTTCACCCCTGCATTCCTCAAGGGGCAGCATGCCGATTCATTCATATTACTTTTAAGCCATTGTTTGTTTTGACATTAATTTCAATTTAT